>NC_064821.1:1234500-1540000 GCF_024166365.1 Elephas maximus indicus | reverse complement strand
CACAAAGCCTGTCAGAGACCCTGGAAGTTCCGCTCCTACTAGGGCTTTTGGTCCCCTGTCCTCCCGACAGCTTGATGCCAGACGTGGCGGGGGGTGGGGCGGTAGGGAGCTTCCTGTCTTCTCTGGTCCCTGCTGGTGCATCCCTGGGGTGTCTGAGTGGCCCCAGAAGCACCACCCTCTCCTGTCCCCACAGATCTTCCTGGTCCTGGTGCTGGTCTCCATGGCCTTGACCCTAGGCTTCAGGTACAAGGTCAAGGAGTTCAGGACCAAGCACTACTACGTCTCGTCCAATGACAAGCGTACCGAGACCACCGAGTCTTTCTTCACCTTCTGGGGCTTTCTCATCCTGCTTAGCGTCATGGTGCCCATGGCTATGTTTATCATGTGAGTCCCGCCCGCCCCCCCTGCGCCCAGTGCTCAGATGGGGAAAAGTGAGGCCTAAGAGTCCCCGGGTGGCACAAACGGTGAACGCACTCAGCTGCTCACCCAGAGGTGCCTTGGAAGAAAGGCCCAGCAATCTCCAGAAAATCAGCCACTGAAAACCCTGTGGTACACAGTTCTACCCTGACACACGGGGAGTCCCCGTGAGTCGGGTGGACTCTAGGGCAGCTGGTTTGGGTTTTTGGTTTGGTGGCCAGGTGGCAGGGCTGGAGACGGGGTGTCCCGGGAGCCCGGGCCCAGTATGACCAGGCCGGCCTTGCAGTGCTGAGTTCATCTACCTGGGAAACAGCATCTTCATCAACTGGGATGCACAGATGTATTACGCACCGCTGGACACCCCGGCCAAGGCCCGCAGCACCAGCCTCAACGACCAGCTGGGCCAGGTGGAGTACATCTTCTCGGACAAGACAGGCACGCTCACCCAGAACGTCATGACCTTCAGAAAGTGCTGCATCAACGGCCACATCTACGGTGGGTGGCCCCGGCCCCCACCCGGTGCCCCAGGGCCTCCTGGGTCCAGCCAGAATCCGAGCAGAACACGTTGTTGTTGGCTTCTGTCCGGTCAGTTCCGGCTCATCTTGACCCTATGTGAGAGTGGAACTGCCCCATCGGGTTTCCTAGGCTGTCATCTTTACAACCTGGGGCTTTCATTTCATTTAGATCCACAATCAACACCCATGGAAGCAGCAGTCAAGAAATCAAATGGCACATCGCATTGGGCAAATCTGCTGCAAAAGATCTCTTTAAAGTGTTGAACAGCAAAGATGTCACTTCAAGGACTAAGGTGCGCCTGACCCAAGCCATGGTGTTTTCAGTCGCTTCATATGCATGTGAAAACTGGACAAAGAATAAGCAAGGCCAAAGAAGAATTGATGCCTTTGAATTGTGCTGTTGGCGAAGAACATTGAATATACCATGGACTGGCAAAGGAACGAAGAAATCTGCCTTGGGAAAAGGACAGCCAGAGTGCTCCTTAGAAGCAAGGATGGTGAGACTTCGTCTCATATACTTTGGACATGTTGTCAGGAGGGACTGGTCCCTGGAGAAGGATATCATGCTTGGTAAAGTAGAGGGACAGTGAAAAAAGAGTAAGACCCTCGATGAGATGGATTGACACAGTGGCTGCAATAATGGGCTCAAACACAGCAATGATCGTGAGGATGGTGCAGGACGGGGCAGTGTTTCATTCTGTTGTACATAGGGTCGCTATGAGTCGGAGCCAACTCGATGGCATCTGACAACAACAACCATTTAAAAGTGTGAAAACCCTTCTTAGCTTGCTGGCTGTATGGAAACAGGCAGGGGGCAGGGCATGGGCTGCCAACCCCTGGCTAGTCGGTAAGATAGGGCTACAGGATTTATGCCAGGAGCTGGCAGAGACCCAGGAGGCTAAGAAATGGATGTAGCAGACAGTTTCTAGTATGAGAAAGGGTACACGTTCTGCATTGAAAACGGGCCCGTCCCTGCTGGTAAATGCCCCCAATCCTCGGCCAGTGTCAGCGGCGGCCACAGGGCACAGTGGCGTGTGCTGCAAGCAGAAGGGCTTGAGCTCCGATCAAAGGGGACGGCCCCACTCACCACCAGCCCTTGGCGTGGCTAAGTTGTCTGATGTTTCCGGAACACCTAGGACCAGGTTTTTATGTGAAAAGAGCCCTGGTGGTCAAACGGTTAAGTGCTTGGCTGCTAACCGAGAGGTTGGTGGTTTGAACCCACCCAGCACCTCCTCAGGAGAAAAGATCTGGCATTCTGTTCCCATAAAGATTGTTGTTGTTGTTGTTAAGTGCCTTCGAATCGGTTCCAAGTCATAGCGACCCCATGTACAACAGACAGAAACACTGCCCAGTCCATTACCATCCTCACAATCGTTGCTATGTTTGAGTCCATTGTTGCGGCCACTGTGTCAATCCATCTTGTTGAGGGTCTTCCTCTTTTTTGCTGACCCTCTACTTTACCAAATATGGTGTCCATCACTAGGGATTGGTCACTCCCGATAACATATCCAAAGTAGGTAAGACAAAGTCTCACCATCTTTACTTCCAAGGACCATTCTGGCTGTCCTTTCAAGACAGGTTTGTTCATTCTTCTGGCAGTCCATGGTATACTCAGTGTTCTTTGCCAGCACCATAATTCGAAGGCGTTGATCCTTTTTCAGTCTTTATTATTCATCGTCCAGCTTTCACACGCATATAAAGTGATTGAAAACACCATGGCTTGGGTCAGGTGCACCTTAATCCTTAAAGTGACATCTTTGCTTTTTAACACTTTAAAGAGGTCTTTTGCACCAGATTTGCCCAATGCGATGTGTCGTTTGATTTCTTGATTGCTGCTTCCATGGACGTTGATTATGGATCCAAGTAAAATGAAATGCTTGACAACTTCAAAATTTTCTCTGTTTATTATGATGTTGCTTATTGGTCCAGTTGTGAGGATGTTTGTTTTCTTTATGTTGAGGTGTAATCCATATGGAAGGCTGTAGTCTTTGATCTTCACCAGTAAATGCTTAAGTCTTCTTTGCTTTCAGCAAAAATCAAAGATTACAGCCTAGGAAACCCTGTGGGGCGGTTCTACTCCATCACATGAGTCGGAATTGGCTCGACAGCACCTAATGACAATTCCCAATATTTAAAAGCAGGTGGCCAAGTCAGGTTTTCAAAAGCCCGTATGAGAGGGTTGAACAGTGTGTCCCGCTCCGGCTGCCCTTCAGGGACACCTGGGGGATGAGACCACATCTTTTGTCCACTTTGTGCAGGAGGCTGGGGGCTCCTTGGTTGTTAGGGATTGTCTGGCAGCGTCCAGTGGCCCTTGGAATCCTGCAGTGGGGTGTGGGGTTCTCGGGGAGCTGAGCCTGAAGCCGTGTCTCTCTCCCCAGAGCCAGACAACAGGGGCACCCTACATAAGGTAAGCCCCACCCTGTTGCCCCAAATGGTGGGGGGGCCGGCAGGGATCCCCCAACACAGCCCGCCTGCCTGCGCCTTCATGCTCCAGGATGACCCCTATCTGTGGAACGAGTTTGCAGACGGGAAGCTAATGTTTCACAACAAGGAGCTGCTGTCCACTGTCCGGGCCGACAAGGACACGGTGGTGCGGGAGTTCTGGCGTCTGCTGTCCCTGTGCCATACCGTCATGGTGCAGGAGCAGAACAGTGAGTGCCCTGCCCCACGGCAGAGGGGCTGCCAGCCTTCCCGGGCGCACCGCCACCCGGGGCCGCTCGCATGGGGCTTAGAGGGTGCTCAGGGGTCCCTGGCAGCACGGGCAATGAGCACACTCGGCTGCTTACCAAAAGATTGGCAGTTTGAGTCCGCCAGCAGTGCCTTGCAAGAAAGGCCTGTCCATCTACTTCCAAAAAACCAGACCCTCAAAACCCTGTGGAGCACGGCCCTGCTCTGACACACACAGGCCGCCATGAATCAGAATCAACTCAACAGCAACTGTTGTTGTTTTTTGACCCTGGATGTGATCCTGCTTGGAAATAGGGTGTTTGTTTTGTTGTGTTAATGAGGGCGCAGCAGTGTAGGGTGGGTCCTGAACCTAACCACTTCTGCGTTACAAAAAGAGCAGTGCGGTCACAGACACACAGGGAGATGCCGTGGGAAGCCAGGCACGTCCACGGGTGCGGCTGCAAGCCCGGGAACACACGCCAAGGAAGCCGGAACAGACATGGGAGGCCCTCCCCCCAGAGCTGTGCCCTCCCCCCAGAGCTGCACCCTGGATTCAGGCTCCCAGCCCCCTGAACTGTGAGAGGGTCCCTAGGTGGTGCAAACGTTAACGCACCCAGCTGCTGACTGAAAGGTTGGAGGTTCCAGACCACCCAGAGGTGCCTCAGAGGAAAGGCCTGGCAATCAATGTCCAAAAAATGAGCCCTCGCACACCCTGTGGAACACAGTTCTGCTCCGACATGTGGGGTCGTCCTGAGTCAGAGCTGACTCTGTGGCAACAGGTTCACTGGCTTAGAGGCTGCTCAAGCCCCTGCCCCAAGCCCCACCTTCTCTTCCTGAGATGAGGGGGTGGCCAGGCCTGGCGCTGAGAAGCTCTATGACTGGGATGGGGTGAGGGCATGTCAGGGTCAGGCCCAGAGAGCGTCCACGCACCTGACAGCGAGGAGGTAGTTTAGGTTCGGGGCCTGTCTTAGTTACTCTCATGGCACAGTGGTTAAGAGCTCGGCTGCTAACCAAAAAGTGGGCAGTTCGAATCCACCAGCCACTCCTTGCAAACTCTATGGGGCAGTTCTACTCCGTCCTATAGGGTCTCTATGAGTTGAAACTGACCCAACGGCAAGGGGTTTGGTTTGGTTTTAGTTACTAGTGCTGCCATGACAATGGCAACCACAGCAAAAATCTACACTTGGTGCCTTAAAGAACAGGAACTTTCCACCTCACAGGTCAGCAGCCTGGACTCCAAATCAGGGTGTCCATGGGCTCTAGGGGAGAGTCCTTCCTTGTCAGTAGCCCGGGCATTCCTGGGGGTTCCTTGACGCCCAGCCTCCCCCTATGTGTGTCTATCTATTCTGTTCTCTTTACAAGACGCTAGTCCAAAGGGCTTAGGTTTAGGCCCCACGCTATTTCGGCAGGATCCCATTAAGGTAACCAAAGAAAACCCCTGTTTCCTGCCTGGGTCACACCCAGGTATGGGGCTAGAACTTCCACCTAACTTTTGGGGGAATGGAGTTCAATCCACAGCAGGGCCCAAGTGCCCACATTCTTTCACGAGAAGTGCTCACAGGTTGTCAGGCCCAGGACACCGCTGTGGCATCAATATTGGTTAGGTACCTACTGTGTGCCCTGGGCAGGGGAGCACCTCATAGTGTGTGTGGCCAGCTCTCAGTGATGGTGCCCCCTGGTCCCCTCTCCCCCTCTTCACCCGACTCCAGACCAGCTCCTGTACCAGGCGGCTTCCCCCGACGAGGAGGCGCTGGTCACTGCAGCCCGGAACTTCGGCTATGTGTTCCTGTCGCGCACGCAGGACACCATCACGGTGATGGAGCTGGGGCAGGAGCGGGTCTACAAGATGCTGGCCATGATGGACTTCAACAGTGACCGCAAGCGAATGTCGGTGCTGGGTGAGCCCCTGGCCGCCCCTGCCCTGCCCCGCCCCCTGTCCCCCTGGCCCGGGGTGGAGGGGAAGAGGGGAACCCGCATGGCCAACTGGGCCTCTCCCCGCCTCCCGCCACAGTCCGCAACCCCGAGGGCTCCATCTTCCTCTACACCAAGGGCGCCGACATGGTCATCTTCGAACGGCTGTCCAAGAGGGATGTGACAGAGACCTCCACGGAGGAGGCCTTGGCCGTGAGTCCCTGCTGCTGCGGTGGCAGGGGTGGGGGAGAGAAGTGTGCAGAGAACCCAGGGTGGCCGGGAACAGCTGGGCAGGTTGTACACTACGGAAAGGCACCTCCTCTCTCCCCCCACCACGCACATGGGCTGGGAGGGGGCTGCACTCTGAGCTTTGGGCACCCAGTGTGGCGACTTATCCTAAGTCACACAGGGGCCCCCTGTGGGTGAGCTTTAGCCCTGCACACCACTCTCCTAGCCCTGGTGGTGCCATGGTTAAACTCTCAGCTGCTAACAAAAAGGTCAGTGGTTGGAACCCTTCCAGCGGCTCCACAGTAGAAAGGCCTGGCAATCTGCTTTCGCAAAGATGGCAGCCCAAGAAACCCCGTGGGCAGCTCTTCCGTGTCCCCTGGGGTTGCCGTGAGTCGGAATGGGCTCCAGGGCACCCAGCAGCTGTTTCCCTAATGCCCCGCAGGCCTGGGTTCCAGGATGCCTTGAGCCTTGCTGGCCCCACATCTTCTCTCTGTGGCTGAAGCCCAAGCTCCTTAGCCCCAGCCCAGCCCCTCGGGCCCCTGCCCCCACCAGCCAAGAATATGTCAGGCCTGGGGCCATCCGTTGGGGCAGGAAGGTGGAGGCGGCCAGGACCAGTGAGGGCGCCTTCCTGGGACCAGACAGAGGATCCGTGGCCCCTTCCTACTCCCCCTACCCAGGCCTCAGCCTGGGCCCAGCCCAGAGATTCCTGCCCAGGGGATCAGAGGGACAGTCTGGGGCTGGGAGAGGGAGCTCTGCCTGGGGAGGGGCCAGGAGGCCTGCGGGGGCCCTAGAGGAAAAATGATACCGTTCCCAGTGGCTCCTGACCCGGGAATGGCACATGCCAAGACATAGAGGCACAGAGGCCTGGGTGTCTCTGGGGGGCCATGGCAGCTACAGCGCATAGGCCAGGGTCCTCAAAGCCTCCTCTTGCTGCTGCAGGGAGGACAGGCTGTTGCGGGGGGCAGGATTTGGGGAGATTAGGGGGTGGGGGAGGGGTCGGGGGCTGGAGCCGGAGAGAAAGAAGCTGGGGTGGGGGTGGCGGACTGGACAGGCCGGCGTGGCAGGCTGGTGATGCGCCCACCACCTCCCAGGCCTTTGCGGAGCAGACCCTGCGGACACTGTGCCTGGCCTACAAGGAGGTGGACAAGGACGTGTATGAGGAGTGGAGCCAACGGCACCAGGAAGCCAGCCTCCTGCTGCAGAACCGGGCTCAGGCCCTGCACCAGTTGTACGAGGAGATGGAGCAGAACCTCCAGGTGGACAGGCACCAGGGGACTTATGGCGGGGCCCGGGGTCTGCAGGCAGGGCCCCCACCCTCTGCTGCAGAGCCTGGGGCCTGCTCAGTCCCCTTCTCCGTGCACCCAGCTGCTGGGAGCAACTGCCATCGAGGACAGACTGCAGGATGGCGTCCCAGACACCATCAAGTGCCTCAAGAATGGGAACATCAAAGTGTGGGTGCTGACAGGGGACAAGCAAGGTGGGTCCTCTCATTGCACGGTGGGCCCCAGCCCCCCAGTGTGGGGAGAAGGAGAAAGGAGGGGTCAGGAGAAGTGCTGGCATAACCCGCCCAAAGCTTTGCCACAGACCGGGCCAGTCTCTTGGGTTAAGCATTGCCCTTCATAAGGAGCCCTGGTGGTGCAGCGGTTAAGTGCTTGGCCACTAACGGAAGGGTCAGCGCTTCAGTCCCACCGAGGTGGGGCTGTCATGACCCCGTGGGACAGACGGGCAAAGCCAGGCTCAGAGAGCTCATGACACCTGCTGGAGGTGGCCCCGCATGTTAGGGGCAGAGCTGGCTCGACCCTCAGGTGCTCTGGCCCTGGGGCTCTTAGACTCACCCACAAGGGAACATGCCCCTCCTGCTGGGGCCCACTGGACATCTAGAGGGGTGAGGAGGGTGCCAGCAGGGCCACATTGGGACTTTTGGGGGCCTGAGGCACTTTTGCTTTCATGGGCCCCTTCCCCTACAAAAAAAATTAGAAATTATGTTTTATGACTGCACGGATATAAAAACCACTATAATACAGGTTGGATTGTGGTAACGTTTTTCTTATGATTTTAAAATAAATTCTGATATTTTCGTGGGCCGCCTAAAAGCTATTGTCGGCCCGAGGTACTGTGCCTAATGGTCAGTTAGTTCTGGGTGCCTGAGACCTTCATGGGACCTCCTGGACCAGCCCTGGGTCCCAGACTCACAGCCCTCCAGCAGCCAGCCTCAAAGAGCCCAAAGAGAGCCCATTTGCTCAGAATTGCAGCCAGAGTCTCAGGGCTGCCTCTCACTGGCCAGCCTGGGTCACATGCCCTCCTCTGAACCAATCGATGTGTGTAGGGGGTGGGACATGCTGTGATTGACCGGGTCTGGGTTACATGACCTTCTCTGAACCAGTAGTTGTGGCCTGGGGGCAGAACAGGCAGCCGTGATTGGTGAGGTCTGGACCCTCCCCCTCCCCGTTCCGCCCTAAGGGATACCTGCAGGATGAGTGTGGTGGGAGGCAGGGGTCCCAGGTGGGGTGGGGCCAGTGAGACTGAACGGGGCTGCCTTGCAGAGACGGCAGTGAACATCGGCTTTGCCTGCCACCTGCTCTCGGAGGACATGATCATTCTGGAAGAGAGTGAGATAGTGTGAGCTGTGGTGGGGCGAGGGCCGAGTGGGTGGGCAGGGCTGGGGCACCCACGGCCCAGATGTGGTCCCGGGGGTCTGCAGGGTGTCCGCGGCCTTCGCTGGCCCGAGCCCCTGAGGGCCCTTCTCCCAATGCTGGACACGGGGAATCCGAGGCACGGGGAGGGGACTGCGCTGGCTGGTGTGGCCGACCCCTGCTGGCCCCCACAGCCGCATGATGGAGACCTACTGGGACAGCAACAACAACCTGCAGGAGGGGAAGGGCCGGTTCCTTCAGCAAGTCAAGATGGCCATGGTCATCACGGGGGACTTCCTGGTCAGTGTCGGCGCCTGGGGTTTCTGGTAGAGAGAGGGGCTGGGAGGAGCCCCGGGCCGGGGCGGCTGGCTGCTGGACCAGCGGAGGCTGGAGGCTGGGACTCAGCGGGGCTGGAGCCGGTGGGGTGCTGCTCGGGCAGGCCTGGGGGTGAAACTGGATAGGTAAGGTGTCGGTCGGGAAGAGGCGGGGAGGCCGGGAAGCCCCGCAGCATGAGGGGGAGGCTGCAGGCAGGGTGTGACAGGGCGCCTGCTCCCCGTGGACCAGGACCAGCTGATGGCCCCGTCGTCCACGGACAAGCCCCGGACCCTGCCCCGGAACGCGCTCGGCGACGAAGCCTGGCAGGAGCCCGGCCAGCGGCAGGAGGCCTGGCGCACCTGGCGGCTGCCGCAGATGTGGCGCGCCTTGGTGGAGCGGCTGGGGGGCATGCCAGCGACCCTGCGGTTGCCGGGGGCCAAGGCCCAGGAGAGCCCCGAGGCGAGGCGCGAGCGGGCCTTCGTGGACCTGGCCGTGCGCTGCCAGGCGGTCATCTGCTGCCGGGTGACCCCCAAGCAGAAGGCACTGATCGTGACCCTCATCCAAAAACACAAGCGCGTCGTGACCTTGGCCATCGGGGACGGCGCCAACGACGTGAACATGATCAAGAGTGAGGAGCCGGCGGGGAGGGTCCTGGGGGCGGGAGGCCCGAGGGGGTCCTGGGGGCGGGCCGGGGGCGGTATTGGGGCGGTCCTGGGGGGCGGGGGGATTCTGGGGGCGGGGGGCGGTCATTGGGGCTGGGGAGGGGGGCCCGAGGGGGTCCTGGGGGCGGGCCGGGGGCGGTATTGGGGCGGTCCTGGGGGGCGGGGGGATTCTGGGGGCGGGGGGCGGTCATTGGGGCTGGGGAGGGGGGCCCGAGGGGGTCCTGGGGGCGGGCCGGGGGCGGTATTGGGGCGGTCCTGGAGGCGGGGGATCCTGGGGGCGAGGGGGCGGTCATTGGGGCTGGGGAGGGGGGCCCGAGGGGGTCCTGGGGGCGGGCCGGGGGCGGTATTGGGGCGGCCCTGGGGGCGATGGGCGGGTGCCGTGGAGGGAGACGGCCAGGGGTGGTGCGCCCGGCGCGCGGTGCCGGCTGGGGCGCCCGGGTGGCGCGGCCCACGGGCTGCTCTGTCCCGCAGCGGCGGACATCGGCGTGGGCCTGGCGGGCCAGGAGGGCATGCAGGCGGTGCAGAACAGCGACTACGTGCTGGCCCAGTTCTGCTTCCTGCAGCGCCTCCTGCTGGTGCACGGGCGCTGGGCCTACGTGCGCATCTGCAAGTTCCTGCGCTACTTTCTCTACAAGACGCTGGCCAGCATGATGGCGCAGATCTGGTTCGCCTTCTACAACGGCTTCACCGCCCAGGTGCGAGGCTGCGCTGGGGTGCAGCCCGCGGGGGGCGCTTCTGCGCCGGGGCCCTCATCGCTCACACCGATGCCTTCAAGCACTCCGGTCCCACATCACGAGGCTCGTTTTTCAGTCTTTCCCATTTATTTGTGTAAGGAGCCCTGGTGGCCCAAAGGTTAAGCCCCCATTTGAACCCACCTGCAGCTCTGAGGGACAATGACCTGGTGACCTACTCTGCTAACGATTAAAAAAAAAAAAAAAAAGCCCCTTGCCAAGGAGTCGATTCCGACTCATAGCGACCCTGTAGAACAGAGTAGAACTGCCCTATAGGGTTTCCAAGGAGCGGCTGGTAGATTTGAACTGCCGACCTTTTGGTTAGCAGCCACGTTCTTAGCCACCACTCAGTTCTACTCTGTCATACGGGATCGCTGAGCCTGAAGGACTTGATGGCACCCAGAAACAACTTTTTGTGTGTGTGCTTTAAGTGAAAGTTTAGAAATCAAGTCGGACTCTCATACAAAAATTTATATACACCTTGCTATATGCTCCTAATTGCTTTCCCCCAATGAGACAGCACACTCCTCTCCACCCTTGATTTTCGTGTCCATTCCACCAGCTTCTGACCCCCTCTGTCCTCTCATCTCCCCTTCAGACAGGACATGCCAACATAGTCTCATGTTTCCACCTGATCCAAGAAGCTCACTCTTCCCCAGTATCATTTCCTATCCCACAGTCCAGTCCAATCCATGTCTGAAGAGTTGGATTTGGGAATGGTTCCAGTCTTGGGCTAACTGAAGGTCTGGGGACCATGGCCTCCAGGGTCCTTCTAGTCTCAGTCAGACCTCTAAGTCTGGTCTTTTTATGAGAATTTGGGGTCTGCATCCCACTGCTTTCCTGCTCCCTCAGGGGTTCTCTGTTGTGTTCCCTGTCAGGGCAGTCATCGGTTGTAGCCGGGCACCATCTAGTTCTTCTGGTCTCAGGCTAATGTAATCTCTCCTTTATGTGGCCCGTTCTGCCCCTTGGGCTCATAATTACCTTGTGTCTTTGGTGTTCATTCTCCTTTGCTCCAGGTGGGTTGAGACCAATTGATGCATCTTAGATGGCCGCTTGCTAGTGTTTAAGGCCTCTCTCCAAAGTGGGATGCAGAATGTTTTCTTAATAGATTTTATTATGCCAATTGACTTAGATGTCTCCTGAAACCATGGTCCCCAAACCCCACCCCTGCTATGCTGGCCTTCGAAGCGTTCAGTTTATTCAAGAAACTTCTTTGCTTTTGGTTTAGTCCAGTTGTGCTGACCTCTCCTGTATTGTATGTTGTCTTTCCCTTCACCTAAAATAGTTCTCTAGTTAGTGAAAATCCCTCTCCTTCCCTCCCCCCCCATAACCATCAAAGAATATTTTCTTCTCTGTTTAAACTATTTCTCTAGTTCTTATAATAGTGGTCTTATACCGTATTTGTTGTTTTGCAGCTGACTAATTTCACTCAGCATAATGCTTTCCAGATTCTTCCATGTTATGAAATGTTTCATGGATCCATCATTGTTCTTTATCAATGCGTAATATTCCATTGTGTGAATATACCATTATTTATCCATTCATCTGTTGATGGGCACCTTGGTTGCTTCCATCTTTTTGCTATTGTGAACAGTGCTGCAATGAACATGGGTGTGCGTGTATCTGTTCGTGTAAAGGCTCTTGTTTCTCTAGGATATATTCCGAGGAGTGGGATTGCAGGATCGTATGGCAGTTCTATTTCTAGCTTTTTAAGGAAGTGCCAAATCGATTTCCAAAGTGGTTGTACCATTTTACATTCCCACCAGCAGTGAATAAGTGTTCCAGTCTCTCTACAACCTCTCCAGCATTTATTATTATTTTTTTTTGATTAATGCCGGCCTTGTTGGAGTGACATGGAATCTCATTGTGGTTTTGATTTGCATTTCTTTAAAGGCTAAGGGTCATGAGCATTTCCTCATGTATCTGTTAGCAACCTGAATGTCTTCTTTAGTGAAGTGTCTGTTCATTTCCTTTGCCCATTTTTTGATTGGGTTATTTGTCTTTTTGTAGTTGAGTTTTTGCAGTATCTTGTAGATTTTAGAGATCAGACGCTGATCGGAAATGTCATAGCTAAAAACTTTTTCCCAGTCTGTAGGTAATCTTTTTACTGTTTTGATGAAGTCTTTGGATGAGCACAGGTGTTTGATATTTAGGAGCTCTTCAGTTATCTAGTTTCTCTTCTGCATTGTTAGTAATGTTTTGTATACTGTTTATGCCATGTATTAGGGCTCCTGGTGTTGTCCTTATTTTTTTTTTTACATGATCTTTATTGTTGTAGATTTCATATTTAGGTCTTTGATCCATTTTGAGTTAATTTTTGTGCGTGATGTGAGGTATGGGTCTTGTTTCTTTCTTTTTTTTTTTTTTTTTTTGCAGATGGATATCCAGTTATGCCAGCACCATTTGTTAAAGAGACTCTTTTCCCGATTTAACTGACTTTGGGCCTTTGTCAAATATCAGCTGCTCATATGTGGATGGATTTATGTCTGGATTCTCAATTCTGTTCCGTTGGTCTATGTATCCATTGTTGTATCAGCACCAGGCTGTTTTGACTACTGTGGCTGTATAATATGTTGTAAAATCAGGTAGTGTGAGGCCTCCCACTTTGTTCTTCTTTTTCAGTAATGCTTTACTTATCTGGGGCCTCTTTCCCTTCCATATGAAGTTGGTGATTTGTTTCTCCATCTCATTAAAAAATGTCATTGGAATTTGGATTGGAATTGCACTGTATGTATAGATCACTTTGGTAGAATAAACATTTTTACAATGTTAAGTCTTCCTATCCATGAGCAAGGTATGTTTTTCCACTTATGTAGGTTTCTTGCATTAGTGTCTTGTAATTTTCTATGTGTAGGTCTTTTACATCTCTGGTAAGATTTATTCCTAAGTATTTTTTCTTCTTGGGGGCTACTGTAAATGGTATTGATTTGGTGATTTCTTCTTCGATGTTCTTTTTGTTGGTGTAGAGGAATCCAGCTGATTTTTGTATGTTTATCTTGTATCGTGATACTCTTCTGAACTCTTCTATTAGTTTCGGTAGTTTTCTTAAGGATTTTTTTTAGGGTTTTCTGTGTATAAGATCATGTCATCTGCAAATAGAGGTACTTTTACTTCTTCCTTACCAATCCGGATGCCCTTTATTTCTTTGTCTAGCCTAATTGCTCTGGCTAGGACCTCCAACACTATGTTGAATAAGAGCGGTGATAAAGGGCATCCTTGTCTGGTTCCCGATCTCAAAGGGGAAGGGTTTCAGACTCAACAACAACAACTCTTTATTGGAACTATCCAAATAAGAAAAGCACACACACACACAATTCAAGGGTTTTAAAAGAATCAGGGTCCAGGGGCACAGCTCTGCGTGTTTTTCTCTCTGCTCTTTCTCCTCCCGCCTTTATTAAGCCCCGCTTAGCCCAACCCTGGTTTCAGGCCCAGCCTTGATTAGAAGGCAACTTTCTAACTCACCAGGAGTCCTCCCCAGGTGCCTGGCTAGCTTGGTGGGGCTCCTCAGGTCAGGATGGGCTTCTGTTACTGGTCATCTGACCTCTGAGGCTGACCTCCCGCCCCACAGCCCCTATATGAAGGCTGGTTCCTGGCGCTCTTCAATCTATTGTACTCCACGCTCCCCGTGCTCTACATTGGACTGTTTGAGCAGGTGAGCGTCTCTGCACCCCTTCTCCACCCTTGGGGCCTGTCAGGGGATGCTGCGGGGGAGGGGATGGGATACCATCAGGCCAGTCCCTCTCTCCCTGCCTGAGACCATTTAACTTAACACCAGAGTCCAGCTTGATCCTGGGATCAGTGGACGGAGCCCTCCTGCTCTGCCCTCACTTTGTGGGAGGCCCCCTAGAATCCTGGCCCCACTGTCTAACCAGCTGCACAACAGAGAAAGGTGGCCTCCTGTGATGGTCTTGTCCCCAGGCCTGAGAGGCCCCAGCTAAGTGAGCTGAAGCGGGGCCTCCCAAACATTCCACAACAATGGAAGTTTTCCACACCTGGGCCATCCTGGACAGCCACTGGTCACATGCCATGGCCAGTGACTGCTTGACAGGTGGCTAGTACAACCCAGGAACGGGGTTTTATTCTACTGGTTTATTTTCTCATTTTCAAAACACAATTTCTTTTTTGGGTGTGAAAATATGCACAGAAAAGCATGTACCGATTCAACAATTTCTACATGTACAATTCAGTGACACTAGTTACATTCTTCAAGTTGTGCAACCGTTCTCACTATCCTTTTTCAAATTATTCCTCCACCGTTAACATACTCACTGTCCCTAAGGGCCTCATCTAACCATTCGAGTTGTTGTGCATTTGATCCCACATACATAACTTTAAAACGGGACAATGCTCGAGGCAGACATTCTTTACTAGTTAAGTTATACTATTGTTTGGTTTAAAAAAGACTTCAGGGGATAGTTTTTATGGTTTCAGGTTGTTTAAAGATTATCTCACGGCAGTAATTTCAGGGTTCAGCCAGTCTCAGTGGCTCCAGAAAGTCTGGATTCCAGGAGCGTTTGATATTCCATCCTACATTTTCCCCCCTTTTGATCAGGACTCTTCTGTAGAATTTTTGTTCAGAATGCAGGAATGGAATTTTACATTTTATTTCTCTGTAATTCATTTTAAATGTCAAGAGGCACATGGGGCGAGGGGCTAGAGCTTTGATGAGGGCCCCTACCTATCCCACAAGCCTGCCCCTCTGCCCTGTCTCTCCCCTTCCCCTTCCACCAGGATGTGAGTGCCGAGAAGAGCCTGCAGATGCCAGAGCTGTACATGGCAGGGCAGAAAGAGGAGCTCTTCAACTACTGGGTCCTCTTCCAAGCCCTGGCCCACGGCACGGCCACCTCCCTGATCAACTTCTTTGTGACCCTGCTAGCCTGTCACGACAAGGGAGGGCCCTCCAGCCTCAGTGACTACCAGTCCTTTGGCGTGATCGTGGCCTTGTCGGGCCTGCTGTCCGTCACCATGGAGGTACCACTGGGAGCTTTGGGGCGTGCAGCCACAGGTCCAGCCACGCCCCCCACTGACTGTGCTCCTTCCTCCCCTGCAGGTGGTCCTGATCATCAAGTACTGGACCGTCCTGAGTGTGCTGGCCATCCTTCTGAGCCTCTGCTGCTACGCCGTCATGACCTGTGCCTCGGAGAGCTTGTGGCTCTATAAGGTCTCGCCAAAGACCTTCCCGTTCCTGTGTAAGGACCCCCACGTGGGCAGAGTCGGTAGGGTCCCGGGGCACACACCCCAGTCGGGGCACCAGCTCCCCCCAGCCCAGCGGCAGCCGCCGTGGCAGCCCAGTGGGGACATGACATGACCAGGAGCCCCCTCCACACGGGCCTGCAGGGGTCCAGCAATGCAGGTTTGTCGTAACAGAGGCCTAGCTGAGCACCCGTGGAAGTGGGTGCACCTACGATCTCTTAGAGCTGCCTCCACGGAACCACCGCAAGTCGGTGGTCTCAACGCACAGACACTCCCTCCCTCACAGCGTGTTGTTGCGGGGTGCCGTTGTCGCGGGGTGCCGTTGTCGCGGGGTGCCGTTGTCGCGGGGTGCCGTTGTCGCGGGGTGCCGTTGTCGCGGGGTGCCGTTGTCGCGGGGTGCCGTTGTCGCGGGGTGCCGTTGAGTCAGCTCTGACTCGTAGCAACCCTGTGGTACCGAGTGGAACCACCTCAGCATTTTCTGGGATGTAATCTTTTTTTTTTTCCTTTTAATAATAGTGTGTTTTTGGTGAAAGTTTACACAGCAAGTTAGGTTCCCCTTTGACAGTTTCCACACAAATTGATCAGTGACAGTCACATTTTTCACACTGTGTCAACATTCTCTTTAATTGTGTCTGGTTGTTCCATTTCCATGGCTCTAGTTTCTCTGTCCCCTTATCTTCTCACCTTCGCTTTGGATTAAGTGTTGACATTTTGGACTCTTACAGGTGTTTCTTTTTTAGTAGAGAACCAGTCTGATGGGTAACATCCGTTATTCTGTGCGCCATTCTGCTTTTCTGTTAGAAGGTGATCTCGGGGGCTAGTTTTGGTTCAAGGTTTACAGAGCATCTCAGGGTGATAGTCTCAGGGAGTCTTCTGGTCTCAGTAGTTCAGTTAGTGTGGCCACTTTTAAGAATTTGAGTTTTGTTCTGCATTTTTCTCCCGTTCTAACTGGGATCATCTATTGCGCTGCTGGTCGGATCCATCGGTGGTGGCAGCTGGGCACCATCTAGTTCTTCTGGTCTCAGGAAAGTTGAGGTCGTGGTTTGTGTAGGCTATCAGCCCCGTAGACTTGTATCTTCTCTGAGATTTTGGTTACCTTCTTATTCTTTTGCTCCTGATGAGTAGAGACCAACAGTTGTATCTTAGATGGCTGCTTGCGAGCTTTTAAGACCCCAGATGCTACTCACCTCACTAAGATGTAGACAAGGATTTTGTGAACTATATAATGTCAGTTGACTGAGTTGTCCCATGAGACTATGATCCTAAGCCTTCAAATCCAGAAAACTGATCTCACAAGGTGTTTGGTTATGTCTGAGGAGTACCCGTAGTTGTGTCTTCAATGAATGTATGTGCCTGCCTACACATACCTGTATTTACACGTACATATAGATACTTCTTTTTTTTTAATAGATACTTCTGTCTATTCTCACATATGTGTACGTCTATTAGCAGCCGTAGCTCTCCGTAGCTCTTAACCATTGTGCCACCATGGCTTCGGACGCCTGTACTAACCCACGTACATACATGCCTGTACCCATCCTTATGTGATCCTAGACTCATTTTTTGTTCTTTGTTGAAGTTGTTGCCCTCTTAAACCTCCAGTTGCCGTCAAGTCGATCCCAGCTCATATCGACTCCATAGGACAGAGTAGAACTGCCCCCATAGAGTTTCCAAGGAGCTCCTGGTGGATTCGAATTGCTGACCTTTTGGTTAGCAGCCATAGAACTTAACCACTGTGCCACGAGGGTTTCCCGTTGCCCTCTTATGTACGTCAAAGTCTTTGGTGCAAGCATCCTTTTCTCATGAGCGCTTCTCAGGGACATCATTTACTTTGGTCAAGCTGTGCTCTCCACACCTACATTTGGTGCCACTTTTCCCATCACCCAGAATAACAAGTTTCTATCTCCTTTTCTCTCCCTGGTAACCAGCATTGAACATTGGCCTCTTTATATATGTTTATGTTTGTCTTCTTGTAAAGAGGGATCATACAGTGTTTGTCCCTACGTGCTTGACTTACTTCAGTCAGCGTTATTCCCTCTAGGCCCACCCATGTTATAACATGTTTCACGGACTGTTCATTGTTCTTTGTGTTTGTGTAGTATTCTGTTTTATGTATGTACCGTGTTTCACTGATCCATTCACCTGCTGATGGGCACTTTACTTGTTTCCATTTTTTTTACTATCGTGAATAAAGTTGCAATCAACATAGGAGTGCATATATCAGTTTGTTTCACTACTCTTAGGTCTCTAGGATATATCCCTAGCAGTGGGATTGCTGGACTGTAAGGTAGTTCTGTTTCTAGTTTTTTTGAAGAAGTGCCATACCATTTTCCATAGTGGTTGTACCATTTTACAATCCCACCAGCAATGGATAAGGGTTCTGATCTCCCCACAGCCTTGCCAACGTTTGTTGTTATCTGTTTTTGTAATCAGTGCTGTTTTAGTTGGGGTAATATGGTATCTCATTGTAGTTTTGATTTGTATCTCTCTAATGGCTTAATGGGAGTCCTGGTGGCGCAGTGGTTAAGAGCTCAGCTGCTAATCGAAAGGTGGGCAGTTTGAATCCACCAGGCACTCCTTGGAAACTCTATGGGGCAGTTCTACTCTGTCCTATAGGGCCACTATGAGTCGGAATTGACTCGACGGCAGTGGGTTTGGTTTGGTTTGGTTAATGGCTAATGACGGTGAGCATCTTTTTATGTGTTTGTTAGCTGCTTGGATGTCCTCTTTGGTGAAGGTTCTATTCACGTGTTTTGATGGGTTGTGATCTTTATGGAAGCAGATTGCCAGGTCTTTCTCCCAGGGAGCTGCTGGGTGGTTTCGAACCACCAACGTTTTGGTCAGCGGCTGAGCACTTAACTGTTTGTGTCACCAGGGCTCTTGTCTCACACTTTAGAAGGCTAACTCACTAGTCTGTTGCCATCAAGTTGATTCCGACTCATAGGAACCCTACAGGAGAGAGCAGAACTGTCCCCTAGGTTTCCAAGGAGCGGCTGGTGAATTTGAACTACCCACCTTTTGGTTAGCAGCTGAGCTCTTAACCACCGCGCCCCCAGGGTTCCTTTAGGAGCCTAGACATCCGAATTCAGGGTGCCGGCTCTAGGGGAAGGCTCTGTCTGTCCGCTGTGGGGGAAAACCCTTGTCTCAGCTTGTCTACTGTTCTTCTCAGAGTTCCTTGGCAGTCTCCACGTGGCATGTTTCCCCATTTGTCTTTGCTTGTCTCTGCCTAATCTGCTTCTTTTATATCTTAAAAGTCATTGATTTAAGGCACATCCTGCACCGATAGGACTTTTTGTTATGTTAACAGAGCCCTAATTTCTAATAGGATTACACCCATATGTACGTTGTTACCTGTCTTTGAATCGGTTCCCTACATGACAGTAGAACTGCTCCATAGGGCTTTCTGGGCTGTGGTCTTTACAGGAACAGACTGCCGGGTCTCTCTCCGGAGACGCTGCTGATGGGGTGAACCGCCAACCTTTCTGTTAGCAGCCAAGCGCTCAACCATTGCACCACTAGGGCTCCCCCTGTATGTATAAGGGTTAGGATTCCAGCACATTTTTTAAAAAATAATTTATTTACTTTTGCTGTTGTTGTTGAAAATATACACAGCAGAACATACACCTATTCAACAATCTCCAGCATGCATTTTTGGGAGACACATTTCAATCCATAACAGCACGTCTTTTGAATTTGCACGAAGGTGTCCTATGGGCTAGTGACATGGTGGGAAAGGGGAGGGGAAGGGTCTCACCCCACCCAAGTGGCTCTGGGGTGCCTCCTCCCCAGGCAGGACCATGACCCTACCCCTGTCCCCAGATGCCACCCGCAACGTGCTGTCCCAGCCCTTTGCCCTGCTCGTGATCCTGCTAAATGTGTCGCTCAACACCCTGTCCATCCTGGCTTTTCGCATCATCTACCAAATTGTCAAGAAGCCACGTCCCAAGGTGAGGCACACCCCTGGGACCCCATCAGCCAGAGACATGGGGCTACGGGAAAGTGTGGGGATGCAAACCCTGGCACGGGATCCAGTGTCCTCAGAAGGGGACAAGGGGGAGGCCACACTGCCTGGGACAGTGGCATCTGGGAGCTCTCCAAAGGCCAGCCTGGGTTTGACTGCTGACGCTGTGGGGCTTCAGCCAAGAATTGTCTAGGGCTCAGAGGTGGAGGTGATAAAACTGACCTTGAAATGGTTGAGGCAAAAGGGGGAACTCGATGGCTCACATAGCCAAAACATGGAATGTCAGGCTGGAAGCTGGGACAGGGCCTGGAATTGACTGGGATGGTGGAAACCAGGACATGGCCACGAACCTGCCACCTTCTGTTTATCCCTCCTTGCCTCGGGCCACCTTCTGCCACACAGCTGGACATGTGGCTGCCCCAGGCTTGCCTCTCCTGGCTTTGCCACCAGAGGGCGCCTGAGGTACCCAGTCACTGGTCCAAAGTTCAGTCCCAGGGAAGGACTCTGATTGGCTATTTCACAGTTAAGTGCCGGGGAAGGACTCCAGTTGGCTCAACTAGGGAAGAGATGGACCAATCAACTGAGGCCAAGTGCTCTGAGTATCTTCCACTGGGGGGACCCCCCAAACCAGTCCACAGAGTGTAGGAGCCTGATGACCCCTGATGTCCCCTTTGCTGTACAGGTGAAGGAGGCCCCAAGTGAGGAAATCACGGTGGAGCCCATTCACTACTTACAGCGTGTGTCACGTGCCCGGCGCTCCAGCTATGCCTTTTCCCACCGTGAGGGCTACGCAAACCTCATCACTCAGGGCACCATCATGCGAAGGGCTCGGGACACCAACAGCGAGCTGATGAATGATGACCAGCCCCCATCTGAAGACGATAGTCCCCCGAGCTTCAGGGACCCAACCTGGCATCCCAGAAGGCTGTCATTCCTGGTGAAGAGGAAGCACCAGCGTATGGAGAGGATATCCTCAGAGAGGATGTGCCCCAGCGCCGTGGAGAGCCCAAGCTTGCCTGTGGGAAGACAAATGCCTTCTGATTTCGGAAACCAGTCAAAGTCGCTCAATACCAGGAGGTCACCTTCATCTGGGCAGAGGCTGCCTTCTTCTCGGGATAGGTCACCTTCACCTGGGGAGAGGCCACCTTCTTCTCGGGACAGGTCTCAGTCACCTGAGCAAAGGTCACCTTCTCGAGCTAGGTCTCCATCACCTGGGAAGAGGTCACCTTCTCCTCAGGACAGGTCTCAGTCACCTGAGCAAAGGTCACCTTCTCGAGCTAGGTCTCCATCACCTGGGAAGAGGTCACCTTCTCCTCAGGATAGGTCTCAGTCACCTGGGCAGAGGTCACCTTCTCAAGATAGGTCTCAGTCACCTAGGAAGAGGTCAACTTCTCGAGATAGGTCGCCATCACCTGAGCAGAGGTCACCTTCTAATGAGAGGTCACCTTCTAAGGAGAGGTCACCTTCTAAGGAGAGGTCACCTTCTAAGGAGAGGTCACTATCATCACCTGAGCAGAGGCCACCTTCTTCTCAGGATAGGTCACCGTTGCCCGAAGGAAGCCTGCCATCAACTTCTGCAAGTCAGCCACAACCCTTGAAGGGTCAACCATTGCCTTCAGACCAGCCGTCCCCTTTGGATAGCCAGTCAGTCACTCTGGAGGACAGACCATCATTGTGGAGGACCTGGAAACTGTTGTGGCCATTCATCTGGCAAAGGAAACTCTTTGTCAGAGAGGAGACAGAGCCAATACCAGAGACCCCACCACCACCTGTAGAAGAATCATTCATAACTGAGCAGCCTATGGAGGTTGAACCCTGGCCCTTGGAGAGGGAGCCATCGTCCATGGAGTGGCTGCCAGTCACCATCGAGGACCAATTCCAGCCTGGGATGGAGGAGCAGCCACCTTTGCCTCCAGAGAAGGAGTAATTGCCCAGGGCTAGGAGTAGTTAACCAGGAAGCAGGAGGCCTTCCCCAGAGGATGAGGGCTCTGCATCCTTTTGTTTTTCTAATAAGCCGTGGTCCATCTGATCATGACTCCTTTAGGCCCCCCTTTCCTACATTTCTTTTTGTGATGCCACACGGCCACAAAACAGTGGCCTCTAGTGGCCAGGTTGAGGAATTGCAGGGAAAGCTCCCCCCCCCGCCCCCCCCCATGGGATAGACAATGTAGATAAAACTTCATTGCTATCGAAGTAGAGAAATGGTACTGAGCAAACTCTGGTTAACAGCCTTGGATCTTCCATTGCCTGCCTGCTGGCTCCTCTCAGGGAAGTTTGTAAGTTCCAATCCTGGCACCATCCAGTTTCTCCTTCCACAGGCTGTCCTGATTTCTTCTCTTCAAATAAACCACCGTACGCCTTAGACTCTTAAGAGTGTAATTGGCAGGCCTGACAACAGCTGCATCTCGGGGCTTGGGTGACACGAAGGCACTGAGCTTTTCCTTCTGATTCTTAACTGTGTCCCACAGAAGGTGGGGGCAGTGTGGAGGTGGGGGCTAAGAGAGTACCAGCAACCAAGGAAGAGAGCAGAGTTCAGAGAGGGGTGGCCTGGGGAGAGGTGAGAGCCCCTCTTCCCTCTATCCCTTTTCTCCTTCCCTATCTTGGTGGTGGGTGCATCCCATTCCTCCCTCTCTTACACCCACCTCCATCTGGCCAACACACACACCCAGGTAAGTGACTAGAAAATAATTTATTGAAGAAAAACAACAAACCCAACACAGCAATGGTTAACAATGATGATGATTTCTTTCTTTCTTTCTTTTTTTTTTTTTTAAGTTTTAAGCTTGTCGCATGAGGGTAGGGGCAGAGAGGGCTTCTCAGTTCCCTCTAGCATTGGGGGTCGGGGAGTCAGCCTCTGGATAACTCATTGAGTGTCTCCCCTAGATTCTGACCCCAGCTGAGACAACCCCCTCACCAAAGACCAGCCCTTGGTGAGAGTCTGAACAGGCCACAAGAAGGAGCCAGGAGTCCGATGGACTGATTTTGATTCAGCCACTTTGGGCAGGACAATGTGAAATGGCCCAAGTTCCAGCTGGTGCAGGGTCTGGGTAGGAGGGGCCCTGAAGTGTCCCCCACTGCTGCCATCATTTTAGGTTGGTTGAGAACTCAGCTTCAGGTCCAGTCGGGGGCCTCCTGTCCCACTGGGTGTGAGAGACCCCATTTGGCCACTCCAGCCCTCCCCCTACAACCAGGGGCCTGTCCTGGAAAGTGGGCCCTCTGACCTCTTCCCTCCTGCCCTATCCCTGAATCCTTTGGGCCTCCCAGGGAAGGAATCACAAGGAACCCCAACCCAGGCTCTCCAGCTGTCCATCTCCAGGAGCTTGGGGGGGTGGCTCAGAGACTTGGCCTCATGTCAAGAGTGGGCTCACAGGCAGGGAGACATTGTCCCAGGTGGCCCAAATTGGGCTGGAAGGGAGCTTTCCCACCTCCTGGGCTGGACAGAAGGCGCAGTCACATCCAGCCCAGGGCCAAGAGGGCTTAGGGGGCCTGGGTGGAGTGGGGGAAGTGTTCTAGAGTGGGGGGGTGCCTGCTGGAGCCTCAGAGGACCCTTCAGACCTGGGGACATTGTGGGGCACACCCCAGCCCCCACCACACTGGCGACAAGACTCGGATTGTTGTCTGATTGTCTGTCTTCTCTGAACAAGACACTTAGGAATTCATGCTAAAGTGAGACCAACCCGGATGGGGGGCTGGCCCAAGACAGTGATGACACACGTGCCCCCAGAACCAGGGAGGCTGGGGCAGCCAGGTGGCATCTGGGCACTGGGTGGGGAGGGCGTGCAGGAGACCCTGGGTCTGGTGCTTGGACTTGCTGCTCCCCTGCTCCCTGCCTGCCTCCTCCCTTTCTCCCCACCTTCTGCACCCCCTGCCACCAGACACAGTTCCATGGAAAGGGGGACGGGGACACGGGGCAGAGCAAAGTACCACCAAACAGCACCAAGTCGGGCATGAAGTACAAGGATGACTGGACATGGAACCCAGGGGCCGCGACCCAACGGCCCCGCCCCCGCCCCGCCCCCACCCCACCCCATCACTTATTACATCAGCTTCTAGAAAGGGTACATTAGTCATGCATCAAATTCCATTTCGTCTTTTTTTTTTCATTTTTCGTCCTTTTTTTTCTCTTAAATTACATTTGAACACAGAACACATAGAATAATAAATACTCTTATAAGACAACGACTCCAAAAAACAAGAAACAGAACACGCCAGAGAACACAAAGGTTTACCGTCTCACTCTCTTCCTCTCTTTCCTAAAGGACTTCGTTTAAATAAGAAATCTGTAAACGCACAGGTCCTTCCTCGCTCGCTCGCTCGCTCGCGCTCTCAGTCTCCCTTGCGCGCACGCTCCCTGTCTTTTGCCTCCGACCAGACCACCCGTCTCCCGTCGCCTGACATTCATCCTGTCTCCCACTGACCTCGTCAAAGAAACCACATGCCATCCTATGCAAAATTATAATTTAACGGTATAAAGCTTCAAGTCACACGTTCCAAAAACTAGCTAAGGATTTTTTTTTTAATCACATAAACTATACATTAAATATTTTGAGGTATTTCAGAGAAAATTGTCAAAGGCTCAAAGGAATTGTGCTGGAGGCGTCCTTCCCCGCGTGGAGAATGATCTTTGCTATGTGGCAACCAGCTAGGTATCAGGGAGACCCGGGAGAGGAGCCCGCGTGGGGCTGGGGCTGAGGGCGCCGTGGGGAAGGGCTGGGGGTGAGATCCTGGTGGAGGGACTGGAGCTGGTGTGAGTGTGTGTATATGTGTGTAGCCTGTGTGTGTGTATATGTGTGTATGTGTGTGTGTATATGTGTGTAGCCTATGTGTGTGTATGTGTTGTGTGTGAAAAGGATCCAGGAGCCCTGGAGACACTTCCGTGACCTGAGTCAGTAGCATTTGACCCGGTCTGGCTATAGTTCCCCACCTCATTCCATCACTAGAACAAGCCCACGCCAGTTCCTAATTTTCCGATGGGACAAACCAGGACTCGGCAGGCCTTCAAATTTGACGCTTGGGTCTGAAGGCTGAGGAAAGACAAGTGGTTTGTCAGCGGCCACCCAGCAGAGGGCACCAGAGAAGCCCTGTGGCCGGGAGCAACCCCGAAGGAAAAAAACGTTGCCATGGAGTCGAGGCCGACTCATAGTGACCCTACAGGACAGAGAACTACCCCACAGGGTTTCCAAGGAGCAGCTGGTGGATTCGAAATGCCAACCTTTTGGTTAGGGCCTGGGCTTTTAACCACCACGCCACCAGGACTCCAGGGCAGGGATCAGAGAGCTAAATTTCTAAGGAGAAGGGGATGAGATTGGGGCGAATTATGACTTATGTGGGCCCCTTCCTCCAGAAAAAAATACTTAAAATAACAAATTACGACCACATTGACATACAGACGAATATTAAACATTTTCTTTTTTCCTTCTGATTTTTAAAGAAATTAAGACATTTACATTGGCCTCCAAAAGTTTCTTGGGCCTTGGGCCTGCTATGCTCAGTGGATGAGTCAGCCCTGCCTGGGATGGGCAGAGAGTTCTGAGCTGTCCATCAGGAACTGGGGAGGGGAAGGGGAGAAATGGGGCCCAGGTTTTAGTGGGAGGTGGGATAAAGGGACCACAGCCATCCAGAATGGAGCTCCCAGTGCCCAGGGACACCCTGAAAAGGAACAGGAGTCAGGGTGTATGTGTGTGTACAGTATAATGCGTGTATAGTGTGTGTGTGTGTGTAGTGTATGGGGGTGTGTGTGTTGGAGGGAGAGGTTTGATGATCAGGAACGGGACTCTTTTTACTTTTAGGATTCTGCCCCAATACCCAAAGGTTCTAGAAACAACACTCAGATCCAGTTGCTTAAAACACTGGAGGAATAGTGAGTCGATAAGGACAAGAGAACACTCCACACACATCTTTGGTTCAAGAAAAAGGCACTCATCGATCTCACTATTCTTTCTTTCTCTCTCTCATCACTTTCGCACGCTCTCTCTTACTCTCCTCTCTCTCACCGGTAGGGAGGAGGGCTTACAGACACTTGGTCCGGAGGTGGGGGAATTCTAGCATCCAGCACAAGTCCTTGGGGGAAATCTTTGGTATCAGGTGTGATTTTTCCAATCACAGACTTGAACGTTTGAGTGAGGTAGCCTTTACCTGGGGGGGAGGGGGAGGGGCATTTCACCGGAAATGTCTTTTGCATTCTCAAGGGGAGAGGGTGGCATGGCCCTCTCCCTGGGAGGCAGTAGAGGGGTTAAGGGGGGGTCCTTCTAGCCTCCACATCTTGAACCCCGGGGGAGGGGGAGGCGGGCTCTTGGGATCCAGCTGCCTACCAGCCATGGAGGTCACCCAGAGGAGAGACCAGCGGGGGGGGGGGGGGTTTCATCTTTACATCTGACCCTTCCCCCTTGTAATTTTTTTTTTTTTTTGGCAAAAATGGAGCAAGCAGATTCCACCTTCTTCGGCATCTTCTTTCTCTCTTTGGAGAGAGATATAACAAACACGAGGTTCACCCTGGTCGCTCCCATGAGGCCCAGTTCAGCCTCTCCACAAGGGCTGGGAGGTGGGGTGGGGAGTTCCAGAGGGTCCCAAAAAGGTAGAAACCCGATGGGCGGCTCCGGTGCTGTCTCTGGGTTCCCAACTCCGTGGAATCTGGATGTTTTCTTCTGTTTCCTGGGTTGTGTCTTTCCCTGTGTGTCATTCATCAAGGTGCCTAAAAGTAAAGTGAACTAAACGGAGGGATGGTCGGGAGAGGGGGAAAGGGAGGCGTCTGGAATTTACCCGCATGTTTGAGCTCGCCATTCCCTCCAGTCTAGGATGGGGGTAGGAAAGAGTGCTCGCCTGTAGGTGCTGGGCGGTTGCCGAGGCAGGCACCCTCCCCAGACTTTAAGGCAGGCAATTCTTGGCACAAGGAATCCTGGCCGCTAGGAGGGGCAGCTCAGTTCTTGGCTGGGGGGCAGTTCTGCCCGCCGACTGGGGTGTCGGCTTGTGGCCTGGGTGGGGGCTTATAAGGATCCATCTTGACGTAGGTTTTGGCGACTTTGGGAGGGGCTTAGTTCTGGGGGAGGGGCCGAGGGGGGCCACAGAGCACCTCCTCCATGGAGGCCAGGTGGGAAGGAAGGCCCTTCCAGCCTCACTCTGTGGGGGTAGGAGCCTGGCGAGGGAGGGGTTATTCTTAAAATTCCTCTTTTTAAATACCCGGTTTATATTTCTAGTATGTGCTTCTAGACCCGCTTTAGGGGACAACACAGTGAGCCCTGGTTTTTCTCGGGGGCCCCCTGGCGTCCTGAATTGAGAGGGGGCTGGGGAATTCCTTTCTGTCAGCCCCCTCCCCTGGGGGGGGGGGTTGGAGGGCTTCCTTTGGCCTGGAGGGGGTTGGGAAGGAGGGAGGCCCTTTTTGTGCACTTGGGCTGGGGGGTGTGCCACGTCCCCTCCCTGGGTGTGGGGGGCTCGGGCTGCCTCCTCCAGGCGCCCCCGGGGGGCGTGTCTCCGGGGCCGGCAGGGTGGGGGCGGGGAGAAGTGGGAGGGCAGCGCCACGAGAGGAAGGGAGGGCGCGGGACGCCAGGCTGGGGCGCCTTAGGCCTTGGAGAAGGTGGCAGTGGCCCCGGCTGGGCCCCCGGGGGCGGCGCCGGGCTCCTCGGCCCAGCGGTTCATGCAGCGGCGCCGCGCGTTCATGAAGAAGTTGCTGACGGTGTTGAGCTCCAGCCCGAGCTGCTGCGAGATGGTGACCTGCATCTCTTTGGACGGCCGCTTGTTCTCCTTGAAGATGGCGATCAGTGTGCGCCGCTGCAGGTCGGTGAACACTAGGCGCTGCTTCTTGGGCTGCAGCGCGCGCTCCTTCTGCTGCTCCTGCTCCTTGCGCTTGCAGGCTGCGGGCGAGCGGCGTCGCACGGGCGAGCGGGGAAAGACAGGCAGGGTGCATCGCCAGAAGACGGAGAGCAAGGCAGACAGACAACAGGGCACAGGGGGACGCAGCCCAAAGCAGAGGGAGAAATCCAGGGAAACACAAAGCGACAGAGAGAGACACAACAGAGGGACAAAGAGACGCAAAGAGAGAGAGAAGCACAGGGTCACAGAGATAGGAAAACAGAAATATCAATAGAAAGGATGGCATGGAGAACAAAAGGGTGGAAGAGGAAGGGCAGACGGGGTGGGTAGGCGGGCAGAGCAGGGGAGACAGATTGGGTGGGGGGGGACAGAGAAGGGGACACAGTGTGAGCACACCTCCACAGGCCAGGTCACCACCCTCTCCAATCCCCTTCTCTGCCCACAGCACCCTTCCCAGGCTAGCCCCTCCCCAGCCTCATGTTCCCAAAGCCCTTGTCTCCCCTACCAGAATGCTCCATAGCCCCGAGGAGTACAAACGGCTAATAGTGGCCTTCTCCCTGCTTTCTGCAGCCCAAACCTGGGCAATATTGGGGTGACATGGAAACTCTGTCGTTGTTGGGTGCCGTTGAGTTGATTTTCAGCTCATAGTGACCCCATGTGACAGAGTAGAACTGCGCCATGGGGCTTCCGAGGCTGTAACCTTTACAGGGAGCAGGTCTCCAGGTCTCTCTCCGGCAGAGCAGCCAGATGGGTTTCAGCAGCCAACTTTTAGTTAGCAGTCTAGTTCTTTACTGTTGTGCCACTAGGGCTCCTGTGGGAACGCTGCGTGTGAGATATTGGCTCATATACACGCAGGGTGAAGAAGCGTTCCTGAATAACCTCTTGGGGGTACCGCACAAACTCCAGCAACCTCTTCTGGGATAATGGGGAAACCGTGGCTCTGAGTGGCTGTGACAGTTCATGCCTCTTCTCTGGGCTGTCCTCTGAGGCCTGATGGCCTTTATCGGGCTGACATTGGAGCCCCCCACCCTGGCATGGCCCTTCCCATCTGAAAGCTGAGACCCAGACTTGGCCTACTCCCAGCACTTAGGGGACCCTCTGCAGCTGCAAGGACCCAAGAAAGGAGGCCTTGGAAAAGAAGCCGAGGGTGTGGAGACTGTCTCCCTTCCCGAGGGGAATGGGCCACTCAGATGCTTGCAGTAAGGAACACTGCAGCAGCTCAGGGTGATGGAGCAGGGCTGAAGCCCAGGACCCTGCCCCAGCTCCCAGCAGATCTCTCCCCTCCATGCAGTGGGGGCAGTGGGTAGAAAAGATGAGCTCAATGGCCAGGGTGGGCTACCTCGGCCAGTGGATTCTCGATTTCTCTTCCACATAGCAGTCAGGGGTGGCGGGCGGTGGAGTTTCCTGCCTCCTACAAATCCTACTGCCCTAGCTGCCCAGTCACCCCAGCAGTAGCCAGTGGTGCGGGGTGTACTAGCCAGCCCAGGTTGCCAGCCTCTCCTCTGTGCTGCCCTGGAAGCCTGCTGGGTCTGCACACCCAGCTTGCTTATTTTGCTTTAGGAACATTCTAGGCCAGATAGCATAGCAGATCAATGTCCATACACATCCGCAAAAGATAACCAAATGTTCCCTGCGCTTTGACTCATTTCTCAGGGACAACAGATTCACTCATCTCTTGTGCGAGCTGACAACTGCCCTGCTACCTCCTCAGACCAGGAACACCAGGAGATCCTAATTGGCTGTTTCAGGGTTTATACTTAAATAAGAGTAACAGTCATCAGACATTTTAGGAGAAGCCTCTAACATGAAACAGAGAGAGAACAAAAGAGGAGGATGGGGTAGATGCACTTGAGGGAAACAGACAAATTAGGAAGCCCAAAAATAACCTTAAAAATGATAATTAATATACTCAGAGAGATAATAAAAGAATACTGTATTCATGAAACAAGAACAGGATGTTGCGAAAAAAGGACAATTAAAGAATAAGAAAGTGCTCTTAGAATTTAAATATATGTAATGTTGTTTGGTTTAAAGTCAGGAAAGTTGTGCATCAGGGTTGTATCCTTTCACCATACTTATTCACTCTGTATGCTGAGCAAATAATACGAGAAGCTGGAGTATATGAAGAAGAACAGGGCATCAGGATTGGAGGAAGACTTATTAACAACCTGCGTTATGCAGATGACACAGCCTTGCTAGCTGAAAGTGAAGAGGACTTGAAGCACTTACTGATGAAGATCGGAGACCACAGCCTTCAGTATGGATTACACCTCAACATAAAGAGAACAAAAATCCTCACAACTGGACCAATGGGCAACATCATGATAAATGGAGAAAAGATTGAAGTTGTCAAGGATTTCATTTTACTTGGGTCTACAATCAACTTTCACGGAAGCAGTAGTCAAGAAATCAAATGACATATTGCATTGAGCAAATCTGCTGCAAAAGACCTCTTTAAAGTGTTAAAAAGCAAAGATGTCACTTTGAGGACTAAGGTGAGCCTGACCTAAGCTGTGGTGTTTTTAATCTCCTCATATGCATGCGAAAGCTGGACGATGAATAAGGAAGACTGAAAAAGGATTGAGTCCCTTGAATTGTGGTGTTGGCAAAAAAATATGGAGTGTCCCATGGACTGCCAGAAGAACAAACAAATCTGTCTTGGAAAAAGTACAACCAGAGTGCTCCTTAGAAGCCAGGATGGCGAGACTTCATCTCATGTACTGTGGACATGTTATCAGGAGGGACCAGTCCCTGGAGAAGGACATCATGCTTGGTAAAGTAGAGGGTCAGTGAAAAAGAGGAAGACCCTCGATGAGATGGATTGACACAGTGATTGCAACAATGGGCTTAAACACAGCAACGATTGTGAGGATGGTGCAGGCCCAGGCTTTGTGTCCTCCTGTTATACATGAGGTTACCATGGGCCAGAGCTGACTCGAAGACACCATTCCAACTCCTAGCGACCCAACAGGACAGAGTAGAACTGCCCCCATAGAGTTCTAAGGCTGTAATCTTTACAGGAGCGGATCACCGGGTCTTTTCTCACACGGAGCCAGAGCTGCTGGTCTGTTTGAACTGCTGCCTTTCACTTAGCAGCAGAGTGCTTAACCATTGAGCCACCAGGGCTCCTAAATATATGTAATAACTGGGATAAAATAATTCAATGTAAGGCCAAGGAGATAAAGGTAGGCAAATATCCCAGGAAAGAGAACTAAGTGGTGCGGAGACGGAATACAGTCCTAGTACTCTGCGGCTCCACAGTGGGTGCAGTTCACTGCACACGGTAATATTAATACTCGATATTGATTTAGGCAAAAGATTGCATTTGTAATTACATCGAGAAGCTGACAGAGGGGGAGGGTGTGGGTCTAGACATGGAGAGATGGTGAGGCAAAATGCAAGGATGGCAGTGTGTTAGGTGGCCTTTCGTTCGGAAGAGGAGAGACGAGCACATTTTGTACTTTATCTGCATAAAGAAACACTGGCCTCAAGCTGGGAAAGAGGACACAGGAAACACAGAAGTGGAAAGAATATGTAATATTCAGGAACTAGGTTCGAACTGTGGTGTTGATGAAGAATATTGAATATACCACGGACTGCCAGGACCGCCAGAAGAATGAACAAATCTGTCCCAGAGGAAGTACAAGCAGAGTGCTCCTTAGAAACGAGGATGGGGAGACTTACTTCGGACATGTTATCAGGAGGGATCAGTCCCTGGAGAAAGACATCATACTTGGTAAGGTAGAAGGTCATCGAAAAGACGAAGACCCTCAATGAGATGGATTGACACAGTGGCTGCACCAATGGACCCAATAAGCAACTATTGTGAGGATGGCTCAGGACGGGGCAACCGTTTGTTCTGTTATACATAAGGCCGCTATGGGTTGGAGCTGACTCGACGGTATCTGACGACAAATCTGTGTGGAAACTGGATCTCTCCAAGTTGAAATAGATTTTGGATGCCTAGGAAAGATTCCCTAAGGAAATCGTAGAGTGGTTCAGTTCCAAATATGTGTTTTGCAACGCAGGTTGTTGTTGGGTGTTGTTGAGTCAATTCCAACTCATAAGGACCCCGTGTGACAGAGTAGAACTACCCCAAAGGGCTTCCTAGGCTGTCCTCTCCTGCAGAGCCACTGAGTGGGCTCAAACCACCGACCTTTCTGTTAGCAGCTGAGTGCTCAACCATTGCAGCACAAGGTTCCATTTGCAACTCCGTACATGTTCATAAATAAAGTGCACCTTCATAGAAGGAGAAGGAGAATAAGGCGAAACAACCCTGGAAGGAACAGCAAGAAGCTGCTTTCACTTCCCCACCCCCCACACTGGGATCTGGCCTCCTGTGAGGGTCTTGGGGGTTTTGGTCCCCTGTCCTTCCGTTCTTCCAAAAGGGAAAGCTGAGTTTCAGGGAGCGCATCTAAAGGCAGAGTCAAAACCCAGCCCCAGGCCTTCAAATTTCAGCAGTCATGTCTTGACCATCTGTCATAACTGCCAATTCACTTACTCACTCATTCATTCATTCTCTCAGTAATTTGCTCACTAATCCGTCATACATTCACCGTAGGGACAGAGATACAAAAGTCCTTCAGAAAGCTCGCGAGATTCATATGCTGAGAGCCTTGTTAGCTGCCACTGAGTCAATTCCTACCATGGCAACCCCGTGTGTGCAGAGTAGACCTGCCCCAGAGGGTTTTCAAGCCTGTAACCTTTCAGAAGCAGATCGCCAGGCCTTTGAGGTGTCTCTGGGTGGATTTGAACCACCGACCTTTCTGCTAGTAGTTGAGCACTTAACATTTGTGCCACCTGGAGCTCCCAAGAGCCTTACCACACACATCCTTTGAATCCTTATAATAATTCCATAAGACAAGGGTTTTCTTATCTGCTTAGAGAACGGAAGGCACAGCCCCAGGGTCTCCCTGCCAGTCCTGGCAGGACACAGGGCTGATTTGCCCAGATGGGAAGGGAGGTGAGATGGGACACTGCTCCCACCCTACCCCTCTTCCCAGCTCCGCCTCCTCTTCACTAATGGGGGCCCCAGAGGCAGCAGCTGGGGGAAGGGCTGGAGAGCCAGAGTCGTGAAAAAACTTCGCTTTTTGTCGATCGCAGCAAAAAGAGGCTCCGCTCGCCCGCCCCCCCCGCCCCTTGCCGGCATCCAATCTAATTACAGCTCCTCACAGCCTCGATCGATCTGGCTCCAGTTGGAGCTGTTTACCGCGAGCAGCTTTTGTCACCGCTGCCCTCCCCCCACTGGCCTGGAGGTCCTGCCTGCAGGGAGGGGGTGCTGGGGGGACGCTGCTCAGTTCCGCTGTCTGTGCACCGCCATCAGCACCCTCCCGTCACCCAGGATTCCCAGTCCGAAACGCTGAGGGTCCCTATGCTGGCTCTTTGCGGGGGACCACAAATCTTCCTCAAATCTGGGCAGCCCTGGGAGGGGGAGGCAGTGGATATGGGCCCCTTTTACAGAAGTGCAAACTGAGGCTCAGAGAAAAGGGACCAACCAGGGTGTGGAACTGCGGAGCAGCGGGGACCTGGGTGGAGAAGCCCTGGACCTACCTGCCTCACCAACCACAGAACCAAGCACAATGCCAAGCTACTGACACTTCTTCCACGTGACTTCCACCCACCCTGACACTGTCGCCTCCACCTCCACCACGCGCATCAGTTCTACCACCTTCGCCTTCACCTCCGTCACCTCCTCCACCTCCACCATCACCTCCACCTCCATCACCTCCTCCACCTCCACCATCACCTCCACCTCCATCACCACCTCCTCTAACATCACCTCCACCATCACCTCCACCTCCACCATCACCTCCACCTCCATCACCACCTCCTCTAACATCACCTCCACCATCACCTCCACCTCCACCATCACCTCCACCTCCATCACCACCTCCTCTAACATCACCTCCATCACCTCCTCCACCTCCACCATCACCTCCACCTCCACTACCAGTATCATTTCCTCTACAATCACCTCTGCCTCTACCACCACCTCTGCTTCCACTGTCAGCTCCACCTCCATCACCTCCTCCACCATCACCTCCACCTCTATCCTTTCTCCACAATCACTTTTGCCTGCACCGCTACCTCCACCTTCATCACTTCCTCCACAATCTTTTTCTCCACTATCACCTCTCCTTCACCATCACCTCCACTTCATCACTTCCTCCACGATCACCTTGTCCATCATTACCTCTGCCTCTACCATCACCTCCACCTCCATCACCACCTTCTGCAACATCGCCTCCACCTCCATCACCTCGCCCAACATCACCTCTCTCTCCACCATCACCTCCACCTCCATCACCACCTTCTGCAACATCGCCTCCACCTCCATCACCTCGCCCAACATCACCTCTCTCTCCACCATCACCTCCACCTCCATCACCACCTTCTGCAACATCGCCTCCACCTCCATCACCTCGCCCAACATCACCTCTCTCTCCACCAGCACCTCCACCTCCATCACCTCCTCCACTGCCCTCTGCCTCCACTGTCACCTCTGCCATAATCATTACCTCCGCCTTCACCATCACCTCCACCTCCATCCACCTTTGCCTCCACCCTCAGTATCACTCCAACTTATCACTTCCTCCACCTCCATCACTTCCACCCTCAGTATCACCTCCACCTTCTCTGACTTCACCATCAATATCATTTCTACCATATCACCTCCTCCACCGTTTCCTCCATCATCTCCACCTCCACCATCAGTATCACTTCTACCTCATCACCTCCTCCACCCCCACCACCATCTTTACCACTATCACTTCCATCACCCCTGCTTCCATCACATCAACACTACCTCCATTCTCATTACCTCCTCCACTTTCACCTCTGGTCCCAGAACCATCCCCATACCCTCAACATCAGCTACACTTTTATCCCCTCCACCACCCTCGCCTCCCCTACATCACCACCATCACCTTCCCATCTCATTGCACAATCCTTGCTTCCTCTGTTTTCACCTCCACCTCGATCATTCTCATCAACACTGCCACCATCGCCTCCTCCTTTGTCTTCATCTACATCACTGGCCCCCATTGTGGGGTCCACCTCACAGGTGATGCTGTGGCCCAGAGGGGCTCAATGCTGGACGCCATGACCAGGCCCTCCCAGCCTGCGGCGGGGTTGGGGAATGGCCCCAAACACAGACCCTCCTCACCGACCGTGGTTGCCATGGGAGCCAGAGCAGAAGCAGCTGGGTTGGCTGCTGGGATTGTTGAGGGACATTAGACTTGGTCTGGGACCCTGGGTGAGCCACCCCTTTCAGGTTTCAGCCACCCCATCTGAAAAATTGGGGCATAAACCACACTTCCTTCAAACAATCTTCAGTGCCCATCAGCTGCCCCAGCCCTCTATGGCCCCCATATTACTCAGAGGAAATGCTGAGGATTGGCCCCTCCCCACCTGCCTGCTACAGGGCACCTCTCTGTTCTCTCCCCCCTCCACACCCCCTCACTCACTCCCCTCCAGCCACACTGCTCTCCTCCCAGGTCCCAGCCAACCTCAGGGCCTTTGCACTGGCTGTTCCCGCTGCCTGGGCTGCTCTTCCCCGAAGGTGCTTCATGGCTCCCTCCTCGCTCCTTCCAGTTTTTACTCCAATATCTCCTTCTCCCTGAGGCCCGACCTGAACCCCCACCCCCAGTTTTAAGCCACAATGCCTCCTCTCCACCCTTCTCTAAAAGGATCTCTTAAAAAAAAAATTTTTTTTTCCCACAGCACTCACATCGACCAATCTGCTCTCTCCAGGGGCCCTGGTGAGTGAAGGTTTGGGTGCTATGAGGTGCCCACCGTTTCTTGGGCTGCCCCCCGCCCCGGCCCTGAGGCCTGAGAATCTGATTCTAAGAACAAATTAATCCGGGGTGCCCACGCCCCATCCTGCTTCCCCACTGTTACAGTCTTTTTGCAATCCAGGGATAAAGGGGGGTCTGCAGCTGGTTCTTGGGATCCCAGAGGCCTAAGGAGGAGGCTAAAGAAGATCTAGAAGTGAGACTGAGAACCCGTCCCCAATTCTGAGCCCAGTAAAAGCGCTAATGGTGGAACTTTCTGTAATTTCTGGCCTCCCAGCCCAGGGTGGCAGCGCCCCGGCCTGCCTCGCAATCTCCAGGACTACCTAAGTCGGTCATTTTAATTTTTGTGCACTGAATCGCCGACGGGCGGAAGAAATCCCCAGGGAAGCGCCCCCGGAGGGTGGCGTTCCTGTCTCCCAGCCCCGCACCGGCCGGGTGGCCGGCCCGGAGTTCCTACTGTGACCAGCAGAGGGCAGCCGCCACCTCCCCAACCCAGTGCGCTAAGAAGGGGGCGGGGCCTCTTTGGTCCGGAGGGTAGGGGGAAGGTGAGTTGGGGGGAACCCTCAGCCCTGGAGGAAAGCCCGGGCAGCACTAACATCCCTCCTGCTTCCCACCTCTTTCTAGAACGTTGCTGGGGTCAGCAGATGCCCAAGCAGTCAGGCCCACACAGGGCTGGCAGTCCGGCTGCCTGGTGTTGGTCACTCTGAGCCTCAGCTTGCTGAACTGTAAAATGGATTCAATCCTGGTCCCTGCCTCGCCGGGCTATGGGAAGGGTTAGCCAGAAAAGCTGAATTCGATGGGGAGGTGGGATGAGTCTCCTGAACTTCCGTCTGGAGGGCCTTGGGAAGATCCAGGCTCTAGGCCCAACTTGGGGCATGGCCATGAAGTTGCTCCCCTTTGGAGGGCAGGCCCTTAAGCCATCAGTGAGGGGAGGGATGGAGAAATGACTTCAGGTGTAAGAAGCTGAACTGGCCCAGCCAGAGAACTCCTACACATCCCTAAGGCCCAGCAGCAATGGCCCTGCTCCCAGGAAAAACTGCCACCCCAGCAGAGCCCTGGCTCTCTCCTCTGGGACCCCCTCTCCCCAGCCACGGTCCCTCTCTCTGGTCCATCCCTGACCCTGCAGGCTTGGATGCACCTCACACAACTAACACCCCTGGGTTATCCTCTTGACAGGTGGTGGGCCACTGAGGGGACTCATCCCAGACTTGAAGGCCTCTCTGAGGGAGACCCAGGCAGCCGCTGACCTGAAGTGGGCTCCAGGACACCCCCAGCAGGGAACACCCACCCACAGCTTGCAAGGGGGCCCATAGGGCCCCAGATCAATCACCCTCAGCAGATGAGAGAGAACTGTGGCTGCAGCTGGAGCTGGGGTCTCATCTGTTAACCCCCTTGGCCCTCTGACCAGCTACCTGCTGAGAGATACCCCTTCCCCTCCTCCTCGCTTCTCCTCCTCCTTCTCTCCCTCCCTGCTCCCATCCTCCTTCATCTTCTGTCCAGAGGCTTGGGCACATGTAGCTTCCAGTGTAATTGAGGGTGCCCACGGGTTACTTGGGGACCAGGGCATCTGGGTGTCGAGATGGGCACACACCTGTACCTGGCAGGCCCAGAAGCAGCAGGCTGTCTGCTGGGGTGTCACCCACCCTCACACCGTGGTCCTTACACACACCTCACATGTTGTCACACCCAGCTCCAGTGGGTAGGGAGAAGGTGTGAGCTCAGCTGGGTCTGTGAGGCCTCCAGAGGGGTCACATCTGGGCTTCAGGGCTGAGCTGGAGATGGAGGTTGGGTGTCCGGCCAGCCAGTGAGACTCAGACGACCGTGGAGATGGCTGGGGTGCACGGGGGGTGAGGCCTCCAGGGGCTGGTTGGATAGGGAAGGACAACAGCTAGACCCTGCTCAGAGGTGGACTAAGAAATGACCCCAGGATGCAGAAAAGCGTTGCCCTGGTTGACCATCCTCTGCCCTTCTGTCTCCAGCCTGTCAGTCGGTTACGTCCATAAGCCCATGAGCCCCGAATGCCTGCCCCCGTGGGTCTGTCCACCTGGGCACGGTGTAGGAGCAGGAGTGGGCAGGTGCTGCCCCTCACTCTCCCTCCTGTGCTGGTTCCTCACTGCTCCAGCTGCTTTTCTCAGAGGGAACAGTTCAATGGCCAGCCGAGCTCCGGTTTCCTTGGCAACGTGTCCCTCCCGCCGCCAGCTGCCCAGTTCCAGAAGTGGGGAACGCTGGTGCCCCACCCTCGGGGCTGGGTATCCCCATTGGCCTCCTCAGGCTGGAGACAGTGGCTGACCAAAGCCACTTGGTGAGTCACCCCAAGGGGCCTAAAGCACACAGTCAGTCCTTTTTACCCACACTCTGGCCATCTGGGGGACCTGGGAAAGGGGGCTCATGGTGGGGGGTGTGGAGTCGTTTCCAGAGAAGAGAGGCCTGAGCCAGGTACCACACCCCAAGCGGAGGACCTGGAGGCCTCATCCACCCCCTCTGTCCCTCATCCCCCTGCCTCTCCACTCTCTGCCCTTCTCCCTCTCCCCCTGCCTCCCCCTACACCTGCCTCCTGGCCTCTTACCCACCTTGGCCTCAGTCCAGCTTTGGGGTGAGGTCCCCACCTCCCTCTTCCCTCCCTCCCTCCTCTCCGTGGCCTCCCCTGATGGGATTTTAATGGTCGCATTTTCAAATTAGTTCTGAGCCTTTCAAACACTTATCATAGAAAGAGTGTTCCCACGTGGACCCTGGCTCACTCCATCTGGAGGTGCTGTGGCTGGGTGGGGGGAGGGCCGGGACATTCCGCTGCAGAGACCCCCATTTGGGCACCCTCAGAGACAAACCAAATAGCAAACACGCACATGCACACACAGGCATATAGGGACACACGTGCGTGCGCACACACACACACACACACACACACAGAGCTTTTATAAAAAAAACAAAGTTAAAGAGCTGGCTGCAGCAGCCACGGTTGAAAATGGATTTGATAATGACTACAGGAAAGGAACCCATGATAAGAAAAAGTGGGGCGGGGCAGCCCGGAAAAAGGGGTTGGCTTTAGCTTGGCCTTTCAGTGATTGGGAAATTAATCCACAGATAAACTCACAAAAAATCTCATTGCCGCCGAGCTGATTCCGACCCACAGTGACAGGACAGAGGAGAACTGCCCCACAGTTTCCAAGGCTGCAATCTTTCCGGAAGCAGACCGCCACATCTTTCTCCCACTCAGCGGCTGGTGGGTTCCAACCACCGACCTTTTGGGTAGCAGCTGAGCTCGTAACTAGTGTGCCACCAGGGCTCCTTACACTTAGAGCCCAAACCAAAATCCAATCTGACTGCCTCCTCGTCAATCCCAACTCACAGTGATCCTATAGGACAGCGTAGAACTGCCCCATGGGGTTTCCAAGGCTGTACACTTTCCGGAAGGAGACTGCCACATCTTTCTCCTGCAGAGGGGCTGGTGGGTTTGAACTGCCCGTCTTTCGGTGAGCAGCCTAACACTTAATCGCTGAGCCATGAGGGCTCCTCAGGTAAACTTCCAGAGGCACAAAACGACCCTCCCCTCCCGACTTGCTCCCTGCGGCTGGATCCGGGGCTGACTCCAATGTCCGTGGGTGGGGAAATAATGGGTGAACTAGCCGACAACTGAAGAACACTCCGCAGCCCGGGAAAGGGCAGCAGGAAGTGCCCTCTTGGCTGCGGTGAAATATAGTTTCCACCTAGTGTTGTCCATACAGCCCTGGGAGCCTGGGCTCTTGTTTGTGTGCTTTTTTAAAGGAAAATAAAAAGGATTTGCACCCAGATTTCCTCGATTAAGAGTAGCTTTCTCTGGAAGAGACATAGAAGCGGATTTGCTGAAAGGAAGGGACAGGATGGTGCCGCTCACTCCATTTGAGTTTGGAACTGAGTAAATGTGTCAGCTACTTAAATATATATCTCTAAAATATATATAGATATACAATATATTATTATTTAAGAACTGGGGAGAAACACACCAGAAGGAAGGTGGAGGAAGAGAGAAGCGGGTTTACAGCACTCATACATACTGGGGGTAGAAGCTCCCTCTTTATCTGTTTCCCACTCACGTTGGACTGGGGATTCACGTCTCCATTTGGGGAAATGCAGGCGCGGAGGGGGAAGTGACTTGTCCAGGTCACTTAGCATGGATCCCTCAGGTCTGAGCCGCCCGCCCAGGCAGACCCCTGGTCCTGCCCATCTTTCCCCTAGTGCCCCCGCAATCTGCCCCAGAAGGATGCGGAGACGCTCGCCCTCCTCCACCCGCTGCAACCACTACACCCCCTCAGCGCACAGCCCAGCAAGCCCAAGTGGGCCAAAGACCGCAGCTGCCCTGGAGTGCTTGGTGCGAAGTGATGTGAGCCCAAAAGTGAGCGACCTGCAGTCACTCCTGTCTCTGGGACTCAGTTTTCCCACCTGCACAATGGGAGCAAGGGACAATAGCTCTTCAGCTCTGACTCATGGTAGTGGGTGGCGTCTTCCCAGCCTGCTGGGCTCCAGAGGTGGGATTCGGAGAGGACATTGCAACCTCCCCAGCTGTGGCTCAGGGGCCTGAAGCTCAGAAGCCGCATGGCTATGGATGTGCAGTGCAGAAGCCAAGTCTTTTAACACCAGACCATGTGCGCCCACGTCTCGCCAGGCTGCAGAGGGTGGACGGGCACTGGGAGCTTTTTGATTTAAGGGCTCGCTCCCCCGTGGCTGCAGAGGGCGGACTTACAGAGCAATGGGGCCCTGCTGTACTCCACAGCTTTCTTCACACTGCTTAAGGGCGTTCCCTGGGTAAGGGGGCCTCAGCCACAGACATACCAACTCCATTGAGTCCCTGGGTGAGCAAAGGTGCTTGGAAACACACAGATCCCTGATGTCCCCACGCCCAACATCCCCTATTGCCCTGCCCCAGTCACTCTGAGCAGACTCCACTAAGGAGTAGGGGTCTTACTCATGCCCCCATTTCCTGTGCGGACAGGCATAGGACAGACTCAGGTTGGGGGCAGATGGGCAGTCCTGAGCCCGGTGATTGCACACGGGTGTTTCCCAGAGTGGATGTGGCCATTTGCACTGTGTCCCCGTGGATCTCTACACTGTGTCCCCAGGGTTGTCTACAGTGTGTCTCCATGGACATCTACACTGTGTTCCCGTGGACATTTACACTGTGTTGCCATGGACATCCACACTGTGTTCCCATGGACATCCACACTGTGTCTCCATCATCATCTACATTGTGTCCCTGTGGACATCCACACTGTGTCCCCATCATCATCCACACTGTGTCCCCATGGGCATCTACACTGTGTCCCCATGGACATCCACACTGTGTCCCCATGGACATCTACACTGTGTCCCCATCATCATCATACTGTGTCCCTGTGATCATTTATGCTGTGTCCTGTGAACATCTACACTGTGTCCCCATGGTCATCTACAGTGTGTCCCTGTGGACATCTACACTGTGTCCCTGTGGACATCTACACTGTGTCCCCATCATCATCTACACTGTGTCCCTGTGATCATTTACGCTGTGTCCCCATGAGCGTCTAAACAGTGTCCCCACAGACATCTACACTGTGTCCCCATGGACATCTACACTGTGTCCCTATGGACATCTACTCTGTGTCCTCGTGGACATCTACACTGTGTCCCTGTGGACATCCACACTGTATCCCCATGGACATCTACACTGTGTCCCCATGATCATCTACACTGTGCCCCTGTGGACATTCACACTGTGTCCCCATGAACATCTACACTGTGTCCCCATCATCTACACTGTGTCCCCATAGACATCTACACTGTGCCCCTGTGGACATCCACACTGTGTCCCCATGGACATCCACATTGTGTCCCCATCATTATCTACACTGTGTCCCTGTGATCATTTATGCTGTGTCTTGTGAACATCTACACTGTGTCCCCATGGTCATCTACAGTCTGTCCCTGTGGACATCCACACTGTGTCCCCATCATCATCTATACTGTGTCCCTGTGAGCATCTAAACAGTGTCCCCATGGCCATCTACAGTATGTCCCCATGAGCATCTACACTAGTGTCCCTCTGAACATCTACACTGTGTCCCTGTGGACATCTACACTGTGTCCCCGTGGACATCCACACTGTATCCCTGTGATCATCTACACTGTGTCCCCGTGGACATCCACACTGTATCCCTGTGATCATCTACACTGTGTCCCCGTGGACATCTACATTGTGTCCCTGTGGACATCTACACTGTGTCCCTATGGACATCTACTCTGTGTCCCTGTGATCATCTACGCTGTATCCCTGTGGACATCCACACTGTGTCCCCATGGACATCTGCACTGTGTCCCCATGGACATCTACACTGTGTCCCTGTGATCATCTATACTGTGTCCCTGTAGCATCTATGCTGTGTCCCTGTGGACATCTACACTGTGTCCCGTGGACATCCACACTGTGTCCCTGTGATCATCTACACTGTGTCCCCATGGACATCTACACTGTGTCCCTGTGGACATCCACACTGTGTCCCCATGGACATCCACATTGTGTCCCTGTGAGCATCTACACTGTGTCCCCGTGGACATCCACACTGTGTCCCTATGGACATCTACACTGTATCCCCGTGGACATCCACACTGTGTCCCCATGATCATCTACACTGTATCCCCATAGCATCTACACTGTGTCCCTGTGGACATCCACATTGTGTCCCTGTGAGCATCTACACTGTGTCCCCGTGGACATCCACACTGTGTCCCTGCGATCATCTCTACTGTGTCCCCATGGACATCTACACTGTGTCCCTGTGGACATCCGCACTGTGTCCCCATGGACATCCACACTGTGTCCCTGTGATCATCTATACTGTGTCCCCATGGACATCTACACTGTGTTCCCGTGGACATCTATACTGCGTCCCCATGGATATCTACACTGTCCCAGTGATCATCTACACTGTGTCCCTGTAGCATCTATGCTGTGTCCCTGTGGACATCTACACTGTGTCCCTGTGAGCGTCTACAGTAATTTCTCAGTGGCATCTACACTGTGTCTCCTTGGGCATCTACACTTTCGTCCTATGCACCTTTCTCTTGGCAGCCTGTGGCAATCGTGGACATACCTTCAGGTCCCCGTTTGTCTGCTGAGAATTTGTGGCTTTGTGTGTGACTCGGTAGGCCTGAGCGGTTCCCCCACAATCTCCCACATCTGCCCACCTACCCAGCCTCCACTGGGAGGTGGGCCCCCTTTCCTCACCCTCAGCCACACAACTACTCGGATTGGGCAGAGGGGGAAACTGAGGCCAAGGTCACTTGGATCTTCCAGGCCTCCCCTGGCTCGTGGCCCAGTGTCTCCCTTCCCCCTCTGCCGCTGCCTTTCTGTATTGATCAGGGTCCATATTTAATTAAAAACTAGATGCAAACCAGTTAGAGCTTTCCTGGTTAAGCCGGGCTGCTTGCTGGCTGCGTACAAAGACAGTCCGCAGGGGCCTGGCCTCCTCCTTAGAGCCCTTAGAGCCGCTGTGGGCTCTCCACCTCCCAGCCTCCACCCAGGATGAGAGTCAAGACTTTGAAGATGGGGTGGGGGGGTGAGGAGGTGAGGGGGTGGGGGAATGGGGGTTGGAGGGGTGGGTGGGTGGAGGTAGGGGGGTGGCGGCGTTGATCTTTCCGGCAGAGGGCTAGCAGGTAAGTGAGCAGCTCTGCTGTGCCCTAAACAAGCCCTCCCCACCTCGGGCACAGAGAAGAGGGTAGCAGCAGGGCAGGGAGTGCAAGCCCAGGGACCAGAGATGGGGGCGGTGTTAGCTCAGACTAGAGTGTGGTGGTTGATATGGGGCGAAGGGGAAGAATTGGAGATTTAAGGAGGAAAACGGCCAAGACTTGGTTAGCTTTGGGAGTTTAGGCTCAAGGGGACAAACCAAATGCAGCCCACTGTCCTGCAAGAGGCCCCCCCCACCCCCGCCGATTCATCAACATGCTTATCTCTGACACGGGGGTGACTGTCCTGTCTCTCAGGCTCCGATATAATGACAGAAGGAGATTAGTGAGCCCCGAGGCTGGGGGTGCTGCTGGCCCTCCAGCCCTGGTGGGGTGACTTCAAGGAAGGGAAGGTTTGAGTGCCACCTCCTGGAATGTCCTCCATCCTGGCTCACAGAGGGGAAGCTGGTAGCTGAGATCATCCTCCCTCCAGTGAGAGCCCAGGTCCCCTTGGACTGGGGGTGTGACCTTCCCTTCTCACAGCTTCAGTTAGCCTGTCTGTAAAGTGGAGGCAATAATGAACCCAACTTAAAAGGTCATTCCAGGTGACTCTGTATCTCACCTGTGGTGAGTGAGCAGAAAGTGGGGAGGAAGGAAGGTTTCAGGAAGCCCAGCCTTCCCCCTCGCCATCTTGGAACCTGTCCTCTTCTAGGGTAATTGGGTTCACCAATCCTGGGCTGGCCCTCAGGCAGCCCCAACCTGGAGTCTTGAGGTCTGGAAGTGGGTGGCTGATTTTGGGGATCCCTGAAGAGCCAGCCATGGGTCTGGCAACACACAGCACACGACAGCCTCCCCCTCTCCCACCCTGAGCATCACCGTGTGGCCTCAGTCCCTCTGGTGAGCCCTGAAGACCCCAGGCCCCTTGGGCACCTCCTGCTCACTCTCCATTCAACCCATGGGCTGAGGTGACTCGAGGCCACCCCCCTGAAGCTAGGTGTGAGTTTGGAGCGTATGATGGAGCCACGTGGCCTCGGGGTCTGTGACTCCACTGGAGACTCTTGCTGGGGGAGGGATTGATAAGAATAAAAACAAAAAATCCATTGCCATTGAGTTGATTCCAATTCCTAGTGACCCTATAAGAAAGTATAACTGCCCCATAGGATTTCTATGGAGCAGCTGGTGGGTTCAAACTACCGAGCTTTTGGTTAGCAGCTGAGCTCTTAACCACTGCACCACCAGGGGTCCTTGATAAGAATAGTCTTAACAAACACCTGACGGCAGCACTGAATTCTCTCCGTTTCTCAGATGAGGAAACTAAGGCTCAGGCCCTTGCCCAGGATCAGCCGAGGATGGGACCCAGATGGGACCTGGGTCTCTGAACCCCCGACAGCCATTCTCCCAGCTGCCTGGGGAGGCTGCGGGTCTATTCTAGGGGTGTTTGTGGAAGGTGGTGGGAGGTGAGGAGTCTCTACAGAAGAGGGTCCAGAGTGTTCATGGCCAGATGGTCACCCCTCCAGGTAGGAGTCAGGAATTGGGTTCCCCCATGAAGCTCTTGCCGAGAACAGAGGTGATGGGGGGGAGGAGGGGGCCTGCCGGCCTGTATTAGCCTGGGAGGGTTGTCTAACCCCTTGTTCCATTCCTTCCCCACCCCATGAAGACCCTCAGCCCCTGGGAGACTGCCTGCCTGTCCCTGCCAACCCGAGTTTGCCATTACTGCTCCTCCCACATCAGTAAAACAGTTCCAGAAAAGAATTGGGGCCTTTTCATTCTTTTTTTTTTTTTTTTCTTTCCTTCCCTCCCTCCCTCTTTTCTGCCTTTCTGTTTTTTGTCCAGGGGCCAATTTGGGTCATTTAGGGACAAAGTATCTTATCAGCTCTGAGTGGAAGCAGGAGTCCCTCTCTGCCTCAGTTTCCCCCACAAGTTTCCACCACTCTTCAGGGATTCTGGGTTCCTGATGGGGCCTTTTCTTTCCACAGCCATCTTGTATTTTATTTCATATATATGCATATATATATTTTTCTGATCAATTACAAAAAATACTTTTGCACCAGAGTTGCAATTTAAACAATATTCGAAGACAGCCGAAGCTATCGACCCGGCGGAGTTGATGAATTAGAGAGGGTAATTCGAAAGCATCGACCGCCCCGCCCCCGCCAGGAGCTCGCAGCCCCTCCCCCAGCCCCTCTCCCATAATTACTGTTGGAGCCTGAGCCGGGAGGGCTTCGAGGAGGAGGCGGAGGAGGAGGCGGCTAGAAGCCAGGGGACTTAGAGGACCTTGGGATGGAGGGGAGGTGGGTCCCTGCCCCGTGAGGGTGGAGGGGGGGATGTCGGACGGGCCCTCGCCGGACTAGCAAGACCCAGAATCTCATATGTCAGTCCTAGGACCCTGGTCCCACCCCCCACATTTTACAGATGGGTAAACCGAGGCGCGCAAACGGGTGGTGAAACCCGGGACCCTGAGGTCTACCTTGTTCGGATTACTCGCGTGCTTCGAACGAACAAAGAAACCACCCTTTTCCCGTCCCCTCCTCCCGGGACTGGGACCGGAGGAGGACTCTGTTCTGGTAGGGCTGGGGGGCTGGGGACCTCCACCCCCAGCTCTCGGCTCCCCTCTTTCTGTCTCTCCCTCTTGCTCTGGTCTCTCTACCTCTTTTTTGGTCTTTCTTTTTCTCGGGTTCTCTGTTTTGGCCTTTCTTCCTCTCTCTCTCCACTTCTTTGTCTTAGTTTTCTTCCTGTTGTTCTTTCCCTGTCTTCCTTCTGTCTGTCTCTTTTGTTTCCTCCCTCCCTTCCTTCATTCCTTCCTCTCTCGGCCTCTTTCTCCTCTCTGCCTCTCTCTCTCCTCCTTGTCTTTTTCACCAGGGGCGGGACATTCTGACCGGGCAGGGCTCGCGGGAGCAGCTTCGAACCGAGTGGCGCGGCCTAAGGTGGACGAGCGCGTGGGGCTGGACTCGCGCCGGCGCGAGGAGGTCGCGGGAAAGGCCTGGTGGTGTCGCCGGCCGGGACAGGGACAGGGGAATCCTTCTCTGCCAAGGGAATTGAATTGTGCAGAGGGGAGGTTTCTCTTGATGAGCGTGGACATGTCAGTGCCCCTTGAGAGGCTCGGGCTGTCGCTGTGCTGTGAGGCGTTTGGGAGTGGGAACGTGCCCCGCCGCCTCCCAGCAAGCGCGGCGATTTGCCGCCACTTAACTGCTTTTCATTTGCGCAGGGACCGGAACTAAAGGCCTGAGCCCGCGCGTAATTACCCACGGCCCTCAGTCGGCCATCTCCGACAGCCCAGGCCAAGCTGGGTGGTGTAGACACTGCCCAGAGCTCGCCAGAAGTCCGGTGGGTGCGAGCCCAGGCGCGCGAACCAAGCCAGGTCTGTGTCCGGAGGAGCGCCGGACAGGCCGGGGGCCAGGTTCATTGTCACCAAGACTCCTGTGCCCAGGCCGGGACTGGCGCGCCCTACTCCATTTCTTCCCACGTTCCCATGAGGCGTGGAACTCCCATTTCCCAAAGGGGAAACCGAGGCTCAGAGAGGGGAAACTGCTCGCCCACAGCGGAAGAAGTCAGGGAGTGGCCGCTCACGGACAGCAGCGGCCTCAGTGTCCTCTTCTGTAATTATCCTGGCGGTGGGAAGGGTAACTCTAAGACCAGGACGAACCTGATTGAGCGCTGTGCGGGCCAAGAGAACATAGGCCTTGAGCAAGGGGTGCCAAGGCTGGGCGGGTCTTCAAGCCCAGAGGGGTTCCTCATCCCGCAGCGGGCACCTCCATGGGGTTTTTCACCTGCGGTTTGTTGTTCTGTGGCCCATGCATCCCAAAACATGTGATTCAAATACCACTAATGGGTCGTGTTAGTTGCACAAGGTGAGAGCAGAAACGTGGCTGTGCATGCGTTATTTGGGGCACACATAGGCTGGACACAGTCCCCCGAAACCCAAGCACTGAGGAGGAGGGGAAGGTGTGGGTATGATGATATTTAAAGATGCCACATGTTGCTGCCTTGAGGGATCATTTATTTCTAAGGAACCACTAAGTATGTGAAGTATGCCCCTTGAGCCCAAGTATCTGGGTATGCTTTTGTCACTTGATGTCACCACATTGCAAATTGCAAGTGGTGGCCGTGGATCCATAGCACTGAGTGTCCATGTGAGCACAAGTGTGCCATTACATGTGTGCTGGAAAGCAGGACCAGGTGGGTTTCTCCCACATGGAATCACCCAGGCAGGTTCACTAAGCCATTTCTAATATGGCACCATGACTTCCCTGTGCACTTCCTCACCTGCCACATAGGACAAAAAATTTATTTCCTGCTACCCGAAGTGGAGACCTGAAGAAATCCATAAGAACTCCATCCAGTCACCTTGCTCTGCAGAAGGGGGAAACTGAGGCCCGGGAAGCTATGAGCTCTCAGGGGCCTTTCAGTCGGCCTGGCGCTCAGGAAGGGGATGGTTCCTCCGTGGAGGAAGGAACATGGAACCCCTCCCGATCCCCTGGCACCGTTTCTTCCGTGCCCCCTACATGGCTGGGCAGGCTAGGGGTGCAGCCAACCCCCTCCCCTGTCCCTGTTAGATGGGCGCCTCAGTAGAGCCCCAGCCGCCTGGCCCCGCTTGCCCCTGTGCGCCGCGGAGAAGGATCGATCGATCCGGCAGGCGGGGTGCCAGCCCCCTCCACAGCACGGCCAGGGAAAGACCCCCTCACCGTGCCCAGGCCGCTGGGGGAACTCTCCCACACCCCCACACATACTCAGAAGATGGGGGACCTGGCTAGCCCCGGCGTTGGGGGCAGGTGTAGCCCCCGCTGTTGTCAGCTGAGAGAGAGGAAAGAGTGGGGTCCCCAGGGGGCCGCTGGCCTAGTGTCTGTGTGAGCGATAGAGACAGAGAGACAGAAAAAGAGAGCGACAGAGAGAAAGAGATAGAATGAAGAGAAACAGGGTGAAAAAAAAATCAATAGCAGTTTGAGCGGACAGAGAGAGGCAGAGATGAGAAAAAGACAAAACAGAAAAGGCCAGCCAGCGAGCCGCGCGCCCCCCCCGCCCCGAACTCGGAGCCAACATGCCGGCGGGGTGGCCGGACCGGGTGTGAAGGCCTTCGAGCCATACAGGCGAGGGTCCCCCGGGCCGCCCCTCCCCCGCCAGTTCTCGGATGACCTTTGCCAGCGGCCGGAGCGCCGGTGGAGGCGGCTATCGATCGCTGGGGCTGAGCTACAAAGAAGCGCGCGCTGGACAGGGGGCTGAGCACAGGCCCGATCTGGGTCTCCGCGGCGCACTGGAGGCTCTCTCAGGGCGGGCTGGGGGCGCAGCGGCCCCTCTCCTGAGAGAGTAGGGGTGTGGCACCCCAAGCTGACAGTAGCGGCGCATTCGGGGACACAGCAAACCCCGCTCCACAACGCTCCCGCGTGCGCGCACACACACACACACAATGAGCTACCGCGGGGGTTGTTTGGGGCGCGGTCCAGCAGTCTAAGGGGGCCGGGGACCCTCCTCCCGTTCCCGGAGGGGTAGCGGTAACGGCTCCGGGGGAAAGACGGCGCAGTCCCCAGTCCCCTTTAGCGACGGTACAGACAGTGGAGGGGCGCTGACTACGCTCTGCCCTCTGAGGGGTGCCGGGCCGGCGGGGCGCACTGCCGAGGCATGGAGAGCAGGCTGACTGGGCAGGCGGTGCGCGGCGCGCTCCTACCTGCGAGGCGCAGCGCCGACATGCGCTGGAACTCCGGCTCCTGCAGCCACTTCCACATCCTGCGGAAGGTCTCGCGGCCCGACTTGAGCTTGCTCCAGGGTTTGGGGTTGCGCAGCAGGTCGGAGAGCGTGCCCTGCGATCGGCAGAGGATGCGCTGCGCGAAGATGGCCTGTGGGATGCTGTAGCGCTTCAGCTCAGCGGTGATGCGCTGCGCCACCTCCTTGGTGTTGATCTCCTCGGCCGCTGAGCCCGGGCCGCCGCTGCCACCCGCGCCGGGCCCACCGCCGCCGCCGCCGCCTCCCGCGTGCGGCCCGTGTGCCCCGGCCGCAGCTAGCCCGCCCAGCGGCGCCAGCAGCCCCGCGGCGCCTCCGCCGCCCGCGCCCCCGCCGCCGCCGCCGCCTCCGGGTAGCCCGCGAGCCAGCGCGTCCTCGGCGCGCCCCAGCAGCGCAGCATGCGGCTCGAAGGCGGCGGGTGGCAGCAGCTTGTCCCCGGCCAGGTGGCCCGGTGCGCCGTAGGCGGCCAGCGGCGGGGGAGGCGGCGGCGGCGGCTGCGGGGCGCCGTGCAGAGCTGGCGGCAGCGCGTTGGGCAGCTGCGACAACGGCGACCCCATGGCCGGTAGCTCCTTGCTGTAGGGCCCGTAGAGATGGCCCACCGAGGCGAGCGCAGCCCGCTCGTCCCGCATGAGGGTGAAGCTGCCGCTCACGCTGGCCGCCAGGCGCTGCGGCGGGGGGGGGCGGGGGAGGCGCGGCCGCGGGGTGCGGGTGCGCGTGCGGGTGGCCGCCGTGCGCCCCGGCCACGGCTGCGGCCGCCGCGTGCTGGTGGAACTTGTCGGCCACGGCCGCGAGCGGCGGCAGGTGCTGCAGGGGCGTAAGCGTCGTGTAGGTGCCGCCCAGGCCGGGCGCCTCGCAGGCCATGCCCATGGCCGGGTGCAGCGGGCCTGTCAGCTCCCCGCGGAAGTCGGCGCCACCGCCCGCGCTGCCCGCGCTGCCCGCGCCCCCGGCGCCCCCGCCGCCACCGCCGTCCAGCAGGCTGGCCATGCCCGCCACCAGGCCTGGGCGCCCGGGCGCTACCAGGCCACGGTGCTGAGCCGCCGCCGAGCGCGCGTGGCCCGGGCTCAGCAGCTCTCCCGCCTGCGCGTGGGCCACGCCATGCAGGCCCCCCAGGCCCTCCAGGCTTAGCTCCATGCTCGCCGGCTCTGCCGCCCGTGCGCCTCAAGGCCGCCGCATGGCCCCGCTGCTCCGCGGGGGCTGCGCTCAAGGCTGCCCGGCTGCCCTGCTGCGAGCGCGGCCACCAGGATGTGGCGGGGAAGCGGCCGCCTGCGCCCGGGCCCGGCCTGACGTCAGCGCCCCCGCCCACCGCTCCCCTCGCCACCGCCTCCCGCCGGCACTCGCCGCTCCCGCCCCGGACCCCGCGAGCGCAGCCGGCTCGGGGCGCAGGCTAGGAGAGGACAAGGAGGGGCCCAGGACAGACTGAGTCGCTGACCCCGTCTCTCTCGGTCCCTCTCCCGAGAGGATCACAAATGGGACTTTTCTGCTTGAGTCCTGTCTCCGGGGACGGCATGGAAGTGTGGCTGAGAGGGGACCTGTTATCCACGTTGTTGCACAACACACCCTAGCTAGTCAAAGCTCCCCCAGGAAGTGGGTCCTTCGCAAGTTCAGCCCCCCTCAAAGGCACACGCAGGGAGTCACAGCTCCCATATGACCTCCGCGGGGCGGGGGGAGGTGCGGGAAGGAAGGAAGGCTAGGTCCTCAGGCTGGGTCCCTGCCTATACTCTCCGCAGGTGTCTGAATATGCTGCCAACTCTGTGGGCACTTGGGCCTCAGTTTGTCCAGCTATACAATGGAGCACCTGGTCTTAGTTGTGCCAATGGCCCTCCCCCAATCCAAGAATCCCAAGAAGAAGGAGCCTGGGGGTGACCCTATAGAGCGGTGGCCCCTGCAGCCCAGGCCAGCTGAGAACACACCTCTTCCCCCTTCACTCCAAGGGCCCAGCTGCCAACTCCTCATGGTACTCACTTTCCTTTGGGGGTGTGTGTGAAGGCTCTCTTCTTCTGCAACACCTGGACAGGGGAGCCTCAGGGACCCCTGGGAACAGGGATAAATGGGGGCCTCCCACAGCCAGAGAGACCTCCCCCGTGATGAGATCCCTCCAGTGGGGTAAGAAGCAAGGGGGGGGGGGGGCGGAGAGACCAGGCCAGACCTCAGGTGGGTATGGAAATCCAGGCCCGCCCCCTTCCTCCTTCCCCTCTACCTCTGCCCCGGAGGATAACCCTGGCCTGCTTCTAGGAGGTGAAGGAGGTGCAGAGCTAGCAAGGCCTGCCTCTGAATCCCCGTTCCTTATCTCAGCGGGGAGAATTGAGGGCTATGGGCTCCAGTGGGAGGAGGAAAGGACCAGATCAGGGCATCAGCCCCCCATGCAAACCATTGGAGCAGTCCCCCCCACCCTTGTATCTTTACCATGATCTCTGGAGATTTGATTTTCTGAATTACAACCTGGTTGGCCCCTGTAGGGCCCTTTCTATGCCTCAGTTTCCTCTGATGTGGGGGGGGTGCACTAGATGGTTTCTAGGTGTCTTCCAGAGTGCCCCAGCTGAGGCCTGGAGGGGCGTCTATGCTGACAACTATAGCAGGAGGGAGGTGGGAGCCTGTCTCTGATTTGGGGGGAGGTGGGGGACCTGAGTGACCCCAACCCCAGGAGTCCAGAGGGGTATCTATGCTGACCACAATAGCGGGAGGGAGATGGGAGCCTGTCTCTGATTTGGGGGGAGTTGGGGGACCTGAGTGACCCCAACCCCAGCTATGGGGGCCTGGTAGTGGAGTGGTCTGGCCCAGGTCCTGGAGTGTGATAGGGCTAAAGGGGGCCCCTGTAGTACATGGTGCTGAGGACTAAGAAGCCATAAACATTTAGTAATCACTTACTGTTTACCAGGCACAGCCCTAGAGGGGGAAGTCACACCCCCATTTTCCATTTGCTTCAGGCCTAAGGTTGGGGGGGGGATTTGGGCAGAGTTGCCCCCTTCCTTCCTATGTTCTATCCAAGTGCCAACAGCCCTCCAAGTCCAAGTCCACAGACTTTTCAACACCACCTTGGAGTCTGTTGCAGGGTTTCCCAGGTTATAGACAATCACACCCATCTTCCAGGTGGGCAAACAGAGGTGGGGAGGGGGCCCAGTTCCAGATCCCCATTCCCATGCAGATTCCAAGTCTGGGAGGGGCCCTGGCTGTGCTGAACCCCAGCCTGGCCTCCCCACTTCCACCCTCCAACAATTTAGCAAATAATTAAAAATAATCGTGGTATCTAAAAATCTATCCACAGCCAGGACGTGGCAGCATCCCCAATAAGGAAACTCAGAAGGGGCTCACAATGGCAAGGCTGGATTGGGGGGTTCCTGGGTGGGAAAACACAAAGGTGGAGGAAATACCCCCAAATGCCAACATTGGGGATCCATGGGGTCAGGCTTGCAGGTGCTTTTGTCTCCTTTATATCTCTCATACTGCTGAGTTCTCATTTTCCACAAGCACACGTGGCTTCGTAATGGGCAAGCATCCATTTTGAAAGAAAAGAGGGAATTCGGATGCTTTGAGACAAGGGGCCGACTCCTGCCTCTCTCTCTGCTGCCCTAGGACACCTGAGGGTGGCCACAGCCCCTAAAAGTCCTCTAGAGTCCGAAGGGGCCTCCCAGCACCCTGAACCACCTGCATCCAGGTGCACCAGCCCTCAGCTACACTCCTCAGCCCCCAAGGGAGGCCTGGACTTGGAATGGGTCACTCCCCTCAGGGGCTGCAGTCTGACTGGGAGACTGAGCAAAAATTTGATGGCCCCCAGAGGGGGTGGGTGGCCCCTGGGGCTCCAGAAGCGGTTTCCCCTGCTAGCGGCCTTTTAGTAATTAGTAAAATAGAATTGAGCCCGCCACAGGCTGGCCTGCCACTTGGGCCAGATCGATCTTGGGTCATTAGGCAAATTGCGGCGGGGGAGGGGAGGGATAAATGGGAACAGGGCGTCCCCATCCCAGCCCCCGCAGGGACCTTGAAGTCCTCAGAGCTCAAAATCCCTCTTTGGAAAATAGAAGTTTGGTCCCTGGTCACAGGCGAGCCCCCAGCCCAGAGCCCCAGTCTGCACCTCCAGCACGACTACAAGTGCTGGGTGGCAAAGGCCAGGTGCCCACCCTCTCTGTGCCCACCTTGGGCCTGATGAGAGCCAAGAAGTGCAGCTTCCGGGTCCTGCTCCAGGGGCTCCGAGCATTCAGAAGCGGTGGGGAGGACCGGCTGGCAGGGGTCTCCTCCCTGCCGTGGGGGTCGAGGTGCCTACCCCGCTGTAACGGCAGTAAATGCCCCACCTCGGAAAGCGAGAGGCCCCCCCTTTAATCTGTAACCTCCATGCCCCCCGCTTCTTGGACACACAGTCTTCCTTGTTGTTTCTGGCTCCCTCATCTCAGCTAAAAAAAATTTTAGGTGAATACCCAGTTTCTCTTTCCCCGTCTCCCCGAGGTCCCTCCACTGGCTGTACTGATTCGATTTGTCTCCACAGAAATGAAAGTCAACGACTGCTGGGCAACCCCCTTTTATTGGAGCGAGGTTTTAATGAACGGTGGCGATTCACGATCCACCCAGTCCCGCCAAACCCAATATTCCGCCTGGGTTCTTTCCCCGGTCCCCCAATCCGCCGACGCTCCAAATCCGGGCCGGCAGCCACCTGGGGGCCCAGCCGCCTTCGTTCAGGCGGGGTCAGGGGACTTGGTTTAGATTTTTTGGGAGTGGGTGAGCTTGTCTTGGGCGGGCGGCTGGGAGAGCCTGGCAGGGGTCCCGGTGGGGCTGTGGGAGGCATCCAAAGGGTTAGTTGTTCAGAGGCTGTGTGTGGGGACGTCCCGAGCGTCGAACCGGGGCATCACAACGTCGTCTTTCGCCCCTGGCGAGCCGGACATCCTGGGCTTTCTGGGGGCTGTTGGGGTCGCCCGGGCCACTCAGGCCCGTGGAGTGGAAGCTCCCGCGGGCTCGGCGGCGACAGCTGCGCCCAATCGATCCCCTCGCCCGCCTGGGCTCCGGTGCCCCCACCGCGAGCGGCTCCATCGAATTCTCATCGCTCTTGGCAAACACGAAGCTTGTTTGCGCAGGGGCACTTGGGCTGGGTGTCTTCGGCAGCCCAGCCGGGGAGCGGGTTGGGAGCCCCTGGGGCCCTGTGTCCTCTTCCCCCATTCTCCGGGACCCAGTTACAGGAGGGAACCCCTCCCCCCAACGACTCGGGGGTGAGCGGCCGGCCCTGCCTGGAAACCCCCCGGGCGTCAGAAATGTATCCTCTGCAGCACTGCTCCGCCCGCACCTCAGTTTCCCCACCTGGACAAGGCGGGGCTGGGGGAAGTGAGGGAAGGGGATCTGGGCTAGCGCCGAGGTCTGCCGCTCTCCCCAGTCGCTTCGCTTGCTTTCGCTTCTACTGTGCCCGCCTGCCGGGCGCTGGCTTCGGAACCCGGCCTGGAGACCGGAGTCTCGAACTCCGAGGTCGTAATACCCGGCGGAGATCGGTGGGGACGTGGCTGCACAGCAGCCGACCGTGGGGCGGGGGAACGAATGCCCTCTCCCAAGCCCAGACCCTCCCTCTCCCGGCTCAACGCCGCTGGCGCCAATCTTATGAGTCGAGTCCGCTCGGCAGTTTGCAGACGGGGAAACTGAGGCCGGGCAGGGCAGCGCGCAGGCTTCCGCTCCCTGGAGAGTGCGGAGAGCCGGACGCGGCGGGCGGAGCAGCTCAAGGACTCCTCCAACCGGACTGTGGCGCCCGGGCCCTGGAGGCCGCCGACTTCTTCGGCGCAACGAAACCCGCGTAGGGCGCCGAGCTCCAGGGGGGCCCCAACCGCCGCCGCCGCTGCCAAGGGGTTCCGGCCCCCACGGCTAAGCGGGACCTCTGGGCCTGAGTTAAAACACCGCCTCGCCTTCTTCCTGCAGGGGAAACTCCTCTGACTGTTAGGAGCCTAAATGGAGGTGTGTGTGTTTAATCCTCAGCGCTCGCCGCTTGCGGAAACGCGCCCCGAAACCTGGAGTCGGCGTCGGCCCGGGCGGGGTCCGGGCCAGGCTCCAGTGAGTAGACCTCGGGGAGCCGGGCGTCTCCAGGCGCCGCCGAGGCCCGGGGACCCGGGTGCTGGCTGTGTGGAGCCGGAGCCCGCCGGCTTTGACATCGAAGTTGCCAGATTCTGGACCCCAGAGCCCAGGAGCGGACCGTGAGGCGACAGCATGCCTGGAGAGCTTCCATTTTCCGCACGCGAAGAGCGAGGCGCCAGCTGGGGTGAGGCCCCAGCCTCCTCCCGCCCGGGAAGGGTCGGAGGAGCGCCCGCCCCAGGAGGCTTCTCCGGGGGGGCGCATCCGGCAGGGAAGCCTCTCCCGGGCCTGGCGAGTTCGGGGCGGGGCTGGCGCCCCATTAATGCGCCATTTATCTGAACACACCCGCGCCCTTTCCGCTGGGCCTGGACGCGGAGAGGGAAGCCCAGGTGGCTTCGCCCCACCCCCCTCCCCACAAAGCTGACAGTCCCCCACCCCACCCCACTGCTGCCCTCCCTAGATTTAACAAATCTCTCCCCCATGCTGGAACCTCAGCCCCCCTCCCCCCGGAGCTCCCATATTTGGAGAGGGGGAAACAAAGACCACACAGTTACCCCCATTCCTCTGAGGTCAGAACCGGGTGGGCAGACTTCCTGGAGAAGCGGATTTTGAGCTTGGGTTTTGTAGAATGTGTAGGAGTTCGGGTTAGGTAGGAATGAAAAGAGCCCTTGTAATTTGGAGAAGAAGGGAGTAGGGCAGGATCAGGAGGCTGGCGTTAACCCAGCCCCAGTACCTCACAGGCCTTCATTAAGGAAATATTTGTTGAATGATTGAACAAGATAAAGCTGGGGGCTGACTGGGGTGAGGCGGCAAGGTCAGGCCTTGAATGCCAGGCTAAGAGGGGTTGGGCTTTCTCTCCCTGGCTGGGAGGGTCCCAGGTGACCACCAGAATGGCTCCCCTCAGCATCAGTCTGCAAAAATGGGGGTTGTTGGAGACACGGTGGGGGGCGGGGGGGGGGGTAGAATGACTCAACTCCCTTCCCTCCAGTGCAGGGCCAGGTGTGGGGGAGGGGCTGTTTGTTCTGAGCTGCAGGTGAGTCACGGAGTTCCGGAAGGAAACTTGTTTTCTCCCTTTGTTCAATGCCAGCCTCCTTCTGCACTCCCCAGGGGCGGGGGTGGGGCCTCAATTCCCTGGGGGAATGACACCTCAGCAGAACCCCGGACCCTCCCCCCATTGAGCACCTACTACTCTAAGGTGAGCACTTGGCGGGGCAGGGGCAGTAAGGAAGAGGCTCTGACTATCCTCATTTTTCAGGTGAGGACACAGGCTGGGAGGCAACTGGAGTCCAGGTTTGCAGGACTGGATGGCCTCCCGCTGAGTTCCAATGTGTTCGCAAGTTGTGGACACAACACGTGTGCTGATTTTGTTCCAGGCTTCAGACAGGTGATGACAGTGCCGTCTTGGCTCTGTTTGTGGGTGGACAACCTATTCCCACTACACAGAGCACCCCTACCCCAGGGTCCCTCCCTCCAACCTGGCCTGTACACAATCCCAGGGAACACAGGACTCCAGAAGACCCTGGGAGCTCCTGAGAACCTGCCGGTGTGTGTGGAGGTGACCCGAGGCACCAGTTCCTGGGTCCTCCTCCTCTGGCCTGGGCTGGTAACCATTAAAGGGACCGACATGGGTGGGTCAACCAGACTCCTGAAAGTGTCTGTGGCCTTCCTCACCCCAAACTCTGGAGCCCGACCCTTGAGAAGCATCCACCCACCCACCCAGAGTGGGGAGTGGAGGCTGGCACAGACACCACAGCACTGTGGGGCCAGGGGGGCTGAGGGCAACCTGGGTGCGAGATGGTGATCCAAAGTCCAGATGGCCTGGCTGTGAGGTCTCTGTGGCCTTGGTTTCTCCCACTGGGAAGAGAAAGGAGACCTGCTGCTTTCTAAGGGTGAGAGCAGGAGGGGGGGTCTCCAAGAATATTCCTCCCCTTGTTCCTCCTTTTCCCTCCTCTCCACTCCCCCTCCTCCTTCCCCACTCCTCCTCCTCCCTCCCCACCTCCCCCTTCTCCCTCCCTATCCACCCCTCCTTCCACCCCATGGCCCTCCTCCCTCCCTACCTCTCCCTCCTCACTCCTCCTCTTCCCTTGCCTGCCTCCTCTTTCCTCTCTCTCCTCTTCCTTTCTCCCTCCACCCCTCCCCTCCTGCCTCCTCTAATTCCTCCTCCCCCTCCTCTTCAGACATCCTCCCCTCCCCCTCCCCTCTCCCTCTCCCTCCTCCCCTCCCTCTCCCTCCTCCCTGCCCGTTCTCCCTCTCCCCTCCATCCCCTCCTCCAGCGCCTCCTCCTCTCCTCTTTCTCCTCCCTTCTCTCCTCCCCTCCTTGCCCCATCTTCGCCCCACCATCCCTCCACCCCTCCCTGCCCCCCCCCCCGGTGCTAACAGCTGTAATTGCTGTCTCGCCCACCTCCCTAACAAGCACCCAGGCCCCTCCGAGCGTCCCTGGATGGCTCAGTGCAGTAATCGCCGTGATAATAACTCCTGCACTCCGCTGGGGCAGGGGCCACGGGCTTTCCTCTTCCTCTTCTGCGCTTTTTTTTTTAAAAAAAACCATTTCTGTTATTATCGAACTCCCTGTATGCTGGGAGGTGAGAAAACAGACCCCCACTGCATGTGTCAGGGAGTGGGGAGGGAGAACTGTCCCAGCCCCTCCCCACTCCCCCACCAGGGAAGGGAGAACTGTCCCAGCCCCTCCCCACCCACCCCACCAGGGAAGGGAGAACTGTCCCAGCCCCTCCCCACCCACCCCACCTGGGGAGGGAGACCTGTCTCAGCCCCTCCCCACCCCACCCCCACCTGGGGAGGGAGACCTGTCTCAGCCCCTCCCCACCCCACCCCCACCTGAGGAGGGAGAACTATCTCAGCCCCTCCCCACCCCACCCCCACCTGGGGAGGGAGAACTGTCCCAGCCCCTCCCCACCCCACCCCCACCTGAGGACGGAGAACTATCTCAGCCCCTCCCCACCTCACCCCCACCTGGGGAGGGAGAACTGTCCCAGCCCCTCCCCACCTACCCCACCTGAGGAGGGAGACCTGTCTCAGCCCCTCCCCACTCCATCCCCACCTGAGGAGGGAGAACTATCTCAGCCCCTCCCCACCTCACCCCCACCTAAAGGTGAGAGACTAAGGCGGGTCTACAGGTCCAGGGGGAAGTGTCCTTCCTGTAATGCCCTTAGGAGGGCCCCCTAGGCAGCTACCAGGCCTAGGGGACAGGGGCAGAGCTGTGACCTCCCTCACCTGAATGAGGAGGGGGCCCAAGGAGTCCCCTGGGCTGTTTTCTAGTTGACCTCTTGCATATTTTACCCCTGAGAAGACTGAGGGAGAGCCATGGTTTCTGCCTCCCCCAAGGGGTGCCCCTCAGCGGCCTGGGGAAGCCAGGCGTGTTCAGATGGGTGAGGGGGATGTGAACTAAGCCCCAGCCAAGTGCTGCTGTGGCTTGTCCACACTTCTGAGGAGCAGTTTCCTTTATTTGCCCATTTTACAGGTGAGCAGACTGAGGCTGGTTTGTGGGGCAGCTGGCCTCTGACCCTGGCTCTCTGGGGTCCCTGTGCCTGTGGGTGCCTTGTTACCTGGGATAAAGGGGGCTTTACCCAAACCCTCATAATGCCAAGGGCATGTTCTCTCCATTACCCAAGCCCCCAGCCCTTCCGGAGTCTCAGTTTCCCTACCTGTGGAGCAGGCACAAACACACAAAGTGTGAACTTGAGGGCACCTATATGCTCATAAAACCCTGGCTTGTGGCATGCTGTGCTTTGTCCTAACCTGAAACTGAGCAAGAGGAAATGGGGGTGGGTGGAGGCAGAGCGAGTCAGAGGGACCCTGAGTAGGGACCCAGAGGATGAGAGTCCAGTGGGGTTGACAGAGGAGTCCCTGCTGGCTTCCCAGTTGAGGCCCCCACCCAGGTCTGAGTCCAGTCACTGGGATTGATTGGGCCATCGATCCTGAGGGAGCTGGAGCCAGAGAGGCCGGCTCAGCGCTGGGAGGCCAGGGAGGCAACGAGGACAAGGGGCAAGGGGGAGGAACAAAGGGAGAGACAGTTCCTCCTTCAGCCCAGGCTCTGCTGCTTCTACAGGCAGCTTTGCAGGAGAGGCAGAGACACGGCCCCCACTTCACAGGTGAGCAAACTGAGGTCAGAGAGGTCGGGGAGGGAGGAGGCTGCCCGGGACTCCATGGCAGCTGGGTTAATCAGGCCTCAGTTTTATGGGTTCCTTCCAGAATCCCCGGTTTGCCTCTGTGCACCGAGGCTCTGAATTTCTGTTCCTTAGACCTTCCGGGGGCTGGGGCTTCCTTCTGATCCTCTCAATGGGGGAGAAATGATAGAACTGGGAGGCAGGGGTGAATGGGGGGGTCACTGAGGCAGAGGCCAGCTAGAAGCTGCCTAGGGACCTGGGTGGTGGAGGCCTGGATTCAGTGCCGTTAGGAATCATCAGAAACTAGATGATACAGCTTTCTTTTTGGGGCAGTGAGAATGTTCTAGAACTAGATAATGGTGACGGTTGCACAACATTGCGAAGATACTGAAACCGTTGGATTATTGCACTTCAGGTGGAAGAATTACATGGTATGTGAATTTTATGTCAATAAAGCTCTGACATGGATGAATCTTGAAAACATTATGCTGAGCGAAATAAGTCAGTCACCAAAGGACACATTGTGTGGTACCACTTACATGGAATAGGCAAATACACAGAGACCCAAGTGAATGAATGGTTACCAGGTGTAAAAATGGCGTGGGGGGAGTCTTCTGACCTCCTGTAAGTTCAGGAGGGGGAGAGAGTCACCACCAACATCACCCCAAGCCTGATTCCCATGAGGTGGAGGTCAGACATGTCTCCTCTCCCCAACGTTTTTTTTTTTTTTTTACCAATTCTGATGCAGCCGTCCCTCCTATGGCACTATCTACATCTCTGTTGAGTTTGATCATTTGTTGCAATGGCCACATAGAACTCACGGGCACTGTTCACAGTTATAGGGTTTATTAGAGAAGTAACAGTTTATAATTCAGGATCAGGAATGTTCAGGATACAGCTCTTCCATCAGGACAGCTTCTCCCCAGCCATGCCCACAGGCTGACCTGTCTCTGGCCCTCGGCCTCTTGGCTTATCGGCCCCTTTGCCTGGCCTTTCAGCCTCTTGGCCTGGCCTCTGCCCCTCAGTTTGGCCCGGTCTCTGCCCTGCTCAGGAAAGCATTACAAAGCTCTTTAGCTCTGCCAGTAGGCACCCAGGGCACCCCACTCCACCAGTAAGCCTTGGCCAGGAGGTGCTCAGCTCTCTCGCCCTGTGGTTGGCACGTGCACTGTAACTGCCTTGCTCCATGGGCCAGGAGCCTCCTGGTTCTGCTGCTCCTGTTTCCCTGCTGCTGCTTCTTGCCGTCTCTGTGGTTACGGCTCTCTCTCTCTCTGTCTTCTGGGTCTAGGAGGTTCTCAGTGCAGGGACCCCAGATCCAAAGGATGCATTCCACTTCTAGCTCTTCTTTCCTGGTGGTAGTGAGGTACTCTCCCTCCACCTCTGGGATGGCTCATTTTAAGCCTAGTGGGATGGCAAAGCTGACCAATCCCCTCCTTAAGGTTCCATACACCTTATTTGCATGGTCCTACCCCCACAGGAGTTCCAGGTATCTTGTTTGCATTATTAGCAAGCTAACCAATCACGTTGGTGGGCCATTAGCACCTTATTTGCATAGTCCCATCCAATCATTTGGTGGGAGTTACAAGACTATGACAAGAAAGGCCTTATAAAAGACATCCACTGCACCGTACCAGGGGTGGGAAATAGGAAAGGGGAGTCATAGCTTAGGGGCCGCTGAGTTTCTGTTAATGGTGGTGGAATAATTTGGAAAAGAATAGAAGTCATGTTTGAACAACACGAGGGTTGTCACTGAATTGTACATGTTACAATTGTTGAATTGGGAAATGTTTTGTTAATACATTTTTACCGGAATAAAAAAAATAAAAGGATAAAGTGGGCAAGGCGATGACTCCTATTTCATGCGTGAGCAAACTGAGGTTCCAGTTGCCTGGCTACTTTGACGATTGCAGAATTGGCATGTGGACCCAGGGCCTGGTGTTTGGAGCTGGACAGATGGGGTTGCCTACACCAACTGATGGACTCTGGGCAGCTCAGACCATGTCTGCATGCCTCAGTTTCCTCGTCTACAAAATGATATTGTATTGAATTTTTGCGAATTAACACAAGTCAAGTGCTTGGAACAGGGCCTGGCATGTAATAGACGCCCAGTCTGTGTTAACCGTTGTTCTAACTTGGAGGTGGCTGGACATGAAGCCAGGCCTGCACTTTGAAGCAGTACTGTGTGTGCATGTTGCCTTTGTCCTGTAACATTTCTCCAATCTCCTGTTCTGAGCACCTACTACGTGCCCCCACACTCCCCAACACAGTGGGTTGCTTTGCCTGTTACCCATTGTCTCCCTCCCTCACCTGGGAGACCTTGGAAGGCACAAATGGGGTTTGAGATGCCCGCATGGCCCCAGCACCCAGCCCAGGCCAGGAACACCCAGTAGGCACACACACACACACACACACACAAGGTCTGTTCAATTGCTTCTGGAGCATTGAGTCTGGTACCTGCCATGTTCACGATAACATCCAAACAAGTAATGTGTGGAGCCTTGAGCCATGACCCTGGAACCTTTTGGGGGGCTCTGGGAGGAGTGCAGGGCTGAGCCTGGCCCTTGTCTAATGACTAGAAAGTGGAAGGTGTCCCTCCCGGGTATGCCTGGCATATGGACTTCATTGGTCTGGGCCCCTGGAAGCTGTTGGAGGGGCTGTGTTTCCCTGAAGCAGCACTTTCTGTCCTGCCTACGGAACAATTTGTGGGTGGAGGTGCATTTATAAACAATTATTTATGCCATTGGCAGGCTCTCTGTTCAACACACAGCTTCAGAATCCGGAGAGGAGATAGCTACTATGCCACCCTTCTATGTGTCGATTTGATTTGCTAGTTGGTTGGTTTGCTTATTTGTTTCTTTGTGCATGTTTTAATTTAAGGTGTAGAGTGTGTCAGTTAGGAGCCTCAGCCCTCAAGCATGATAGTTTGGGATTAAAAAAAAAAAATACCCAGGTTCAAATCCAGGTTCTCCCACTTCTTAGCTGGTGCCCTTGGGCTAGACTGTTTCCTTAAACCTTTCTGTGTGGCAGTTCCCCATCTGTACAACGTGGATAATTACATGGTTCTTGCAAGGCGGAAATGACAGCATTCATGTAAAGCCCTTCAAACAGTGCCCAAATACTGAGCAGACAGGAGCTACTGTGTCACCAGCCTGTTTGGGGTCAAAAAGGATTAGGGTGGAGAGGATTGGAAAGAGGCAATGCAGTCAGAGAAAATGAATTAGAAACGAGACAAGATAAGATGTAGCCAGAAGAGAAGTTAGCTCACAAAACCCGCATCAGATGGTTCTAAATCCTTACCACAGGTGGGCCACAATTTTAGCTCTGAGCTCCCCAGCAGGCAATGCAAAAAGAGAAACACTTGCAAGTATGTACCTGTCTACCACCACACACGCTTTGGTGACCTTTCAAAGGCATTTACACAGGCCTGTGTGCAAGTGTGTGTGTATGCCCCAGCAGGGTGAGGTAGGCAGAATCCTAACATGGCCCTATGGTCTTTACTCTCCGGTGTTACAATCTATATAATCCCTTCCCCATGAGTGTGGACAGGACCTGTGACTTGCTTATAGCCAATAGAATATGGTGAAGGTGATGGGTACATTATTTAAGACTCCATCCTAGCAAACCGGAGTGAGAGATTCTTCTGGCTTTGAAGAAGGAAGATATGATGTAAGAGGGTCCCTGGAGGGGGCCATGTGGCAGGGAACACTGGGCAGCCTCTGGGAGCTGAGAGTGGCCCTCCACTGACAGCAAGAAAATGGGGACTTAAGTCCTACAACCATAAGGAACCCAGTCGTGCCAACAACCACGTGAGCTCAGAAGAGAACTTTGAGCTCCAGAAAGGGACAGAGGCCTGCCAACACCGTGATTGCAGCCTGTGGCACCCTGAGCAGAGGACCCAGCTAAGCTGTGCTCTGATTCCAGATGCACAGAAACTGTGAAATAATAAACGTGTGTCATTTTAAGCCACGGAATTTGTGGTAACCTGTTATGCGATGTCTTAGCTACCTAATGCTGCTGTAACACAAATGCCACAAGTGGGTGGCTCTAAACAACAGGCGCTTATTTTCTCACAGGCCTGGAGGCTGGAAGTCCAAATCGAAGTCTCAGCCACGACAAGGTCCCTTCCTTGTCGGTAGCCCCAGGCTTTCTTTGATTCCTTGGTCTGTAGATGATATCTGTGATGTCTGTCTGCCCCCGTGGGTGTCTCTTCTGCTCTTTTTATAACTCGGAAATTATTAGGTTTAGGACCCAGCCCACTCTGGTATACCCTCGTTAACATAACAAAAGAAAAACCCTATTTCCAAACAGGATCATATTCACAGGTACAAGGGCCAGGACTTAACACTTGATTTTGGGGGACATAATTCAATCCATCGCACTCAGCAATAGCTAACCAATACACTGGGCGACACACCCTTGCTTTCTGCTTTTTGACCTGCCATCAGCTCAGTAAAACTACTGCTCCTTAGTCAACCTCAGCATCACATTTATTGAGCACCAGCTGTATGCCAGGCCTGGCACTAAGACCTTGATTTGTGTCATCTCCGTTCATGACCTCACCACTTGCAGGAAATGTGGATTATTTTCGTGCCCATTTTCCAGATGGCAAAACTGAGACTCGGAGTCTCCCAGAGCATACAGGAGGCTCTGGGCTTGTCTGGCTCCCTCTGCCTGCCCCTTGAGATCTGGGTTTGGTCCATTTCTTCATCTCACCAAGCTACTGGCCCTTCCGCTGGCGCCACGTCCACAACGCGAGGTTCCAGGACCAGCAGCAGCATGGGAAACCTTTAAAAACTCAGATCCTCAGGCTTCTCACAGATCTACTGAATCCCAATGTCCACATGAGGGGCCGGGGTGTCCGTGTTTTAACAAGTCCTCCCCAAAGGGGGTTCTGATTTGCATTCAAGTTTGAGAACCGCAGGGCTGGTAGATTCAGCCACTGGCAGCCTCTGAGCCTTGCAGTCTGTTCCCTTCAGAAGATGGGCACGGTCCCCACAGCCCCCTTCCCTGAGCTCACTCCTCCTCCTCCAGGGGTCACCGCCTCAGGGAAGCCCTCCAGGCCCCCAGACTCCATCAGCCTCTCCCTGTTTTACAATTTCTCACCTCTGTCTCTCACTGTCAGGGGTCTCGACAGGATTTGTAGTGATATATTTTTCCTGCGTGGTGCAAATGGCTGAGCGATCAACTATTAGCTGAAAGGTTGGCAGTTTGAACCAACCCAGAGGCACCTCGGAAGAAAGGCCTGGCGATCCGATTCTGGAAGGTCACAGCCTTGAAACTGCAGAGGTGCCTTGGAAGAAAAGTCATCTGCTTCTGAAAGGTCATAGCCTTGAAAACCCTATGGAGCAGTTCTACTCTGCACACGTGGGGTCGCCACGAGCTGGAATTGACGTGACAGCCTCTAATAGCAACAGCTGGAGCCTGGGTGGCATAGTGGTTAAGAGTTCAGCTGCTAACCAAAAGATCAGCAGTTCAAATCCACCAGCTACTCCTTGGAAACCCAATGGCAGTTCTGCTGTCTCCTATAGGGCTGCTATGAGTTCGAATGACTCAATAGCAACAATTACAACTATTCTTTCCTGGAATTTTTTTTTTTTTGCTTAATATCCTCTCCAAGATACTGTGAGCTCCTAGGAGATGGGAGCCAAGTCTGTCCTGGTCTGTCTAGAGCATAGGAGGTGCATGACTGACTGACTGACTGAATAAATGCCTCTGCCCTCCTGCTTCTTGATCGTCACGAGAAAAAGGCAGCAAAATTTCAAATAATTCCAAGATATATCTCAGCCTGGAGCCTCCAGAAACACCAGCTCCCCTGCCAGGCCCATCGACCCATGGTGGGGCGGGTGAGCGTCTGGCTTTGTGGAGCGGAGGTGGGGAGGGGGCTGCGATAAAATCCCCCACCCATCCCAGCGCCTCCCTGCAGACCGGGCAGCCGGTGGGGGCTGCGTGGTGGAGGGGGAGGTGCTGCAGCAACCTGGACAGAAGAGCCCTCTCGACACAAAAGCAGCGCAGGCTGAGGCATTAAGCCCATTATCAATATTTTGCCTGGAAAAAATACAAAAAGCATTTTCTTTTCTGAAAAATTAATAACCTGCAAGGGGGGGGGGATCTGGGTTTGATGTCTGGTGGCTGAATGTGTGTCTGTGGTGGGGTGAGGCTTCACACTCCCCCGTGGGTGTCTGGGTCCCTTGAGCAGGTCCAGCCCCCCCCAGCCCATCTCTGAGCAGCCGCCACCTGCTCCCCAAGCTGGGAGCACTACCCCGCAGCCTTCCGGATCTGCTCCCACCCCACTCCAAGGGGGAGGCGCCCTCTCTTCTGAGGTTCCAGGTGGCACGCCACCTCCCCTCCCTGCCTTGGCTTTTGCTTGTCCCTCTTCTCCCCCCAGAAAGGTACCTTCCGAGCCAGCTGCAATGACCCTCCACCCAGATGCAGCCCTCACTGCCCTTCCCCTGCCCACTTGCCCTGGCGCCCTCTGTGTCTTCCCAGAGACCCCTCTTGTCCTGGGTCCCCTGGCTCTGGCCCAATCCTGGGCCCCCCTGTCTCCCTTTTGGGGGCCTTCCTAAGAACTGGGCTGGGCTGACCCTCTGGCACCACAGCATTGCCCCACATGGTGGCCCGGTACTTAGAGAACAAGAGAGACCTGTTTCTGTCTCCTTGGGAGGACCCCTTCTCTCCCTACCTCCCCTTGCCCATCAGGCCCTTAGGTCTGGAGAGAAGATTCTAGGATCTACATGGGGGAAGAAAGGGCAAAGCCATATTTTTCTTGGGATTCACTTTCCCTTTTTTACAGAACAAGGGGTTTGGATCAGATTTAAAATTTTGGAATCGTTCATTCATTCCCCAGATCTGCTGTGAGTTTTCAGAAGCAGATTGCCAGGATTTTCTTTCATGGCACCTCTGGGTGGGTTTCTCTAGATGCTGAGAAAAATCCCTGGCCAGTGCACCATAACTCATAGTTCGCAAACAGCATAAATCTACCACGCCTCCTTTCATCCTCGCCTGCTCGAGGATGGAACATTATCCCCGTTATGGAGGACTCCAAGGCCCAGGGAGGTCCTGGGCCCCCCCCAAGACCCCACCAGGAGGAAGTGGGGTTGATTTAGGGGACATTTGTTTTGGGGTCCTGGGGACCCCTGCAGAGCTTCAGGAAGGAGCTGTTCTTGGTGCTGAAGCTGGAACAGGAGGGTCTCTGGTCTGGGAAGGGGTCTTCCCACTCTCCTGAGCCATTCGCCAGCAGTGAGGGCTTACGCCCTATGGCCCCGCTCTGATACATACCCATCCCTTCACTTAGAGTCTGCCTTCCAGCTAGTTCGTCGTCAGTTAACACTGAGAGCTGGCTGGTCCCCCTCTGCTGATACCACCTGTGTCCCCCACCCCGTCCTACCCAGCCCCTCACTTTGGCTCTGTCCGGGCCCCACTTCTGAAACTACAAATACCTGTCCCCAGCTCTGCTGTTCCCCTCTGTCGAATGAATGGATAGATGAGAAACTCAGTGCCTGAATGTTTCTGGTTAATCCACACATGGCACCCCTCCAAGTCCCACTCCAAGACCAACAGGGCTGGAGGAATTCTGAGGCTGGCTCCAGTGGTCTGGGAAGACTTCCTGGGGGAGGTGACCCCATTAGAATCTGGACGGGTGGGGGTGGGAATGGCTCTCCTTCTCCCCCTCTTGAATCTCAGCCCAGCTCAGCTTGAAAGGCTCAAGGGAGGGCGAGGGGAGAGAAAAGGGGTTCATTAGGGGAGGGGATCAAAACGAGCTGTGGGCTGGGGGGCGGGGGTGGGGTGGCGCTGACAAGAGGGAATATTTCATCGAGGCGGCGGCGATCTCTCTTCCAAGGCCAGCGACTTGTCAGGTATTGAGTATCCTTGTCAATGCTGCGAGCTGTAAGTGGAGGAAAAAAATCGCTTAATGGGCTGCTCGAGTCTTGCTCAGGTGGGTGAATGCCCCGCAGCCGAGAAAGGAAGGTGGTGCGCTAACCCTTAAATGGGGCTTCTGACGCCCCCTCCCTGGCTCAAGGGGCTCAGGCAGCATTCGAGGTGTCTGCTAAGAACCCTTCAAGTGGTCACTGCTGGCTCTGAGCTCCTACAGCTGCGGAGCCTCTGTTTATTTTAATTTTATAAGCCGTATTTCACACACACAATCTGCAACAGATCTTGATCAACCACCCCGTGTGCCAGGTGCTGGCGGTGGTGGGGGGCACGTGGGTGACCGGGAAGGACAGAAAGGTTACAGTGTGAGGGTGACCAGCTTTAAACTAGGGTGCAGGCAAGGAGCAATGACAGTGCTTACATGTACCACAGAGAGGGAGGGAGCGGGGGGTCTCAAGGGCAGGAAGGGCTTCTCTGAGGAGGTGAGTTTGTGCTGAAAGCTAGAGGCAGCGCAGGAGTTAACTAAATGGAGAGAAGCGGGAACAGCATTCCAGGTAGTGGGAACAGCATATGCAAAGGCTTGGTGGTCAGAGGAGCCAGAGAGAGAAGGGAGAGGGGCTGGACCAGGCGGGGTCTGTGGGCCAGGGGAGGGGGGCTTTGTCATGGTTTTGGAAATGAGGAGCAGCCAGGGGAGGGCACTGACTATTTCTTTTAGGACAAGCTGATTATTTTCATTTTACAGATGGGGAACTGAGGTCCATAGACATGGACTGCTTCCTCCCTCTTCCTGCTGGAAGCTGGGGACCTGCTGGGCCAGGAGGGCTGGCGGCCACCAGCAGGGACTGTGAGAGATGGACTCTGGGTCCTGGGGGGAAGAGAGAACCTTGGCACAGGGTCATCTGAAGAGGAGCTGGGCAGGAAAAGGGTTCCCCTGTCATGACAAACTTCAGAAAAGGTGTTTGAAAAAACAGCGATCTTGATATTTTTAGTTAAATTTCCAATGTGTTTTTGAGCAGGTAATAAGTGCATGGGGACAAATCTATTTTTAAAGCTGCCCAAAACCAAGCCAAACCTGTTGCTGTCAAGTCAATTCCAACTTGTAGTGGCCCTGCAGGACAGAGCAGAACTGCCCCATAGGGTTTCCAAGGAGCACCTGGTGGATTCAAACCACCGACCTTTCGGTTAGCAGCTGTAGCATTTAACCGCTTGGCCACCAGGGTCTCCTTTAAAGCTATAGTGAAAAATAAGCCTCCGTTCCAGCCCTGCCTGTGTTCACCCTGTTCTCTCCTGCAGAGCAGCGTCTGTGACCCGTTCCTGCCGCCGGTGGCTGCCAGTCCTCTCCATCTCATGGCACCCTGTGTGTGTCAGAGTAGAACCGTGCTGCACGGGGTCTTTGGTGGCTGAGTTTTTGGAAGTAGGTCCCCAGGTCTTCCTTCTGGGGCTTCTCTGGGTGGACTGGAACCTCCAAACAGTGGGACAGCAGTTAACAACAAACACATTAATACATTCTTTTTTTTTTTTTTACTTTTTATTGTTCTTTAAGTGCAAGTTTACAAATCAAGTCAGTCTCTCATACAAAAGTTTATACAAGCCTTGGTATATACTCCTAATTGCTCTCCCCCAATGAGCACATTCCTTCCCTCCATTCTCTCTTCTCGTGTCCATTTAGCCAGCTTCTTACCCCTTCCGCCCTTCCATCTCTCCTCCAGACAGGAGATGCCCACATAGTCTCATGTGTCTACTTGATCCAATAAGCTCACTCTTCAACAGCATCATTTTTTATCCCACTGTCCACTCCAATCCGTGTCTGAAGAGTTGGCTTTGGGAATGCTTCCTATCTTGGGCTAACAGAAGGTCTGGGGACCATGGTCACACGGGTCCTTCTAGTCTCAGTCAGACCATTAAGTCTGGTCTTTTTAGGAGAATTTGGGGTCTGCATCCCACTGCTCTCCTGCTCCCTCAGGGGTTCTCTGTTGAGTTCCCTGTCAGGGCAGTCATCAGTTGTAGCCGGACACCGTCTAGTTCTTCTGGTCTCAGGCTGATGGAGTCTCTGGTTTATGTGGCCCTTTCTGTCTCTTGGGCTCATAATTACCTTGTGTCTTAGGCGTTCTTCATTCTCCTTTGATCCACGTGGGTTGAGACCAATTGATGCATCTTAGATGGCCGCTTGCTAGCATTTAAGACCCCAGACGGCACTCTTCAAAGTGGGATGCAGAATGTTTTCTTTATAGATTTTATTATGCCAATTGACTTAGGAGTCCTCTGAAACCATGGTCCCCAAACACCCGCCCCTGCTATGCTGGCCTTCGAGGCCTTCTGATACATTCTTATTAACTAAAGTCCATAATTTACATTGGGCCAAAGACCTCTTCAAAGTGCTGAAAGGCGAAGATGTCACCTTAAAGACTAAGGTATGCCTGACCCAAACTATGGTGTTTTCAATCGCCTCATAAGCATGCAAAAGCCGTACAATGAATAAGGAAGACTGAAGAACTGATGCCTTTGAATTGTGGTGTTGGCAAAGAATGTCGACTATACCATGGACTGCCAGAAGAATGAACAAATCTGTCCTGGAAGAAGTACAACCAGAATGTTCCTTAGAAGCAAGGATGGTGAGACTGCATCTTACACACTTTGGACATGTTGTTGGGAGGGATCAGTCCCTGGAGAAGGACATCATGCTTGGCAAAGTACAGGGTCAGTGAAAAAGAGGAGGACCCTCAACGAGGTGAATTGACACAGTGGCTGCAACAATGAGCTCAAACATAACAACTGGGAGGATGACACAGGACCAGGCAGTGTTTTGTTCTGTGCTACACAGGGTCGCCATGAGTTGGACCTGACACAACGGCACCTAACAACAAATTTTACGTTAGAGCTAGCTTTTTGTGTTGTACAGTCTTTGACAAACACATAGTGTCACGTGTCCACCATGACAGTGTCATGCAGAACAGCTTCTGTACCCTCCAAATGCCCTCTGCTCCAGTTATTCATCCCTCCTCCTCCCCCTGGACCCCTGACAACCACGGGGCTTTTCACTGTCTCCACTTTTGTGTTTCTCCAGAATGTCCTACAGTATGTAGCCTTTTCAGACTGGCTTCTTTCTCCTAGCAGTATGCATTGAGGGTTCCTCCATGTCTTTTTGTAAGTCTTTTCTTTTATCACTGAGTGCTACTTCATTGTGTGGGTGGACCACACATTGTTTATCCATCCATCTATCGAAGGACGTCTTGATTGCTTCCAGTTTTTGGCAATTATGAAAAGTAACGACAAATATTCACGTGCAGGTCTCTGTGTGGACATAAGTTTTCAGCTCAGCTGGGGCACTGAGCCTTTTCCCTGACTATGTCTTAGAAATCTTTTCATGTTGCTACCTGGAGACTCTCCCTATACAGTTGTATAGTATTCCACATGATGGAGGGTCTGTAATTTACTTAACTAGTATCCAAACTACACATTGCATTGGGCAAATCTGCTGCAAAAGACTTTTTTAAAGTGTTAAAAAGCAAAAGTGTCAGTTTAAGGACTAAGGTGCACCTGACCCAAACCATGGTGTTTTCAGTCACCTCACAGGCATTCAAAAGCTGGACAATGAATAAGGAAGACCGAAGAAGAATTGATGCCTTTCAGTTATGGTGTTGGTGAAGAATATTAAATATACCGTGGACTGTCAAAAGAAGGAACAAATCTGTCTTGGGAGAAGTACAACCAGAATGCTCCTTAGAAGCAAGGATGGTGAGACTTCCTCTCGTACTTTGGACATGTTATCAGGAGGGGTCAGTCCCTGGAGGACATCATGCTTGGTAAAGTAAGGGTCAGCAGAAAAGAGGACCCTCCACGAGATGGACTGACACAGTGGCTGCATATCAACGATTGTGAGGATGGCACAGGATGGCCAGTGTTTGGTTTTATTGTACACAGGGTCACTATGAGTCGGAAGTGACTAGATGGCCCCTAGCAACAACAACAACAGTACCCTATTGTTGGACATTTAAATTGTCCTAGCTCTTTGGTGGAGCAGTTACTGCTGCTGTAAACATGCTCATTCATAAATTTTGGTGAACCCGTAGAGTAAATTCCTAGCAGTGGGAACACCGAGACTGAGGGAGTGAATTCATTTAATGTTTATTGAGCATTTTTATGGATTAAATTGTGTCCCCACGAAAAAAAAAGGGTTGTAAATCCAAACCCCAATACCTGTGGTTATAATCCCATTTGGGAATGGGCCTCCTAGTTTTGTTAATGAGGCAGCATTAGTGTAGATGTGTCTTAAATCAATCTCTTTTGGGATATGAACAGCAGATTGAGCAAGCAACGAAGCAAGCAGGGATGAGGGAAGAGAGATGCCAAGCCACAGGATCACCCAGGAGCCAAGGAAGAGAAGCTGAAAAGAGACAAGGACCTTCCCCCGGAGCAGACGGAGAAAGGGCCTTCCCGTAGTGCCGGCACCCTGCATGTGGAGTTCTAGCCTCCTAAGCGGTGAGAAAATGAACTCCGTCCGTTTAAGCCGCCCACCTGTGGTATTTCTGTTAGAGCAGCACCAGGGAAATGAGACACCTGCCATGTGTCGGGCATGGTTTGAAGGGGCTTGTGACACAAAGGGAAAAATGAAGGATGAAATTCTGACCCTCACCAAGTTCACATTTCAAATTTGTATGGAAAACTTTGTGTTAGTTACGGCCGAGTCAGCTCCGACTCACGGTGACCCGTGTGTAGCAGGACAAGAGGTTGCCCGGTCCTGTGCCGCCTTCAAGGTCGTTGGTACGTTCGAGCCATCGTTGTGGTTATTGTGTCTTCTTATTTTTCGGTGACCCTCTGCTTTACCAGAAACCATGTCTTTCTCCAGCGATTGGTCCCTCTTGATGTCATGTCCAAAGTAAGCAAGTAGAAGTCTCGGACAATAATCCGTGATCCACAGGGTTTTCACTGTCCGATTTTCAGAAGTGGGTCACTAGACCTTTCTTCCTAGCCTGCCTTAGTCTGGAAGCTCTGCTGAAACGTGTCCACCGCAGGTGACCCTGCTGGTTATTTGAAATACCTGTGGCATAGCTTCCTGCATCACGGCAACATGCAAGCCACCCCAGTGTAACGCACTGATGGAGGGGGTGGGGGAGAGGTGGTTACATTTTGTTAGATATTGCCAAATCACCTTCAGGAATGATTTGTTCGAATTGGCCCTCTCACAGGAGTGTACAGTGTGTGTGTGTATGACGGGGCTGGAAGGGGAATCCTGTGTCCCCCTCCCTTTTGGCTGATGGAGATGGGGTGGGGGTGGCTCCAAGGTCCTTGGAGAGACAGGAGGACCCAATAAGCACACACATCAATCGCTTCATCAGTTGAGTTGGGTCAGTAAAGCTGCCAGATAAAGAGATGGCTTCGGAAACCTGAGCACTTGCGCATGTACGTTGTGGACGACGTGCCTGGACACAGCTGACATCCACCGGGGGGGCGACTCCAGCCCTGTGACTCTCCCCTAATGGGGGAACCTGTTGTCCCAGCCTCAGCTTCTTCATCTGGCAAAGAGGTGTCCACAAATCCGAGGGCCTCCTTTGTGCTGGGCACTTATAGATGAGGCCATTATCCCCACAGCAGACCAGGAATTGTCACACTTATCCATCAGTCATCTGTCCTCGGCTGCAGGAAGTGAGAAATAGGAAAGACGGACAGGCCCCTGCCCTCGTGGAGCTCACATGCGAGGCCAACATGAATCGAACAACCATAAGGAGCAAAAGCATGTGTGTAACTGGAGCTGTGTTCACCCAGGGTGAGATTTGTGGTGCTGCTCTCGGGGGCTGTACCTGGGCTGGCTCATCCAGGAGGGCTCTGGAGGAGGCAGCCCTCAAGGGGAGACCCGAGATGAGGAGGGACAAGCAGGGAAGAGGCATGGACAAGTGTTCTTTCAGCAAAAACAGCAGGAGAGAATGGCAGGAGCTGAGCAGAGTGCAGAGGCCAGGCGGGAACCAGGTCAGTGGGAGGAGGCTGCACGCTGAGCTTCAGGAAAAGATGAAGAATGTGGGGCAGGGTGGCGGTGGTGCAGAGGATCGTCTGGGGTGCACGCACACACTCACGAAGGCACACTAGTGCACACTTTCTCACACATGCACAAATACATGCACTCATGCATGCTGGCAAACACACACGTGCACTTCAGCACGCACTAAGAAATACACACAGTCATGTACATTGGTCAGCATTAGTCACTCTTCCTCTCCCACAGTGCACTCACACATGCACACCCATTTACACGCTTGCATTTGTACACACTCACACACAAACATACAGCCACTCACACATGCACACAGTCTTCCACACAAGTCCTGCACACCCACACTCACACACAGTCACACACTCACTCACATGCACTCTTCCACACATGCACATGCACACTCTCACGCAGTCACATGCTCACTCACATGCACCCTTGCATACCCGCACACACCACACTCACATGCACACCCACTCTCACACTCACTCACATGCACACCCACACCCACACTCACACAGTCACAGGCTCACTCACACACACTCTTGCACACCCACAGTCACACACTCACTCATGCACACACACAGGCACACACTCTTTCAGGGCCACCGTTTAACCATCCCGACAAAAACTCTAGCAGCCATTTTCAGAATAACTCATCCTTTGATAAAATCCAGCTTTTTCATCTTGCACACGAATTGGCCAGCCTCCACCTTCCTCCCTCTCCCCACTCAATAACTAGGTTAAAATAAAAATTGAGTTCCAGCATTTGCTTTCAGAAATAACCCCCACTCACTCTGCTGTTCAGTGCCACCTTCCTCAGCCGTTAAGGATTAGAAACGCAAAGGCCACAGGAGGAGACTGGAGGCTCGTCAGACGGAGCCTTCTGCGAAAAATAAAATGAATGCAAAAATGGGGGAGGGGTGCCACAAGAAAACACCGCTCTGAAAAGTATGTCTGTGCCTGAGACAGGGTTGGAGAGAGCAGAACAAAATGACCACAGCTGGTTTAGCTGGGTGAGGCTGTGGCCATCTCTCTGTCCGTTACCATTTCCTTTAAGGTGGCTGCAGAATTGCAATGAGTTTCCTTCTCTGTAAAACCACACAGCTTTGGTGTGTGTGTGTAGGATTCAGTTATTTAATCATTAAAAAAAAATCTCTTAGCACTGGGCTTGGTACAGCGTGCATAGTGAAACTATCGTGCCTACTATTAAAAAAATAAATTCACAGTTGTATCAAATAATTTAATCTTGATTTTCACCCTTGAAAAGGGTACAGATATTTATGGCCCTTCACTGGGAACCCCAGCATTTTATAAACAGCACCTTTATTCTTACAATCAGGAGCCCTGGTGGCACAACGGTTAAAGGGCTCAGCTGCTAACCGACAGGTGGGCAGTTTGAAACCACACAGCAGCACCGAGGGAGAAAGAACTGGTTATCTGCTCCCTACAGATATCAGTCTGGAAAACCCCATGGGGCATTTCTGCTCTGTCACATGGGATTGCTATGAGTTAGAATTGACTTAACGGCAACCAAAAACAACATTCATACAATAAATCTTCCTTTGACAAAATCCAGTAGTTAATTCTGACAAACTCAATGAGTTGTTGGGGGCTTTGGGGTTTTATTTTCTTACTAAACTGAATGTTTAGCCTTCCCCTTGCCCCCACTTCAAAAAAGCCAGAGATTTTTCTGAAGTCTGTTGTCCTGGATAGGGCCTTCCCCTCTGCGGACCTCTGTGAAATGGGGGTGTCATTTGGGTGAGATGTCTCAGCACTTCAAAGCCCTTTAAAGTAAACATTAGATTTTAATTTAAATAGTTGTTCATCCTCACAGCATTGTGGAACCCTGGTGGCGCAGTGGTTAAGAGATCAGCTGCTAACCAAAAGGTCGGCAGTTGCAATCCACCAGCCTTTCCTTGGAAACCCTGCGGGGTAGTTCTACTTTGTCCTATAGAGTCTCTATGAGTCGGAATTGACTAGACGGCAATGGGTTTTATAGCCTTGTGCATTACAGGCAGCGAGTGTCTGGCCCCCAGTAAGGACTGGGTAAAAGTCTGGATCGTCCTTGGGGGGTGTGGCTGTCAGCCTCGTGGGGCGGGTCCCTGCATCCCACTTCTCTACGGTACAATCCTGTGTGACCTCAGCCAGCCACTTCGCCCTTCGGGTCTCAGTTTCCTCATTTCCAGGAAGGGGGACCAGCCAGCCCAGGGCTGTGCCAGGTAAAGCTCTCAGATGGGGCACCATGCGCGTTGGGGGGAGAAAAAGCGGGGGGGGGTCCTCGGCGCCTCCTCCTCGCCATCCAATCGCTCCCACCGCAGGAAGCCTTGCGGGCCAGAGATAAGAAACGGGTCAATACACTTTTCTCCAAGCCGTGAGGGCGTCTCCATCCTCCCCAACCCCCTCCCCCCGCAGGGAAAGGTCAGATGGAGGCGCATCGACCCGCGCCCGGAGCCAGGCCCCCGGCCACGCCGCTGCCGCGCTGACCAACTGACCACGCGGTCCAGGAGCCCGCCCGCCGCCAGCCAATGAGAGCGCGCCGAGCCGCGGTTGCCGGGCAACGCGCGCCGGGAGGAGGGGCGGGGCCGGCGCGGCGATGGATCGAGGATGCTGCCGAAGCACCGATCAATCCTGGCGGCGGTGCGCAGGCGCGGCCGGGCAGCCGGGGGATGCTGCAGCCGGCGCCCAGTGGCCATTGATCGCCGCGGCCCGAGGCGCTTAATAAGCTCGGAGAAGGGCTGGAGGAAGGGCCGGGCGCCCCCGCCACCCGCACGTCCTCCCCTGCTCCTTTCAATAATAGTAACAACAACATCGACGGCAGCTCACTTGGCCTCCCTCATCCCATTTCGGTTCTGCGGACACCCACGGAGTACCCTGATTTCCTTCCACAGGTGGAGGCAGCCGCCAGGTTACCCAGTCAGAACCCTGTCTTCACTGCCCACCAGCTGGGTACCCTCCAGCCCGTGGGCCCCGCTTCCTGGGCCTCAATTTTCTCACCTGCAGCACGGGGTGAGGTCCCTGCGTGGCTCAAACGGTTTGCTCTCCAGTACTAAACCTCGAACCCACCCAGCGGCACCACGGAAGAAAGGCCTGGCTATCCGCTTCAGTAAAGGTTGTTGCTGCTGTTGTCAGGTGCTGTCAAGTCGATTCTCAACTCATAGTGACTCCATGTGACAGGGTAAAGCTGCCTCCACAGGGTTTCCTAGGCTGTGGTCCTTATGGGAGCAGATCGTAGGCCTTTCTCCCATAGAGCCACTGGGTGGGTTCGAATAGCCAACCTTTTGGTTAGCAGCCAAGTGCTTAACCGTTGCATCACCAGCCAAGAAAACCTTATGGAGCACAGTTGTGTTCTAACACTCGAGGTCCCCATAAGTCAAATTGACTCCATTGGGTAAGGGATTTTTTTTTTTTTTTTTTTTGGTAACATGGAATAAAGATGGTACCTGCCCCCAAAGAGCTGTTGTGAGGTTTGAGAGGTGTCCCCATGTAAAGCACTTAATTTCTCATTGGCATCAGTGAGTTTTCATTCTGAGATGGGGATGCTGAGGCCCAGAGAGGGGAGATCACTGCTCAGAGACATACAGCTGAGGGAGGAGCCAGGGGTCTCCTCTCTTCCTCTTTGTTTATGCCTCTGAGTCATCTTTTTTGTAATATTTATTGACCGTTCACCGTGAGTGAAGCACTGTGCCAAGCGCTTTGCACATATTAGCACTTTCGTTCTCCAAAATATCATGAATGGGGCATTTTATCCTCATTCTGTTGTCGTTGTGTGCCCACGAGCAGATTCCGACTCATGACGACCCCACATGACAGAGAAGAACTGCCCCAGAGGGTTTCCTAGGCTGTAATCTCTACAGGAGCCGATTGCCAGGTCTCTCTCCCACAGAGTCACTTGGTGGGTTTGAATCACCAAATTTCTTTCGGTTAGCGGCCAAGTGATTAACCATTGCAGCACCAAGGCTCCTTAGCCCATTTTACAGGTGAGGAAATAGGCAAAATGAGGCCAGGATGTCCAGTACAAGCGAGGCCTCTCTGCTCTTCTTTCTTTTTGTCTTCCCCTCCTCCACCCCTTCTCTTTCCTCCAGCTCCTCCTGTTTTCTCCCTCCTCCCTGCCGCCCTCCTTTCACCATCTCCTCTTTCCCCTCCTCATTCGTTTGGGCTTTTTGATTTCAAGGCCAAGAGATTTTCCAGAGACCAGCAGAAAAAAGGAGATGGGGTCCCTGGACCAGACCCCATCTAGCCCAGCATCAGATGGGTGGAGGCTGAGCCTGGAAGGAGGGGACCAACCTTCCCCCCACGGAGAGTACACACTGGGTTGGCTTAGGCCTCTTTGGATTTTAACACCGCTGGATCTCCCATGTACCACCCAAGGAGGGTACATCACATGGTTGCTGTGTGGATCTGAACTGCTGACATGCCTTTCCCAGCCAGCATTTGCTCTCCATCCATGGGGATGGGGCGAGGTCTCAGGAAAGAACATGGTGGGAAATATGCTGGCCCAGTACCCCATAGCACCCCTCCCCTGTGCTTCCCTGCTATCTCCTTTTACAGGCTGGCCACTGTCGGATCTGAGTGTCCTAGGGCTGCTGAGCAGAGTCCCATACACTGAGGGGCCGAGGGAGCTTTGAACAATGGAAGTTTTTTCTCTCACTGTTCTGCAGTCCTGAAGTCCAAAATCAAGGTGCTGGCAGGGCCGTGCTCCATCGGAAGGCTCTAGGGGAGGGTTCTTTCTGGTCTCTCCCAGCTTCTGGGGCTCCGGGTGTTCCTTGGCTTGTGGCCACATCACTGTAGTGTCTGCCTCCATTGTCACAGGGCCACCTACCCTCTGTGTCTGTCTGTTTTGCCTTCCCTCTGTGTCTGTCTGTTTGGCCTTCCCTCTGTGTCTGTCTCTCCTTCTGTCTGTGTCTGGCTGTCTGTCTGGCCTTCCCTCTGTGTCTGTCTGTCTGTCTCTCCTTCCCTCTGTGTCTGTCTGTCTGCCTGCCTGTCTTACCTTCCCTCTGTGTCCATCTGTCTCACCTTCCCTCTGTGTCCATCTGCCTGTCTGTCTCGCCTTCCCTCTGTGTCTATCTGTCTTGCCTTCCCTCTGTGTCTGTCTGTCTGGCCTTCCCTCTGTCTCATCTCCTCGTTGGTTAGGGCTGCCCTACTGCAGTGTGACCTGAAGCTAACTAATCATGTCCAAACAAGGTGGACATGAATTTGTGGGGCACAATTTAACCCATCGCAATCATGCATCCCATTGGGCAAATCTGCCGCAAAAGACTTCAAAGTGTTAAAAAGCAAAGATGTCACCTTGAAGACTAAAGTGCACCCGACCCAAACTGTGGTGTTTTCAGTCTCTTCATATGCATGAGAAAGCTGGACGATAAATAAGGAAGAGTGTAGAAGAGTTGACACCTCTTAACTGTGGTGCTGAAGAAGAATATTGAATATACCGTGGACTGCCAAAAGAACAAACAAATCTGTCTTGGAAGAAGTACAACCAGAATGCTCCTTAGAAGCAAGGATGGCGAGGCTGCGTCTCACATACTTGGACATGTTGTCAGGAGGGATCAGTCCCTGGAGAAGGACGTCATGCTTGGCAGAGTACAGGGTCAGCGGAAAAGAGGAAGACCCTCAACGAGGTGGGCTGACACAGTGGCTGCAACAATGAGCTCGAGCATAACAACGATTGTGAGGATCGTGCGGGACTGGGCAGTGTTTCGTTCTGTTGTACATAGCGTTGCTATGAGTCGGAACTGACTCGGTGGCACTTGACAACAACAATCTGACCCACGACAGGTGGGCGTGGAGGAAGGAGGGGATATGCTGGGCACAGCTGGCACTGAGGAGGAGCCTGGGAAAATGCCAAGAGAGGCCTGGGGCCTTTCAACCCAACAGGCCAGGGTTCTACCATAATGTGTTCACGTGGCCTCAGGCTGTCCTGTGACCTGTGTCTTCATCTTCATCCCAGGACCATCCTTCCCTTCCATTAAAATTTCTCCTCCCCCATCACCTTTAATATCCAGGAACCAGTTGCCAGCCAGTCAGCTCCGACTCATGGCGCCCCCATGTGTGTCAGAGTGGAACTGCACTCCGTAGTGTTTTCAGTGGCTCGTTTTTCAAAAGTAGATTGCCAGGCCTTCCTTCTGAGACCCCTCTGGGTGGACTCGAACCTCCAACCTTTCCCTTAGCAGCTGAGTGCTTAATTGTTTGCAGCACCCACGGATTCCTCGCCTTTAATAGCCACTCAGAATTCCACCCGAGGAAGAGACACTCACTGTTGACCCCCCTTGGTTGGGCAGCAAGGTCAGCCCCAGTGTATTTTGTTGTGGTAAATGGCAAAAAAAGTGGGAATGAATGACTGAAAAGGAGATGGGGATGAGAACTTGGGTAAATGCGTACCTCAGACTGGAGGAAAAGCATTTAAAGTTTGTTCGCCCACCTCACCTCATGGGAAGCAGAAGTCTCCAAAACGCAGACCCACAGGGACCAGGGAGAGGCAGCTTCGTCCTCAGGTTTATTTTGTTTTTTGCCTTGTCTTTTTTTTTTTTTATTATTGTGGTAAAATGTGCCAAATCACCACTATTATTTCCGCAACTTCCCCCCGACCCCCACCAGCTTCCTAGGGCTACGGTGGCTTTGAAGAACAGAAATTCAGTGTCTCACGGGGTCCCGCGTGTCTGCCCTTTCTGTGGCCTCTGTCCTGGTTCCCAGTGGCCTCTGGCCATCCTCGGCTTGTAGACGATCCTCACGAGGGCTCCGTCCCCTCTGTGTGTGCCTGTGTCTACGCCCGTCTTTTTGTAACTCAGAAGCGATTAGGGTTAGGACCCACCCTGCTCTGGTAGGAACACATTAACTTGATGAAAGAAAAACCCTATTCCCAAACCAGGTCATATTCACTGGAACAGGGGTTAGGAATTCATCATATATTTTGGGGGGATACAGTTCAATCCATAAGGGCCCCAAAAAGAACCTCTGCATCCATTAAGCAATAGCTCCCCCTTTGCCTCCCCCAGCCCCTGGTGTTTCTAACCCCTTTCCCCGTTGTCTTTGCACCCCCACTGATTTCCAGGACTCAGACGGTGGGGCCCCTATGGGGTCAAACACCCCCACCCCATGGTACATGAGGCTGAGACCTCAAGATCCTAATTGAGGCGTGAATCCCCAAGGGTCCTGGACAGAGCCTCAGACCCAGAGCCAGGTACACCTGAACTTGATCCTGTGTAACCTGGGCCTCAGTCTTCCCACCCATCAAATGGGGGTAGTTGTGACAAACAAGATTGGGCAAAGTGCCTGGCACTTAGTAGATGCTCCAATATTCCTGAGGAATTCAGACGAGTGGGGGCAGCATAGTGTGGAGGCCACGGCTGTTGGGGTTCAGAATGGAGAAGTGTTCTGAGTCCCTGCCCTCTGGTTCCCAGGCGTGCACATTCTTTAATCCTGTGCACAGGAAGTGAGGGACAGTGACAAGAAGACAGTATAAAGTGGTGATGGTGGGGGGTGACCTTAGGCAAGTCACTCCTCTGATTGGTGCCTCAGTTTCCTCATCTGTAAAATGGAGGCAGAAAAATCCTCTACTCCCAAAAGCCTTGGCCTCTGGGATGCGGAGCAAGCCCTCAGCCCCTGATTATTGCTCTTGGTGCTGTTATGATGATTTCTGAATCATTTAGCAGCATCATCAGGGCCCCAGACCCACAGAGGCCCCTCTGGAGCCTCCCCCTTCCCCACAGGGGCCCCAGTCCTCTGGCAGCTTACGAATGCTGTAGTCATTTCTGATTTATCCTGGGCCCCCGAAGAAATACATTTTCTTCAATTATTAATGGCCGAGGTGTGAGAGAGATACACAGGAATGAAATTAGCTCCTTGACCTTTGGGGAGGGGGCTGTGGGGCAGGAGCGGCCCCTCTTGCTCCTCTCCCTGCTCCCGCAGAGGTCAGATGGGGGTCCTGAGGTGGGGGTTGGGTGCGGGGCGGGGCATCTCCAGGATCCCAGAAACGAGGGTCCAGGTGGAAGCTGGGAGAAAGCCACTGGTCTTGTTTTCTTTTCTCTCCTCTTTTTTCTCTTCTCACTTCCTCTTGGGGACGTCCTTGTGGTGAGGGTCATTCTGGGTGTATGGTGGAGGCTGGGATCAAACACACGAGGGAACTGAAGAAGGAAAGACTTCCCCCCAAGCTGGTCCTTGGTTTCCCCAGCTGTTGGAGGAAGCAGACCACCTCCCAGCCTCTGCTATAAATGCTTCATTCATCTACTTCCTACCTCCTGGTTTATTTTCAAAACTGGTAGCTGACCCCCCTTCATGCCCAACCTCCTGGAGGGTGATGCTGGTCCTGGGCTGGGACAGACAGAGCCAGATCAGGGGCAGGATGTCTCAGGAGGGCAGGGGAGGGCTCTGAAGAGGGACTGGGAGGATAAGAAGTTGTTGAGCAAGCGTGGATGGGGACAGAACTCCAGGCAGGAGGAGGTGCAAGGCCAAAGGCTGGGTGGGAGCTCCTGGGGTGGGTGGAGCCTGGCAGGGTGGGTGGTGTGTGGCTAGATTTGGGGTGGGACTGGTCTCAGGGTGGGTCGCAGCATTAAGACAAGGTGCTTGGATGGGCGATAGCTATGGGAAGATTTAGAGGTGAGTTCAGATCTGGACCAGAAAGCTCCCTAGGAAGCCAGCGTGAGGTCAGCTGGGGAGAGATGATCGAGGGGGAAAGGGAGGGATGTGGTGGCCAAGAGGCCGTGGGGGCGGGTGGGAGGAAGGATGAGACCCACACCAGGGTCATGTCAAGACGGAGGCACAGGTTTTGCAGGAAAATTAGTAGTTGGCTTGTCTTAGTCTCCTAGTGTTGCTATAACAGAAATACCACAAGGGGTGGCTTTCACTGACAGAAATTTATTTTCTTACAGTTTAGGAGGCTAGAAGTCCAAATTCAGGGCTTCTAGGGGAAGGCTTTCTCTCCCTGGGGGCTCTGGGGGAAGGTCCTTGTCTCTTTTCAACTTCTGTTCCCTGGTTCCTTGGTGAACTCCATGGGATGTGACATCTCCCTTCATCTCTGTTTGCTTCTCTGCGCCTAATTTGTATCTCGAAGGTGATTGGCTTAAGACACACCCTACGGTGCTATGACCTCATTAACATAACAAAGGAAACCCCATTCCCAAATGGGGAATATTCCCACAAGTGTTAGGCTCAGGATTTACAATACATATTTTGGGGGGACACAATTTAACCCATAACATGGCTCATGTCTCTCATTTGATCTAAGTCCTCCATAGTCCCCTATTACCTCCAGATAAATCCCAAACTTCAGGTCAGATCTGTGGTTCTGCATTGCCCCCCCACCTCCTTCCAGATGTAAGCCTCAGCCCCACTGACCTCACAGCTCCCTGAATGCCTCACCTTCCCAGCCTCCCAGCCTTTGGGCCAGCTGTTCCCTCTGTCTGGAACTCTCTCCAAGGGCAGAGAAGAAAAGGGGAGGGGCCCAGAGGTGGGAGACAATGGGAACCAGAGACTCTAAGGAAGCCAAGAGTCCCCGGGGACAGGTCCAATGGGGCAGAGTGCAGGGGGCCCAAATGAGCAGGGCCCTGTTCAAAACAGTCAAAACAACACTCCAGCCTCACCACAGCCCCGGGAGGTGACAGCGTATTAGTGTAGAAGCATGCCCATTTTACAGGTAAGGCAATCGAGGCACAGAGAGGTTAAGACAGACACTCAAGGTCACACGGTGGAAAAGCTCCAGTTGCTGTCTTAATTCTCCTCTGTCCAAGCCAGCTGTGGAGGGGAGGGTCAGGAGGCGGGCTTGAGCGGCCACTGGCAAAAGAGGGGGCGTCCCCGCTCGGGTTCCCACCCGGAGTTCTGGCCTGAACCCCCAGAATAGGGACGCTTCCCCAGGCCCCGGGCGCTGGTGTCTTGGGTGGGGGGCGGACGCTCGGTCTCGTGGAGGGGAGCCTGGTGGGGGGAGCTGGGGCCTCGCGCGCCCCGCCCCCTCCCAGCCCCGCGGCGGGACCGATCAGCAGAGAGCGATCGATGGCATATTGAGCACTTTTCAAGCTTCGGCGATTTTTGTGGATTCAGTGTAAACCGCGGCCTGGGCCCCCAGCTCCCATCGACCTCGGGCGGAGGAGCCCCCTCCCCGCGATGATGGCTGACAGCTCCAGCGGCCTAGGGCCCCCTCAGAATCGCCCCCTCGACTGCTCTCTTCCCAGGAATGGGGGCGACGGAAGGGAGAGAGATTCGGTGTGGACCGAGTAGGGGGCAGAGGGCGACAGATTCAGTGTGGACTGAGTGGGGGGCAGAGGGCCACCGGAGCGGCTGGGAGGAGCTGGGAGCCGTGGGAGGTGGTAGGCAGGGAGGGGAGTGGCCAGCTCCAGGGGTTAGCGGGTCCCTCAGGCCCCCAGTGAAGAGGCCAGGAAGACGGGAAGGAGGCCAGGCTGAGAGAGCGCACGAATGCGCAAGGCATGAGGGAGCTGGGGGAGGCAGGAACCCCCTCCCCCAGCCTGGCCTCAGTTTCCCCAGGTGCTAGAGGAAGGCTCTGGCTTTGTATCTCCCAGGCCCCCCTCCTTCCCAAAGCCCCCTGTTACTCCCAGGGTGCATCTGCAAGGGCTGGTGGGCTCCTGGTGCATACAAGAAGCCCCTCTGGCCCAGAATCCTGCTCTTGGCTCGCAGCCCTCTTCCTGATCCCAGCACCAAGGCCTGCAGCTGTTCCTGTTATGCGTGAGAGGCTTCTAGGTGCACCCCCCCTCCGCCCCGGCCCCTGGGTCCCCTTCTCTGCTCCCTCATAAGCCAGGACTGGGCCTCTCATTCTTCCCCATCCCCTATAGCACCTGTGCAGGTGCAGTGAGGGCTTGATAGGGCTTTCAGGTAACCTGTGCAAAATCATGGATCCCAGTAAGCCCCTTTGTTCCTCTGCCTACACGCCAAGCCATCCACCCAGTCATTCACCAGCAAGCCCCCCACTTATTCTTGCATCCATTGACCCATTCACCAACTCACGCATCTAGTCTTTCCACCAAGAGAAAAAAAAACTTTTTTTTTTTTATTCATCCACTCACTTGGCCAGCCATATACGTCCACCAATCTGCCCATTCATCCAACAACTCATCTCTCAATTCATTCATCCAACTATCCACCTACCCATTGCTCCATTCATTTATCTATCTACCTTTTAGCTGTCCACCCATTCACCCATCTACCCATCTATTCACCCATTCATCCAACCATTGGTTCACCAATCCATCCTCCATCCATTCGCCCATCCAGCCAGCAAACCAGCAATACATTCACTCATCCATCCAATTCATCCATCACCCATCCATCCATGCACCCACTACCCATTTATCCATCCATTCTCTTACCCATTACACACCCACTCACTCATCTACCTGTCTACTAACCCATCTTACAAGCCAGCCACCCACACATTCACCAAACCATCTGCCCATCTACCCGTGAGTTTGCCAACTCATCCACCCCTCCACCCATCCACCTATCCATGTCCCCTTTGCTTCATCCGTTGACCCATCCATTCTTTTTTCCATCCGTTCATGTCTTCTCATCCATACATCCATATATCTACCCATTTAGCCACCCACCCGCTCATCCATCTACCTAACCACCCACCCACCCACAACCTATTTACCAATTCACCCATCCGCTTGTCAACCAACAGCAGTTTCTGAGGTTACTTCTGAGCCGACCCAGTGCTGTTCTCTGGGGACAAGGCTGTGTCAGAACTGGTTCCTGCCCTGTCGTGTTCCCAGACTGAGGGCACCTAAGCACGTAAGCGACCAGGCTCAGCCCAGACAAGGACTGACAGCAGATGTCATCTCATCAGAAGGTTTTACAGAAGAGCAAACCGGAGCCCACGCAGGTGGGGCGTGGAGGACATGGGGGCACAGCCCAGGCCCCCCTGGCACCGAAGTCAGTCCTCACCACTTCCCTGGTGGCCTCAGCAAGGCTCTGGTGGGCCCATCCACAGGAATTCACCCTGGTCCAAGCTCCCTGCATGGGGCCGTTTGTGGTTCAGTGGTAGAATTCTCGCCTCTGGCGGGAGACCTGGGTTTGATTCCCAGCTGCACTGCACCTCGCGGACAGCCGCCACCCGTCTGTCAGTGGAGGCCTGTGTTTACTGTGAGGCTGAGCCGGTTTCAGCAGAGCTTCCAGACGAAGACAAATCAGGAAGAAAGGACTGGCAATTGACTTCCGAAAATTATTAATTCACAACCGATCACCGGGGTGGCGCAGGACCAGGTACTGTTTTGTTCGTGGTACCTCGGGTCACCATGAGTCCAGGCCTGACTTGACAGCAGCTGACAACAAAGCCCCTTCCTAAATCTCCTCCTCTGACCACCCCCCCACCCCAGCTGCCATTTCTCCTCTGTCTCCAACAGCTTTCTCATCACTCAGCAACCTGCCTGAGCCCGTGTGCCAGGTATTAGCCATACAGTGGAGAAAAGCAGGGCAGCTCCCTCATGGAGCTTATGTTCTAGTGGGGGAGACAGCGAAAGCAAACAAAAAAAACAGCAAGTGAGCAAAGAAACGGAAAAATTTGCTGCAAGGCAGACTCCAAAGCCAGACAGACCTCTTTGCTCCTGGCTGGGCCTGCAGGTGGAGGACGCCTGCCTCCCTCCTCCTCTCCCGCCTCCAGGATGCTGAGCTCTGGGTACCGCAGGCCCCAGACCGGGGAGGCGTGGAGAGGCAGGGGGTGGGAGGCAAGGCCGCCATGTCACCGTCAAAGCAGGAGACGGCGGCTCTGAAATCCCCCTTCATAATTAATAAATGAAGAATATGGTTGTTAATCGATGGAGCTGTGAAGAGAATATTGATCCCAGCCTCGTGCTATTTTTTTTTTTTTGTGCCGCTTAGATTTTTACACCTCATTTAGAACAAGGCTTCCCCAGGGAACTCTTAAAACCAAAAGATATTTGCAAGACTGCAATGGAGTGGGGGGCAACGTCAGGGCTGGGGGGCTCGGGGAGCAAGAAAACCACAGGGAGGGAGGCGAAGAAATATTATTTATCGTCCGAGTTGCCAAATCACTGTGGCTCTCCTCGAAGCAGCCATTTGAATATTTGATTAAAGATTGATTATTGTAGGTGTTGGGAAAGGTCACTAGGAAAATTCACAGGAGGCCGTGGGGGAAATTTCGGGGTAGAAAAATAAATCTCATTATTATTATTTTTTTATTACACAAACAATGCATGTCTATTGTGGTAAAATTGTAGTAAAATAATCAACCACTGCCATATACACACAAAAAATATCAATCTCGTCGCTCCAGAGAGAAACCTTTCGAGATTTCTTGCATGCAGACATGTACACTCATGTAAAATAATCGTACATACGTATTAAAGAGGTTGGCAAGAATGGCTTCATACATCGCCAACAACCAGCACTAAAAGGTTAGCAATTCTTTTGGATTAGATAAGCAATATCTTGCCAGGGTCAGAAATAATTAGAAAACACTAGAAAATAATATAATGAAGCAAATAAAAATCATTGATAATTTCATTTCTTAGAACAGAAATGGCCGTTCTCTCTCTCTTTCTAATGAAGTTTTTATTTTGGAATCATTTCAGATTTATGGAAAAGTTGCCAAGAAAAGACAGAGAGTTCTTGTCTACCCCTCACCCAACTTCCCCTGATGTTAATGTCCTCTGTAATAACCACAGCACGTTTGCCACAATTCAGAGATTAACGTTGGTACATTACTATTAGCTAAACTCTTGACTTTATTTGGATTTTTTTTTTCATTAATGTCCTCTTTCTGTTCCAGGAGGCCATTTAAACCACTTTGATTTTGACCCATGATGTTGTTGCCGTTAGGTGCCGTTGAGTTGTTTCCAACCCATAGCCACCCTACGCACAGCAGAATGAAACGCTCTCTGATCCCGGACCACCCGCATGATCGTTGTCATTGTTACATTTGAGCCCGTTGTTGCAGCCTCTGTGTCCAGCCATCTGGTGGAGGGTCTTGCTTTTTTTCTCTGACCCTCTACTTTACCAACTGATCCCTCCTGACAACATGTCCAAAGTATGTAAGACATAGTCTCGTCATCCTCGCTCCTAAGGAGCATACTGGCGGTACTTCTTCCAAGACAGATTTGTTCATTTTTCTGGCAGTCCATGGTGTATTCAATATTCTTCAACGACACTGTAATTCAAAGCCACCAGTTCTTCTTCAGTCTCCTGACTCATGACAGTTCAGGCTTTTTTTATGCAGCCGTCCTTGGGGACACGAATGCACCCATTTTATAAATACGGGGTCAAAAAGCTGTTTTGCAACCTCTGTTTTTCATTTAAAGTCATATTGTGAACATTTTTTAGGCCAGTAGATACACACCTTTTTCACAATTTTTGACAGCTGTATTGTGTCTGCTGGTACGTCTGAGTTTTCTCAATCAACCACCTGTCAGGTAAGTGTTTACAGTTTTCTCCTGTTATAAACAATACTGAGACGAACATCCTTGGACCACATCTTTGGACATTTCTCTGACTGTTTCATAAAAATAAAACTCACTTAAAAAAGAAGACTTTTGGTACTTACTTCCAAATCACTTTATTGTAAAGCTGTCCAATTTATACTCTTACCAGAGGGTTGGAGGATATCCTTTTTCCCCACATCCATTCCAGCAGAGGGTTTTATTATTCTTTTTAGTTTTGCTGATCTGAGAGGTAGAAAATAGCCTCTTGTTTTGAACATCTTCTCTCGTTTTGGTGATCTGTAAGAGCTTTTGTGAGTTGCTTGTTCTGGTCTTTTGCGTATTTTTCAATTTTTTTTCTTAACAATTTACAAGATATCTTTATATATATTGAGGATATTAACTTTGCCATTGCTGTTGTTGTTAGGTGCCGTCGGGTCAGTTCTGACTCATAGCCACCCTGTGTACAACAGAACAAAACACTACCAGGTCCTGCGTCACCCTCACAATCCTTGCTAGGCTTGAGACCATTGTTGCAGCCACTGCGTCAATCTATCTCATTGAGCGTCTTCCTCTTTTTTGCTGACCCTCTGCTTTACCAAGCATGATGTCCTTCTCCAGGGCCTGGTCCCTCCTGATAATGTACCCAAAGTACGTGAGAGGAAGTCTCGCCATCCTTGTTTCTAAGGAGCATTCTGGTTGTACTTCTTCCAAGACAGAATTGTTTATTCTTCTGGCAGTCCATGGTATAGTCAATATTTTTCACCAATACCATAATTCAAAGGCATCAATTCTTCCTCGGTCTTCCTTATTCATTGTCCAGCTCTTGCATCATATGAGGCAACTGAAAACACCATGGGCTGGGTCAGGCACGCCTAAGTTCTCAAAGTGACATCTGTGCTTTTTAACACTTTAGAGAGGTCTTTTTCTGCAGAAGATTTGCCCAATGCAATACACAACTTTGCCATGTGTGCTGCAAATGTTTTTCTAGGTTTCCCATTTTTGTTTCTGGTGTTCTAAATTTCATGTAGACCAACGAATCAGTCTTCTCTTTATAGTTTTCGCCTTTGGTTTCTTGCTAAGAAAGACTTCCTCATTCCTAAATCATATACGTTTGATTATCCTCAAATTATTGGTTGATTTTCTAACACATTTATGTTTCTACTACTCATCTTTAAAAACCTTATTCTGCCTGGAATTTATTTATCTATCTCCATTTTATTAGTTTTAATTTCTGACAAGCGCCGAGTGTATATTCTGCCACATGAATTTTAGAACAGTTTTATTCAATTCTCCTTCACTCTGCGGGGTAAAATCAGATTGGAATTTTGACTGGTATTGAAATAACAGTTTATAGATTAATATAGAGGAAATTGGCATTCTTACATTATTGAATCTTTTCACCCAGCAATTGGGATGTCTCTCCATTTATTCCACATACTTTCATGCCCTTCAATAGCTTTGTGTTTTTTTTTCCCCTAAGTTGTGCCTATGTCTTTAGATTTTTCTCTGAAGAGTTTGAGTTTTTGCTCTTTTCTCATTGCTTTTGGCAGCACGTTCATTTTTCTATTGTATTTTCTCACCGGTTATTGCCGGTTTTGTAGATTTACGTTGTAACTCCCTCAATTACATCGATAAACCAAACCAAGCCCATTGCTGTCAGGTTGACTTTGACTCGTGATGACCCCATGTGTTACACAGTAGAACTGCTCCACGGGGTTTTCTTGGCTGTAATCTTTAGGGAAGCAGACCACCAGGCTGTTCTTCTGAACTGCTGCTGGGTGGGTTCAAACCTCTGATCTTTAGTCAAGGGCAAACTGCTTGCATCACCCATTGATAGCGCTCCATAAATCTCCTTGGGGTTTCCAATGAGTACAACGATACCCTCTGAAAATAATGACCTTTGTGGTAGCTTCCTATTGCTGCTCTAAGTAACTACCACAGACTTGTCAGGCACAACCGAAAACTGATAGCGCTGCCTCCTCCTTCCACTATTAACCCAGCCTTCAGTATGGACTGCACCTCAACATAGAGAAAACAGAAATCCTCACAACCGGACCAGTGAGCAACATCATGATAAATGGAGAAAAGATTGAAGTTGTCAAGGATTTCATTTTTCTTGGATCCATAATCAACACCCATGGAAGCAGCGGTCAAGAAATCAAAAGACGCATTGCATTGGCCAAATCTGCTGCAAAAGACTCCTTAAAGTGTTGATGAGCAAAGATGTCACCTTGAAGAGTAAGGTGCGCCCGAGGCAAGCCATGGTGTTTTCAATCTCCTCACACGCATGTGAAAGCTGGACAATGAATAAGGAGGAGCGAAGAAGAATTGACACCTTTGAGTTATGGTGTTGGAGAAGAACATTGAACAATACCATGGATTGGCAAAAGAACAAACAAGTCAGTCTTGGAAATACAGCCAGAATGCTCTTTAGAAGCAAGGGCGGCAAGACTGCATCTCACATACTTTGGGCATGTTGTCAGGAGGGATCAGTCCCTGGAGAAGGAGATCATGCTTGGTAAAGCAGAGGGTCAGCAAAAAAGAGGAAGACCCTCGACAAGATGGACTGACACAGTGGCTGCAACAATGGGCTCAAACATAGCAACGATTGTGAGGATGGCGCAGGACCGGGCAGTGTTTTGTTCTCTTGTACACAGGGTTGCTATGTCAGAATTGCCTGGATGGCAACTAGGTTTTTTATGACGCCATCAAAAGGGCTGCAACTTCTCCATCAGCCCCATTCTCAATGTGCTGTGGGTTTCAGGGATTTCGGGATATTTGCATGGTATTCAGTATGAACAGGTCTGCTCTCGGCCAGCCTTGTCCATCCAGGGTCCCTGCTGCAGTGAAATGAGTTTCTTTATGTGGCCTCATCCCTTGGTTCTGTGAAAAAGACACAAAAAGAAAACAGCTTGGGAGATTTCTCTCCCCACCGGAGAGTGGTTATAGTGCCATTGTTACAATTGCCCTAGCCCTTTGGAAGAGCTTGTTACTTTCACCCAGGGAAGAAAACAGCCCTTGCCAGCAGAAAATGGCTGTTATTCTGCAAATAGATGGAGCCACTTGAAAGGGGATTGGTCACTTTAGTCCAGAGAGGGGATTGGTCGGTTATTATGCAAATAAGGTGCATAAATTCCACCCAGTAGGATTGAGCAACTAGCCTATACATAAGCACCCATCCCACAGAGGCTGAGAGGGACGTCACTAGCATTAAGAGGAAGAGCCTGGAGTGCATTGCGTACTTGGGACCTGGAGTCCTTGTGCTGAGAACCTCCTAGACCAAGGAGACAGCAAGAGAGCTGTAACGCTCGAGTGGTGGCAGCAGAACCAGCACGAGATGGTGTGGTGGGCTTCCTGACCAACGGCGTAAGGTGGCTACAGTGGGTGAGCTGACTCTTGGAGCCGGAGAGCTGAGTGCCTTCAGGCAGGAGGCTTGCTGGCAGAGTGGGGTGCTTCCAGGCATTGTCGGTGGAGTTAAAAACCTCTACCACTTGCCCAAGAAGGGCAGGGCTGAGGGAGTCTGTCCTCCAGAACCAAGGGGAGTCTGTCCTGAGGGGGCTGAGGGGAGCCTGTCCTGAGGGGGCTGAGAGGATCTTGTCCTCAGGGTCTGAGAGGAGTCTGTCCTCAGGGGCTGAGAGGAGCCTGTCCTGAGGGGGCTGAGGAGAGGCCTGAATGGGCGGCCCAGGGAGAGAGCTGTCCTCACTAAAGAAGAGAGGGGTGTGCTCTTCACTTTGAGGGAGCCTTGCAGACCTTCCTGTGTGCTTCCTGACGTGGATCCTGTTCCTGTTACGTCCAAGTGAACTGGGTCCCATGTTACTTCCCTAATAAGTCATGAAACTGTGAGTTCTGTGTAGCCACTGCAGCAAATTATCAAACCCAGCAGAGAAGTAGAGAGTGCCGTGTGGAGGACGGCTGGTGTCAGAACTGGCAAAAATGTCGGAGCGAGGAGGCATGTCTGACCTCCACTTCATGGGAATCAGCTTTGCACTGGCGCCGACTCTCATTCTCCCTGAGGTTGGACGAGGCCCGTCACCACTGCTACCACATTACACCCACAGCATTGAGTTATCACTTGGTTTATCAACAATAAAGTGCAGGAGACACCCTTGGGAGCCTCTATCTTCAAGACTTCCCTGAAGCCTCCACATTGCTAATTAGTGATGCTGACTGACGTGGCTATTTCTTTCTTTCTTTTTTTAATTGTACTTTAGATGAGGGTTTACAGAACAAACTAGTTTCTTATTAAACAGCTAGTACACATACTGTTTTATCACATTGGTTAACAACCCCATGACATGTCAACACTCTCCCTTCTCAACTTTGGGCTCCCTATTACCAGCTCTCTTGTCTGCTCCTGCCTTCTAGTCCTTGCCCCTGGGCTAGTGTGCCCCTTTGGTCTCGTTTGGTTTTATGGGCCTGTCTATGGGGCAGTTCTACTCTGTCCTATAGGGTTGCTATGCGTCGACTCAATGGCAGGGTGTGGGTCCAATCTTTGGCTGAAGGGTGAACCTGAAGAGCAGCTTCATTACTGAACTGAAAGAGTGCCTGGGGGCCATACTCCCAAGGTTTCTCCAGTCTCTGTCAGGCCAGCAAGTCTGGTCTTTCTTTTTGAGGTAGAATTTTCTTCTACATTTTTCTCCAGCTCTGTCTGAGACCCTCTATTGTGATCCCTGTCAGAGCAGTCAGTGGTGGTAGCCGGGCACCATCTAGTTGTACTGGACTCGGTCTGGCTGAGGCTGTGGTAGATGTGGTCCATTAGTTCTTTGGACTAAACTTCCCCTTGTGTCTTTAGTTTTCTTCATTCTTACTTGCTCCCGAAGGGGTGAGACCAGTGGAGTACCCTAGATGGCAGCTCACTGGCTTTTAAGACCCCAGATGCTACTCACCGAAGTAGAATGTAGAACATTTTCTTTATAAACTCCGTTATGCCAATTGAGCTAGATGTTCCCTGAGACCTTGGTCTCCGCAGCCCTCAGCCCAGCAATTTGGTCCCTCAGGGAGTTTGGATGCGTCTGTGGGGCTTCCATGGCCTTGCCCTGTACAAGCTGCGCTGGCTTCCCCAGTGTTGTGTGCTGTCGTACCCTTCATGACATGCCTATTTCTTCATCACATTAGAGGCAGAGCCTTCTATTATTATTTTACCTACAATTTTTGTCCAGTGTTTGGCTGAGCCTTTGGCGTCTGTCCTTTTATCTATTAAGATGGTGAAGTCTGTGAACAGATTTCCCAACATTGGCTCCCTTCTGCGGTCTTGGATCAAGTCTTACTTGATCATGGTGGTTTGTTTTTGTTTTTTTCTTCAAATGTCTTACTGGATTCACCCACATGATGGTTTACTTTTCACTTTGGAATTTTTAATGGGTGAGAGTGGCCTGCAGATTTCTCTGTCATTTTTTGGCAGGCTCAGTGTTGGGGTTTGCTGGTGTAATGGGGCAAATAGTTGTTGTTGCTGTTAGGTGCCGTCTTAGTCAGTTCCAACGCAAAGCGACCCTATGCACAACAGAACAAAATGCTGCCCGGTCCTGCACCATCCTCATAATCGTTGCTGTGTTTGACCCCATTGCTGCAGCCACTGTGTCGGTCCATCTCACTGAGGGTCTTCCTCTTTTTCGCTGACCCTCTACTTTACCAAACATGATGTCCTTCTCCAGGGACTGGTCCCTCCTGATAACACGCCTGAAGTACATGAGACGCAGTCTCGCCATCCTGGCTTCTAAGGAGCGTTCTGGCTGTACTTCCAAGACAGATTTGTTCGCTGTTTTGGCTGTCCATGGTATGTTCCGTATTTTTCACCAACACCGTAATTCAAAGGTGTCCATTCTTCTTTGTTCTTCGTCATTCGTCTTCCAGCTTTCACACAAATATGAGGCAACTGAAAACACCATGGCTTAGGTCAGGCGCACCTTAGTCCTCTAGCTGACATCTTTGCTTTTCGACACGTTAAAGAGGTCCTTTGCAGCAGATTTGCCCAGTGCAATACGTCATTTGATTTATTGACTGCTGCTTCCATGGGCGTTGATTGTGGATTCAAGTAAAATGAAGCCCTTGACGACTTTGATCTTTTCTCTGTTTATCATGATATTGCTCATTGGTCCAGTTGTGAGGATTTTTGTTTTCTTTATGTTGAGGTGTAATCCATACTGAAGGCTGTGGGCTTTGATCTTCATCAGTAAGCGCTTCAAGTCTTCTTTGCTCTCAGGAAGCAAGATTGTGTCCTCTGTATATTGCAGGTTGTTAATGAGTAAAAAACTAAAAAAAAAAAACAAAAACCTGTTGCAGTCAAGTAATTCGGACTCATAGCTACCCTACAGGACAGAGTAGAACCGCCCCATAGGGTTTCCAAGGAGCAGCTGGTGGATTCGAACTACTGACCTTTTGGTTAGCAGCCGAGATTTTAACCACTGTGACACCAGGGCTCCCGTTAATGAGCGTTTCCCTGAAACTCATGTCCACCCGGAACCTGTGAACGTGACCTTATTTGAAAATAGGTTCTTTGCAGGAGAAATCAAGATCAGATGAGGTGATACTTGTTTCAGAGTTGGCCCTAAACGCAGTGACGGGTGCCCTCATAAGAAGAGACACAGGGCACACAGCCATGTGAAGACGAAGCAGAGAGAGAGTGATGCGGCCACAAGCCCAGGAACACCTGGGGCCTCCAGAAGTTGGAAGAGCCAACGAAGGATCCTCCCCTAGGGCCTTTGGAGGGCACGCAGCCCTGCTGACACCTTGGTTTTGGACTTCTGGCCTCCAGAACTGTGAGAGAATAAATTTCTGTTGTCTTAAGTCCCCCAGTTTGTGGGATTTTGTTATCACAGCCCCAGGACAGTAAAACAACTGGTATTGTAAAATAATCAGGAAGGATGTGTTTTTTTCTCATTTTCCTTGCTTTGGAATGATTTACTGGAATCAAATTAATTTTTTCCTTCTTTATCCTTGAAGGAAAAAAAAAAAAAAAAGAAGCTACCCATAAAACCAAACATCTGGGTCTGTTATCATTTTAGGGCAAAGTTGTCCCATGGTTTTCCTTAAGCATTCTGCTGCTTTGGGGGGCCAATTTGGTTATTCATGTTTTCCTAGAAAGACCATCCATTTCATCCTGGTTTTCAAGTTCGTAAGCATAGAATTCTACAATGTTTTATCTCGATGCATCCAAATGTCCTTCGTATTTATGGCTTCACAGCGTCTCTTTCATTCTTAGTTTTCTGGGTGTGTGTGTGGGTGTGTTTTCCCTCTCTTCTTCTTGATTATGCTAGCTGGTGTATCTATTTTAGAGTGTTTTATTTTTATTTTTTTCAAAGGAGCAGCAGTGAGATTTATTTACTAATTCTGCTGTTTTCTGAGTCATTAATTTGGGCTTTTATCTTTATTAATTTTTTACTGCACTTTCATTAGTTTTGTTTTGGGGTCATTGTTCCCCTCTGCTTGAATTTCTGACTTTATATATATATATACATATATATATATATATGTATATATATATATATATATTTTAAAGCATTTAAGGCGATGAATTTATATCCAGCTACAGCCTTTACGGTGCAAACGGCTAACCTGCTCAGCTGCTCACTGAAAGGTTGGCAGTTTGAGTCACCCAGAGGTGCCTCGGAAGAAAAGCCTGGTGACCTGCTTCCAAAAAATCAGCCACGGAAAGCCCTGGGGGGCAGAGTCCTACTCTGACACACCTGGGGTCACAATGAGTCGACTCTGTAACTTGTACACCTTCGGTGAGTAGAAGTCCCATGGTCGTTATTCCTAAAATGCCCTGGAATCACTTTTACCCAAGAATTCATCCTTTTTGGTACTTCCCCACGTCTGGAAACCCTGGCTGGCGTAGTGGCTGAGGGCTATGGCTGCTAACCCAAAGGCCGGCCGTACGAATCCACCAGGGGCTCCTTGGAAGCCCTATGGGGCAGCTCTACGCTGTCCTATAGGGTCGCTTTCAGTCGGATTCGACTTGATGGCAGCAGGTTGTTGTTTTTTTTTAACTTCTAGTTTTATTTCATGGTGGTTAACAAACAGGCCAACGCTCTCCCCACTTTTTCACATTTATTGGGGATTTCTTGGGGGCCTAATGTATACCCCCCCAAAACGCTGTCAAGTTAATTCCCACTCATAGCAACCCCACAGGGCTTCCAAGGCTGTAAATCTCTACAGAAGTGACGGCCACATCTTTCTCCCGCGGAGCCACTGGTGGTTTCAAACCACTGACATTTTGGTTAACAGTCCATCGCTTTAACCACTGAGCCACCAGGTCCACCTAGTTTTTGAAAATGTCCTGTTGGTCTTGAACACAAAGTCTGTCTTTGGTCCCAAACAGGACGGGGCGTGATACGACCATTAGCTCAATCTCGCTGTTTAAATTATGCCAATCCTTGCCGGCCCTATTTCTCTGTTCATTACTTCGGACAAGTACTGGGAGAGACGGGTTAAAATCTATCACGGTGCACCGGTCCCCTTCTTCCTGTATCTAAAGCCGGCTCCTTTATGCGGCTTAATGTCTCCGAGGGCTCTTAGGCAGGGTCAGCCTCCTGAAAGCTCTGGTCTCGTTGGCATTATATTCCTAACAATCACAGTGGCCTTACTTACCTCACTCCTTTCTTTTTATCCTGAATCTGCTTTTGTCTGATGTCGGTATCGTGGACCTGCTGCCTTGTTTTTTTTTTTTTTTTCTTCGCCTTCGTTCACCTGGTACAGCTTTATCCATTCTTTGGCTTTTTTTTTTTTTTTAAATAAAGTCCATTTATTTATATTTAATGGTCCCTGGGTGATGCAAACAGTTTGTGTCCTACTACTAACCTGAAGGTTGGTGGTTCAAACGCACCCAGCACTGCCAAAGAAGAAGATTGCAGCCAAGAAAATCCTATAAGGCAGCTCTACTGTGTCGCGTGGTGTTGCCATGAGTAGGAATGGACTCGACAACACCCAACAACAAGAAACCAACTTTCATGCGTTACTGTGAACTAAACTCCAGACCTGACTTGAATTTCCCCATTTTTCCTGCTGATGTCTTTTTTCTGTTCCAGGGTCCCATGACATGGAGATATCTTTCCAAGTCACTTGGTCTCTCTCTCGTACAACATGAAGTTAGATATTGCTTTTTAATCCCTCAAATCGGGAGTCTGTAAAAAAAAAAAAAAAACAGGTGAATTTATCTCATTTACATTTATTTGTATGCTAGAGAGTTCTAGTTTTACTCTGATAATATGGTTTTACTTTTTCTTCTATCAATGCCTCTTGCCCTTTGGCTTATGATCAATGTCTTCTTTAATGTTTTGTCTTTAGTGATTTATAACGGATACAGCATTTTGTTTTTGCTCTACCGGTACCCGAAAACCCAAACCTGTTGCCATCATCAAGTCAATTCTGACTTAGAGCTACCCTGTAGGACAGAGCAGGACCACCCCATAGAGTGTCCAAGGAGCGCCTGGTGGATTTCAACTGCTGACCTTTTGGTTAGCAGCTGTAGCTCTTAACCACTGCGCCACAAGGGTTTCCATTCTACCAGTAGTCACTACATATTTTTGAATGAGAAATTTTACTAATAGAACAGTCTCTATTGATTCGGCACCCGTAAAGTTTTTCGGCACCCTCAACACTCAATTTTTGTGGTAGGACTAGGATTTTTGTCCCAGTTTTTTTGCTGTTAGATTACGATGTTTGTACATATTGTCTCTTAAAATTATATTTATCATTTATTTTATAATCATATTTTCAACCTTCTAGGGTGATGTAAATGTTTTAGACCCTGATGTGGGTAGTGGTTACATAGGTGTAGAAACACACCTAACTGCAAAAGAAAACACCCTCTGTTGACTCCAAACTGAACGTTACAGGTCACATATTTCAGCCCCTAGATGGAGAAAAAAAAAAAAAGAGGGGGGAAATTGGCCTTTTGAAATAATCTAGAAGAGGGTCTTAGTCCCAGTGTAATCTTCTCTGGGTTTGTTGGTTAGCTCCTGTATTTGACTTTCTGTTTACCTCGACAAGTTAAATAGTACATTCAGGTATGGCTGGATCCAGCTTCTGACCACAGAGTTAGGGGATTTCCTTATCTCAGTATGGGAATGGCCTTCTGTGGTTGGCAGAATGAAGCCCCCAAAATGTCCATACCCTAATCCCCAGAGCCTGTGAATATGTTACATTACAGGGCAAAAGGGATTCTGCAGATGTGATTAAAGTAAGGATCTTGAGATGGGAGAAGATCCTGGATTATCAGGGTAAGTCTGATGTAATCGCGAGGGTCCTTAAAAGTGGGAGAGAGAGGCAGAAGGAGTCAGAGGAAGGTGTGACTGTGGAAGACGTCTGAGAGATACAACATGAGGAGTTGCCTCACCTTTGCTGGCCTTAAAGACGAGGAAGGGGCCATGAGCAAAGGAGTGCAGGTGGCCTCCAGAAGCTGGAAGAGTCAGGGAAATGGATCCTACCCAGATCTACAAAAAAGGAATGCAACCCAGCTGACACCTTGTCATGTTAGACTTCTACCTCCAGAGCTGTGAGATCACATGTCTGTGTTGTGTTACATCACCACTGTGTGGATCATAACAAATTATGGATAACATTATGAGAAATGGGAATTCCAGAACACTTAGTTGTGCTTATGAGGAACCTGCACAAAGATCAAGAGGCAGTCATTCGAACAGAACAAGGGGATACTGCGTAGTTTAAAGTCAGGAAAGATGTGCGTCAGGGTTACATCCTTTCACCATACCTATTCAATCTGTATGCTGAGCAACTAATCCGAGAAGCTGGACTATATGAAGAAGAATAGGTCATCAGGATTGGAGGAAGACTCATTAACAACCTGTGTTATGCAGATGACACAACCCTGCTTGCTGAAAGTGAAGAGGACTTGAAGCACTTACTGATGAAGATCAAAGACCACAGCCTTCAGTATGGATTACACCTCAACATAAAGAAAACAAAAATCCTCACAACTGGACCAATGAGCAACATCATGATAAACGGAGAAAAGATTGAAGTTGTCCAGGATTTCATTTTACTTGGATCCACAATCAACAGCCCTGGAAGCAGCAGTCAAGAAATCAAAAGACGCATTGCATTGGGTAAATCTGCTGCAAAGGACCTCTTTAAAGTGTTGAAGAGCAAAGATGTCACCCTGAACACTAAGGTGTGCCTGACCCAAGCTGTGGTATTTTCAATCGCATCATATGGATGCCAAAGCTGGACAATGAATAAGGAAGACCAAAGAATTGACACTTTTAAATTGTGGTATGAGCAAAGAATATTGAATATAACATGGACTGCCAAAAGAATGAACAAATCTGTCTTAGAAGTACAACCAGAATGCTCCTTAGAAGCAAGGATGGCGAGACTGCGTCTTACGTACTTTGGACATGTTGTCAGGAGGGATCAGTCCCTGGAGAAGGACATCATGCTTTGTAAAGTAGAGGGTCGGCGAAAAAGAGGAAGACCCTCAACAAAATGAATTGACACAGTGGCTGCAACAACGGGCTCAAACATAACAATGATTGTGAGGATGGCACAGGACCAGGCAGTGTTTTGTTCTGTTGTACCTAGGGTCACTATGAGTTGGAACAAACTCGAGGGCTTCTAACAACAACAATGCATCACCATGTTTGTGGTCACTTGTTACAGCTGCTGTAGAAATCTCACACAGACACCCTGCAATCTAGGGATGCATCCCCATGCCCAGCGCAGGCTATCATTAGCAGCCAAGTAAGGATAAAACTTCATCTACCACAAGCTTTTTATTTGGGGTACGCCCCGTAGCATTCTCTACCTTCTGGCAGCCTCCAATGCTGTTCAGTGGATAATACCAAGACCAGCTGAGGGGCTCTTGTCAGAGCCGGAGGAAGCTCTGCTCCAGCCCCTGACAGGCAAAAGAGTACGTGGGCGGGTCAGCCACACCCACTGCCTGTTTTGCCAAGATGGAGCGAGGCAGGTCTTGGTGTGTGTCCTGGGCAGTGGGCTAGACTTGGGAGAGATGGGAGGGAACCCACCTTCCAGGGCCTTGAACGTCAGATGAGCTGTGAGGGACTGGGTGGGGGCAGTAGCGCCTTCAGGCAGGCAAGCAACATCTCTGTCTCCCCTGCCGATCAGTGCTTTCCCAGCAGATCCATGGGGATCGATGCAAAATTAATTAGAGTAATCAACTTGGCCGAGCCATGGAGATCACACTCACAGGGTTTAGGTCACTAATTGGTGGAAGCTGACAGTGTGTCCCAGGTGTCTCTAAGGTATTAACACTTTCCCCCACCTTTGCAGATTAATTACCTTTTTGCCTCTTCCACCACGTTCATTGCTCCTGGACCTGCTCATTCTGAGGAGGAGGGGTGCAGGGGGGTGTGGGAGGAGGTGGCATAGCAGGCTCCCTCTGGGCATGTCCCCTCCCACAGGGTGAGGTGTGGGGAGAAACTGAGACCCAGGGGCAACAGACGGCTGCAACTAACCCTGGAAGTGCAGAGCCTGTGAGCCAAAGGGGTCTGGACTGCATGACGCAGAGCCCCGGTGGAGTGGGTGACTCATGAGAACAATTGTCTACCTGGTCATCCATCCATCTGTAGTATGGCCATCTGTCTGTTCATCCATCATTCATCCATCCACCCATCCACCCATCCACCCACCCATCCATCCATCCACCCACCCATCCACTCACCCATCCATCCATCCATCCATCCATCCATCCATCCATCCATCCATCCATCCATCCATCCATCCATCCATCCATCCATCCATCCATCCATAACCTACCATCTGTTCATCCATCATCTACCATCCATCCATCATCTACAATCCAAATATCCAAGCATCATCATTCCATCCATCCAAATATCCATCCATCCACCATTCATCCACCATCCATCCTTCACCCACCCATTCATCATTCATCCATTCATACATCCATCCATACATAATCTATCCATACACTTATCTGACTATTCAGCTATCTGTTCATCCATACATCCATCCTTCCATTTATACAGCCATCCATCAATTCATCCATCTCTCCAACCATCCACCATCTATCATCGATTTAACATCTATCATTTATTCATTATCTGTCATTCATCCAGCTAGCCATCACCCATCTATCTATCCACCCATGGATCCATGCATCCATCCACCCATTCTTCTATCCTCCCAAACCACAGATCCATCCATTCATCTCTTCCATCCCCCCACCTACCTACCCATCTATCTGTGTGTCCATCATCCACTCGACCATTATTTATATATTAATTATGCATTAGTTCACCTACCTAGTCTGCCTGTGTATTCACTTGTCCATCATTGCTTCATTCATTCATTCATCCATCCTTCTACCACCCGGACATTTTTCTGTTCCTCTGTCTACCTCCTACCCACTGCCTACCATGAACTAACATTTAATTGATTGCTTGCTATGTTCTGGGCTCTTTTCTAAGCTCTTCATGGATTTCACCCACCACCTTGCTGGTGGCTCCCTCCCTCCCTCTGTTCCCCCACCTTCCATCCCTATTACCACTCTCCTTCCATTCCTCCATCCTTCCCTCCTTCCTTCTGACTCTATCTCTCCCTCCCTCTGTCCCTTCTCCCTCCATTCCTCCCTCCCTTCTTCTGTCATTCTGTTCTGCCCTCCCTTCATCCCGCTGTCCTCTCTCCCTCCCTCCTTTCCTCCATCTCTGTCCCTCCCTTTATCTATCCCTCTGCCACCTCTCCCAGTCCCCAAGGGGCATCTCCTTGGCAACAATGCACATGGGGTCAGCTGCTGAATCAATTTCCTCTCACCCCTGCAGCTTCGACCCTGGACCTTTGTGGTGAGGAGGAAGTGGAGTCAGTTCTGGATTTCTGAAGAGGATGCTGTGGGGTTAGCACAGGGGTCCCTAAGGGGGACTGGAAGTGGTGGTAGGGTCAGTGGGGTCAGAGCTCAGGCAAGCCCTAGGCTGTGTGACCAGGGCATGCACTGATGGTACGGCCCTCCTTGGGCCTTAGTTTTCCCCAAGACATAGCCTCTCCAACTTCCAGACTCCAGATCCAGGCCAGACAGTTCTTCAGAGCACTCACCATGTATGGATGCTGCCCACCAGCCAAATTGGAGGAGGGCTTTGCCCTTGTTCCATTTTACAGCTGGGTAAACAAGACCCAGAGACAAGTCACTTGCCTAAGACCACTCAATCAGGCCATGGTGAGAGCTGGCGCTGGAGCCCAGGCTGTGCACACAGCACCCAGCCAAAAAGTCCACCGTTACTGCTTCTAAAAGAGTCTACAATTACTGCATCTAGAAGAGTCCACTGTTGTTCCCTGTAGGACAGTCCACTATTATTGGTCCTGATCAGTCCCCCATTACTGCTTCTAGAAAACTGAACCATCTGCCTCTGGAAGAGTGCACCATTGTTGCTTCTAGAAAAGTTCAACATTATTGCTTCTAGAAGAGCCCAACGTTGTTGCTTCTGGAAGAGTCCAATATTACTGTTGCTAGAAGATTCCACCATTACTGCTGCTAGAACAATCTACCATTACTGCTGCTAGTAGAAGAGTCCACCATCACTGTCTCTAGAAGATTCCACCATTAGTGCTGCTAGTAGAGTTCATCTTTACTGCTTCTAGAAGAATCCACCAATGCAATACTGCTGTTACAAGACTCCACCATTACTGCTGCTAGAGGAACCTACCATTACTGCTTCTAGAGGATTCCACCACTACTGCTGCTAGAAGATTCCACATTACAGCTGCTAGAAGAGTCCACCACTACTGCTGCTAGAAGATTCCACATTACAGCTGCTAGAAGAGTCCACCATTACTGCTGCTAGAAGAGTCCATCATTACTGCTGCTAGAAGAGTCCACCATTACTGCTTCTAGAGGAATCCACCATTACTCCTTCTAGAAGATTCTACCATTACTGCTTCTAGAGGATTCCATCATTACTGGTGCTAGAAGAGTCCACCATTACAGCTGCTGGAAGACTCCACCATTACTGCTGCTAGAGGAGTGCACCATCCCTGCTTCTAGAAGATTCCACCATCACTACTTCCAGAAGAATCCACCATTATTTCTGCTAGAAAAGTCCACCATTACTGCTGCTAGAAGAGTCCACCATTATCACTGCTAGAAAAGTCCACCATTACTGCTTCTAGAAGACTACTCTCTTAGGCTGGGTTCTCTAGAGAAACAAAACCAGTACAGTACATAAATATATAGATATAGATAGATAGATTTACATCAAGGAAATAGCTCAAGCAGTTGTAGAGGCTGGAAAGTCCCAAGTCAGTGGGTCAGGCTGGAGACTTCTCCTGACTCATGAAGCAGCAGGGGCTGGTGAACCCAAGATGGAAAAATCAGACAGCAGATCTTTGGCTCACAGGCTGTGGAGGCTAAAGAATCCCAAGAGTGGCAGGTAAGACAGCAGGTAAGATGCTAGCTCAAGGCCCAATAATCGGAGGTCAAATGAACAGGAGCCAGTTGCGAGATCTAGAGTGAGCAAAAGCCAGTGAGCCCCACCAGAAATTCCACCTATAATGGATGCTGGCCACACCCCCAAGGAAACTCCCTCTCAACTGATTGGCTGCTCACAACAGATCTCATCATGGAGGTGGTCACATCACTACATAGCTGCCAAACTACATCAAAACTGCTAAAACACTGAGAATCATGGCCCGGCCAAGCTGACACACAAACTTAACCATCACGTCTACCATAACCGCTTCAGGAAGAATCAACTATTACTGCTTCTAGAAGCGTCTACCATCACAGCTACTAGAAGACTCCACCAGTGCTGCCACTAGAAGAGTCCACAATTACTGCTTGTCTTAGTCATCTAGTGCTCCCGTAACAGCAACACCACAAGTGGGTAACTTTAACAAACAGAAGATTAGTCTCTCAGTCTAGGAGGCTGCAAGTCTGAATTTAGGGCGCCAGCTCCAGGGAAAGGCTTTCTCTCTCTGCTGGCTCTGGAGGAAAATCCTTGTTGTCAATCTTCCCCGGTCTAGGAGCTTCTCAGCACAGGGAACCCGGGTCCAAAAGACATACCCTGCTCCTGGCACTACTTTATTCGTGATATGAGGTCTCTCTGTATCTCTGCTTGCTTCTCTCTTTTATATCTCAAAAGAGATTGACTAAAGGTAAACTCTAATCTTATAGATTGAGTCCTGCCTCATTAACATCATAGAGGTAGGATTTACAACACACAGGAAAATCACATCAGATGACAAAATGGTGGACAATCACCCAACACTGGGAATCGTGGCCTAGCCAAGTTGACAGACGTTTTCGGGGGACACAATTCAATCCATAACACTGCTGCTAGAAGAATACACCATTACTGCTGCTAGAACTTTCCACCATTAGTGCCTTCTAGAAGAATTTACCACTGCTGCTTCTAGAAGAATCCACCATTACACCTTCTAGAAGATTCTACCTTTACTACTTCTAGAAGAATCCACCATTACTGCTGCTAGAAGAGTCCACCCCTATAGCTCTGAGTGACTCACCCTTCCAGCCCCCAGGGTCTTCGTGAAGCAGAAGTAGAGGACCCTATTTTTTCCTTTTCTAAACCAGCAGGGAAGCAGGGCAGAGCAGGACCCCACAAACACAGAAAGGATGAAACGAGCTTGTTGGAGGTGGTGGCAGGCCCCTCCCTTATGGCTCTGATGGCAGCACACCCAGGGTGGGGGCCAGGAGGGACCCTGCTAGGATATCATCACTGAGTGCATTCGAATGGACGGACTCTGGGGCTGGTGTAGATAGGTAGGCGGGGGTACCCACAGGGGCCTTGGGGGGCTGAATGGGGCCTACAGACAGAGGAGGGTGCATACCAGGGTGCTGTAGACAGCTCTGACTTCCCTCTTCTTTTCTGAGCCCTAACCTCCCCATCGGAGCCCTGGTGCTCAGTGGTTAAGAGCTCAGCTGCTAACCAAAAGCTCGGCAGTTGGAACCCACCAGCTGCTCCTTGCAAACCCTAGGGGACAGCTCTACTCTGTCCTATAGGATGGCGATGAGTGGGAATCCACTCCGTTTTGTTTTTTTGGTTTTAGTCTCCTCATGTGGGAAGTGGAGAGGCTTGTGAACAAGGCAGGGGGAGATGCGAACCAGGTTTGCACTGGGCATCCGGGGCCTGTTTCCATATCAGACACCTGAGGTTCAGAGAGGCCAGGCCGCTGCCCAGGGCCACACAGCCTGGAGGTGGGGACCAGCTTCGGGCCCTCGATCGGCAAAGGGCCCGGCGCTGGGGGAAGGCTGGGGGAGCTGGGGCCTGTTGCCGGGCCAGCCGGGTGGGGCTGCTAGCCCTTTAAGAGCCTGGCTTCGGAGCTGCCTCGGTGGTCGATGGCAGCCTTGGAAACGCGATTAGATTATCCGGGCTGGGAAGGGCGGCCTGGCGGGACCGCGCGGGGAAGCGCTCGGCTTCTTGTAAATGACTCCCCGAAGGCGCTGGGGCTGGGCCCGGGGGGCTCGTTCCCTGGGGTGGGGGAGGGGAGGGCGGGCGTCCCTGTGCCCGGTGCCCACCCGGTGCGCCAAGGGGCGGGCTGGATAATGGGCGTGTGGCTGCGGAAGCCGGTGCCGAGAGGAGTGCGCCTTTCTCCGGGGTTCGTTTAGTCAGCTCCGCTTATGGAGCGCCTACCGTGTGCAGGGCGTGGGCAAGGGCGCGTTAATCCAATAGTCACTATGCATAAAAATATAGCCAAGTATTGTCACTATTAGCAGCCCTGGTGGCTGTTAGCCTCAAGGTCAGGGGTTCGAACCCAACAGTTACTTCGGAGAAAAGACCTGGCGACTTGTTCCTTTAAAGATCAGAGCCTGGGAAGCCCTATGGGGCAATTTTACTCTGCCCAATAGCATCCCTGTGAGTCAGAATCGATCCCACGGGCACACAACAAAATTATTATTATTAATAGCTGTAGTTTCTGCTTCCCTGCTGCTGTCCCCGGGAGCCTTCATGCAGTGGCCTCTGATCTGCATTGGAAGGGGTGCGGGCTGCTATGATCCCATTATACAGATGGAAAAACTGAAGCTAAGGCTGACACCTGCCCCAGGCACAGAGCTGGAGTCAGATGTACCCTGAGTGTGGCCTGAGGGTGGTGAGTGGAAGGGGGAGACCGGGGAGACTGAGAAGGACGGGAGGGGTCACTGGACAGGTGGGTGCGGGGAGAGCACCCCCTCCACCACCAATTTCTGAAGCATCAGGAGACAACTCCAGTCTGCCTAGGCCTGGCTCTCTGGTGTGAACAGGGGTCACACAGGCAGCTGCTCTGCGAGTGCTGCTCCCACCCCAGAGACCCGTCTCAGGCACATGGTCGAACATGCACCGGATGGGGGGGGAGGGGGACACATTCTCAGACCCTAATTAAGTGCCTACTGGGTGCCTGGCCTGGACTCCCAGGCTCTGGAGGCAGAGGGACTTGTCGGAGGCCACAGACAAGACAGAGCTTCTAATCCAGATTCCTCTGTGCCTGACCCCCAGTCACCTCCTAGGAAAGGGGCCTGGGCAGGCATTTCTCAGGATGTAGACATAGGGAAACTGAGGCAGAGAACCGGGAGGGCCCAGGTGTCTGGTAGAGCTGGGAAGAGTACCCAGGAGGCAGAACCTCAGCCTCTGGGTTCCAGGCTAAAGGCAAGATTAGGCAGTCTAGGCCACAACCCCGCAATGCGGCCTGGCCCCATTCACCATGGGTCTGCCTGCAGGGGACCTGAGCCACCCCTGTCTCTCTCCTTTTCTTTCTCTGTCTCTCTCCTTCTCTGTCTCTCTGTCTTTTTCCATCTCTGTCTCTCACCATCTCTGTATCTCCCTCTCCTCCCTCTGTCTGTGTCTCTCTCCTTTCCTTTTTTTCTTTCCCTCTCTTCCCTTCATTTTTCCCACCTCCCCTTTTGTCCCTTCTGGTCTCTCCCCTCCTCCGCTCCACCTGCCCCCTTCCAGTCTGGTCCTTCTTGAATAGCCATTACCTGGGGCCTCCCCAGGCCCCCCAGCCATGACAAGCCTCATGGGGCAGCACCACAGCATCCTTCAAAGGGCCATGGGAGGCTCCACACCCCCCCACCCCTCCCTGAGTGGGTCCCTATCTGGGCCACATCCCCCACACCAGGCCCTCTGGCAGAGGGACTTGGGGAGCGGGACAAGGACCCTCAAGGGGCCAGGATGTGAGTCAGTGGGGACAGTCCGCCCAAGACCGACAGGAAGGCCCTCAAGCCCCCTGGCCCTGGCCCTCCTCCTGTCCAGCCGTGACCCGCAGGCTGAGAGTCTGTGTCCACCTCTGTTCCCCCACCCCTGCCCAGGCCATCGTGGAATACACTGAGTGGGGGCAGAGGAGACAATCAGTGAACCAACCCACAAATGCCTTGGGTCTCACTTCCTTCAGTAAATTCCCCTGGTCAGTGGGGAGCCCTCGGGGATCCTCTACCCCACCTTCCTGTGGAAGCTGAATCAATCAGTGCAGGGATGTTCCCAGTACCCCACTCCTGGGTGTCCCCCTCCATGCCCCTGGGGACCCCTCAGGACAGAAGCTTGAGCTATGGCCCCCCATGGCCCCCAGGCTCACCCGCAGGTCCCCTGCCCCTCTTTCCCAGCTCTGTCCAGTCCTCAGCCCAAGGCTTCCCTGCCCCAAGGAATGAAAGCGGGGTGGGGGAGGCAAGAGACACAGCCGGCAGTGTGTGGGGGGCCTCGATGTTACCTCCAACTGTCTGCTCCATTGTGGGGGATGAGGAAGATGAGAGGGGCCACGCCTCCCATTGGACAGATGGAAAGACTGAGGCCTGGAGGGAACGTAGTCCCGCGGCAGGAGGGAGGGGTCTGATCCTATCCATCCCCAAAGCATCCAAGAGCCCCTCCTCCCATGGTGGGCACTGACAGCCCAGCAGTGGCCAGGCCAGGCCTGCCCAGGGAACCTGGTTGAGGAGGGAGACCAACTAAATACAGAACAGAAGATAGGCGTGGCCAGGAGGGGTGAGACGGTGGGCTTAGAGGTCAGTCATCCAGGGCCTGACCGGGCTGGATCAGGGAGGGCTTCCTGGAGGAGGGGGTGCCCAGGATTTGCCTGGATGCAACAGGGAAGGGAATGGTGTGGGCAAAGGTCCTGGGGTGGGAGCCAGGAAGTAGGAAGAATTTCAAGGAGGCCTTTTAGACTACAGGGGGTAGCTGAGGGGGCAGCAGGGCTGGGCCACACGGGGTCTTGTGGGCCATGGTAAAGATTTGGGTCTTTTTCCTGAGAGCACTGGAGAGCCACAGGAGGCTTTAGAGGGAGGGAGGAGCTTAAGCTGACTCATGTTTTTAACCAGCCCACTGGCTAAAAGGCTGCCAGGGAAGCTGGGAGGCTGGGCCAGGTGGGGCCCATGCTGGGGCAGAGATGGGGACACCACCCCCAAGACTTAGGGGTCAGCAGGAAGGGACTGGGGGCGTCTGAGGGGTATGGGGCAGTGGCAGTGGCAGCAGCCTGGCCAGCCCCTCCGCAGCAGTAATTAAGGGCTCCCGGCATCCCCGCGGCGTGATGTATGTGCGCCTTAACTAATCATTTATTAGGTCACTGATGGTTCGTCAATATTAATTCATTTATTTAAACAACTCGGCTCTGTAATGAAGATGTCCCTGGAGAGGGGAGGCCAGTGGGTGGTGGGGCCGGGAATGTGAGGAGGGGGTGCAGCCCCAGGGCTGGGGGTCACCGGGGCACTGGGCACTGGCATCCACTGAATTGTCATGGCAGGTTGGGGTTATAGCAACATCCTGCTGGGCAAACAGGGAAACTGAGGCCAGAGCAGAGGGTGAGCTGCCTGGAGGCCCCATAGTGGTCGGGGAGGGCGGGGAGAGCTTCTGGATCCTGCATTGCTGGCCGGACCCCCTTCCTGCTGCCCCTGCCTCTGGAAGGCAAATGCTAACCTGGTGGCCACGGGCTAACATGCTGAAATGCTGCTTGTCTTTGCCCATTCTGTACCCTCTGCCTGGTGCACCTTCTCAGGTTCCTGCCTAGAGGATTTGTCCACACGGACGTGAAACCAGATCATGCCCCTCCCCTGCTCAAAGCCACCCACGGCTCCCTCAGCAACCCGGACTCCTCCCGTGGCTCCATCTCCTGCTCTCTGCCCTTGCTCTCTCGTTGCCCATGGCTGTTCCTCACACCCTCCAAGCTCATCGCCACCTCAGGGCATTTGCACATGCTGTTCCCGTCCCCTGGAGTGCTTGCCTCGGCTCCTCATTGGCTCCTTCACTCAAGTCTCAGCATCAGCGTCATCTCAAAGGTCTCTGACGTCCTTCCTCTGGATTCTGCCACTTAAAAAATCTAAAACTAAGTTACTGAGTAAAATCTGCAACAAAGTGGCAAGAGCACAGAAACCAGGGTCAGGGAGCAAGATATCAAAGAAACCCAAACCCTCGGCACGAGCAGGTTTGACTCCCCATCCTGCACTGCGCCCGCCAGCACCTTCGTCTCCCAGGCGGTAGCTGGAACTCTTGCATCGGGAGAGTCCATGATCTCAGTTTTTGAGACATAGGAATTTGGGGATTTCAGGGGATTTCTGATCTTGGGACTTAGGATTTCATGAATTTGGGATCTTTGAGTTTCAGGATTCTGTAATTTTCAGACTTAGCTTCTTTATTCTCCTCCAGAGCTGCAAAGGGGCCATGAGAGGAGGTGGGTACCTCTCTGCAGAGGAATTTCTGGGTCTCTGGCACCAGGGACTGGCTTTTGTCACCTCCCCTTCTTCTCATAGCCTTGGTGTTTGGACGACTGGCAGAGACTGTGTCCAAGGTTAAGAACGAGGAGCGGCAAACATCATAACAATGGCTAGCATTTCCCAAGGAGGTTTGGTGGTGCAATGCTTAAGCATTCAGGTGCTAACTGAAAGGCCAGTGATTCAGACTCTCTCAGCAGCTCCCTGGAAGGAAGACCTGGTGATCTGCTTCCGTTAAGATTAAACCAAAAAAACCCAAACCCACTGCCGTGGAGTCGATTCCCACTCACAGTGGCCCACAGGACAGAGTAGAACTGCCCCATAGAGCTTCCAAGGAGCACCTGGTAGATTTGAACCGCCAGCCTTTTGGCTGTTAAGCCACTGCGCCACCAGGGTTTCCATTAACATTACAGCCTAGAAGATCCGACTGAGCAGGTCTACGCATTTTAGTCACTTAGTGCCGCTATGACAGAAATACCACACGTGGACGGCTTTAACAAACAGGAATTTATTCTCTCACAGCCTAGGAGGCTAGAAGTCCGAATTCAGGGCGCCAGCTCCAGGGGAAGGCTTTCTCTCTCTGTTGGCTCTGGTGGAAGGTCCTTGTCATCAATCTTTCCAGGGTGAGGAGCTTCTCAACCCAGGGACCCCAAATCCAAAGGGTGCACTGTTCCCCTGGCGGTTTGAGGTCCCCATGTCTCTCTGCTCACTTCTGTCTTTTATATCTCAAAACAGATTGATTTAAAACACAACCTGATCTTGTAGATTGAGGCCTACCTCATTAACATAACTTCTGATAATCCTACCTCTTTAACATCATAGAGGCAGGATTTACAATGCAGAGGAAAATCGTCAGACGACAAGATGGCAGACAATCACACAATACTGGAATCAGGGCCTAGCCAAGTTGAAAGTTTTTTTTTTTTTTTTGGGAGGGGGACACAATTCAATCTGTAACATTTGTCATGAATTGGAATCGACTTGATGGTAAACAACACAAAAAACAAGGGGTCTGTGCAAGACGAGCCTCTCTTTGTACTCATAGCCACTTTCTGTCACTGATACGATCATTATCCCCAGAAGGGGAAACTGAGGCACTGAGCGGTTACCTAGTGAGTAAATGTCAAGGCCAGAATTCAAACTTTGGCCTCCAGCCAGGACTCTTTGTCTTTGTCTCTCCCCATCCAGCCCATTTCTAACAGTCTAGCCATGCTCCTCTCCTGCTCTAGAACCTGCCAGGGCTCCCCAGTGCCCACACAGTCACATCCTGAGGTCTGACCCTCAAGGCCTAGATGTCCCCCACTGCTCACGTCTTTGCACACTTAGTGTCCCCCTCCATCTTTCCATCACTTAGAAGCCTGAGCTCAAGGCCCCTGTGGGACCTGCTGACTTGGCTGTTCACACAATGGGCACACCCAAGGGCTCTGCGGAGGCCGGCTTCCATGGCCACTATCCTTGTCCCAGCTCTTGTCTGACTGTACTGCCCATTTGATAGGTTTTGGGAAGGGAGGCTCAGCCAAGTTATCAGGCTTCAATAATTAGCCCAAAACAAACCAAACTGGCTGCCCTCGAGTTGACTCCAACCCCCGACACCCCATGTCTGTCACAGTAGAACTGTGTTCTGCAGGGTTGTCGGTGGCAGATTTTTCAGAAGTAGATTGCCAGGCCTTTCTTCCGAGGCATCTCTGGGTGGACCCGAGCCTCCAGTCTTTCAGTTAGCAGCTAAGCCTGCGAATTGTTTGCACCACCCAGGCAGGAATCATAACAACAATATAATAATAATAGTAATAATACCATCCTCACTACAGAGTTGCCATGATTAAGTCAGTTGTTCATTCATTCATTCATTCATCCCTCTGTGTCCAGGCCCCATTTTCGGTGATGCTAGAGCCTGGCCCTGGGGGACCGTGTTTTGACGTGACCCTGTGTCCAGCACAGGGCCCTGGTGATGCAGTGGTTAACCATTTGGCTGCTAACCAAAAGTTCGGCAGTTCAAATCCACCAGGTGCTCCTTGAAAAACCCTATGTGGCAGTTCTACTCTGTCCTATAGGGTCGCTGTGAGTCAGAATCGACTCAGCAACGGGTTTTGTGTGTATGTGTGTGTCCAGCACACAGTTGGAGCCTTGGGCTGGCCTGTGACATTGGCCCTACTGTGTGTTCAAGGGATGTGATGGGGACCGACTGACAGCTACCATCCCCACCAGGCTCAGCGTGATGTCACCTCTAAGTCTGAGGGCAAAGGCTGGTACACAGTAGGTGGTCATCAATGCTTGCCACCGAGGGGGTGGAGATGGAGCTGGACACACACTCCCAGCCCTGTAGAGTCAGGGTGGAATCAGAGCAAGAGACCCCGGGGGACAGGCTTGGAGGAGGGCCTGGAACGACAAGTAAGGAGGCGTTTCTAAGTGAAGAGGGGTCAGCAGGTCCAAAAGCCCGGAGGTGTGGAGGGATGTTGTTAATCCCACTCGCTGTGAGCCTGGCCAGTGTCTCAGGCCTATTAGAACCTGGGCTCAGTCTGGAGGGTATTGGGGAGCCATGGAGGGTCTCAAGCAGGGGAGAGCCTTGCCCTGATGTGCCCTCAAGAACTGTCACTCCACTTGAGGTGGGAGTAGGTATGGGGAGCACCATCAGGAATCTGTGACTTGGTGCGTTGATGAGCACCGACTGTATACAGTGACAGCACACTGAGCCTGGAGGTGATGATAGATGACATGGACACACAGTAGGGCCAGGTCACAGCATCACACAAGCCACACTGTGTGCCAGGCACAGCGTCCTCACAAAACAGGGACCCCTGTGTCCTGGAGTCCCTGAGTAGTGCAAAAGGTTAACACACCATCGAAAGGCTGGAGGTTCGAGTACACCCAGAGGTGCCTCAGACAAAAGGCCTGTCAATCTACTTCTGAAAAATCAGCCGCTGGAAACCCCATGGAGCACAGTTCTGCTCTGACAAACAGGGGGTCACCATGAGTCGGAGTCAACTCTTTGGCAACTGGTTTGGGTTTGGGCTTCCTTTTGGCATAAATGTAGACTGCCAAGGCTTGTGCGAGCCCGTCCTGGTGCCCAGAGGGTGTGAGACAGGCCAGACCCCGCACCGCCCGTCCCTGGGGGGCGTCCCCCATGTCTGCTGGGGTCTCCTTGGCAGCCACAGAACCTCCCAGCCGCTCTGACAGCACTTACAGCAGTGGTCAGGACATTAAAGCTAACTTCCTCTTAAACAGACTTAATTAGTGTTCTCCAGCCCCACATAAATTAATCGTGGCCAGCCACGGAAGCTGAGGCTGCAGCGGCCGATCAATGGGGCGGCTCAGCACAGGAACCCTCCAGCCCATCCGTCAGGAGCCCCACCTGCTGCTCACAGCTCACGGCTGAGCTACCTGGGCAGGGACAGCTGGAGAAAGTCGGCTGGAGGGGTCTGGGCGGGTGCCGGCCCCTCTCTGAGCCTCAGTTTCTGCATCTGTAAAATGGAGGGGGGAGGTCAGAAGAAACTGAGGTTGGTGGAGTGGGGAGAGAAATAGTTAATAATAGTCACATGACAACAACCACAGAGGAAGGTCATTGGATAAGGCTGTTAGGTACCATCAGTGGGTTCTGACTCATGGCCACCCGCATGTGTGCCGACCCCATGCGTGCCGACCCCACGCGTGCCGACCCCACGCATGACCACTAGAACTGCTCCACAGGGTTTTCAAGGGTGTGACCTTTCAGGAGCGGATCGCCACACCTGTCTTCTGAGGCGCCTCTGGGTGGGTTTGAACCGCCAACCTTTCGGTTAGGAGCCCAGTGCCACCACCACCCAGGGATTTCCTGTGATGAGGCTAAGTATCATTCAATTTACCTTGCAAACGGGGGCAGTGGTGGTCCAGCAGGAGAATTCTCTCCTGCGACAAGGGAATCTTGGGTTCCACTCCCTGCCAATACGGCTCATATGCAGCCACCGCCCCGCGTGCTCCTAGGATCCCACACAGCTTTCAGCAGAGCTTCCAGCCTAAAATGGACTAGGAAGAAAGGCCTGGCGATTGGCTTCAGAAAATCAGCCAATGAAAGCCCTATGGATCACAATGGTCCAAACCACAACCGATCACAGGGACAGGGCAGGACCAGGGAAGCGTTTCGTTTCGTTGTGTGTGGGTCGCCATGAGTGGGGGCTTACCCTTGAAAGAGGACCGCGGCTCCCTCGATGCCGTTCTTTCGTTCCTTCTCCAGACGTGTTGGCTGCAGCTTGAGTGACTTGCCCAAGGTCACCCAGAGGGTAAATGGCTGAGTCAGGATTTGAACCTCGTTGTTGAGTCCCAGAGGCACCCCAGCTCCAAGGGGCTGAGATTTTGTTTGGGTAAATGATTCCCTTCTTTGGCATCAGTTATGCACCTGTTGTATGCAGGAGGAGGCCAAGAGGTGCTGAGAATCCCCCAGTAGCTCCTGCACCCCAAACCTTGCTGAGAGAGGAGAGCACTCCAAGTCCACAGGAGTCCTTGGGTTTGAACACAGTCAGGGAGGCCTCGGGAAGCGAAGGCTGAGGCAGCTCACAGATTGACCCTGTGGACAAGCCCACCCTGACCACAGGCTTATCCTCCAAAGACCTATGGATGGGTGGGCAGGGGTCTCCTGGGGCCCTCTGAGTGGGGGCCGAGACTCAATACTCCTACATGTTTCTACAACAGTATTGAAGACCTTCTGGGCTGGTGCTGAGGGCACTGCGGTGACCACAAGGGGGGTGGTCTCTTTCCTGTTAAAGACAAACAAATGAATATCTAATTAGAAAACCGTAGAAGGGTCAGAGAGGGCTTCCTGGAGGTGGAAGCAATGGATTGAGACCTGGAGGGGGAAAGGTCGAGGATAGAAAGTCGGGGGGAGGCAGCAAAAAGGCTTCAGAAAAAATATGCCCAGAAAGATCCCCCCAGGCTGGACTGGGCGGTAGTGGAAGTGGAAGGAGTGACCTGAAGGCGAGCGTCCTTTCTGGGAGGCTCTGGGGAGAGGCGGCGGAGTCCTGGTTGGGGGTGAGGCTTTGGGGAGTGGTTTGTGCCAAGGGATGCGTTCAACAAGTACACTTTTGGGGCATGGTCATGGTGGGCGTGGTCTAGAAGGGGCTGGGCCGAGGTGGGCATGGGGGCGAGTATCTCTAGTGAACCAAGACCAACGCTCAGGTAGCAAACACCCACAGCCCAGGGAGCATTTGGAATGCTGAGACCCAGAGACCTCTTCCTTGAGACCCCCTAGGCTGGGGACAGACGGAGCTGGACACGGGACCCCTCTATCCATGTGGGGTCAGAATGGGGCCAGAGGGAAGGACCTAGGACTGGAAGAGGGGCTGAGGGGGAGACGGGGGGCAGGGAGGGCTCCCTGAGTAGGGAGTTTTGAAGGAGAAGGAAGTGGCCAGGTGACAAGAAGGCAGGGGGAAAGGCGCGTGCAAAGGCACGAACAGTCGGGAGGCCTGTCTGGCAGAGCAGAGTGAGGGTGGGGTGGGCGGAAGAGGGTCAGAGGACAGGCAGAAAAGAAGACAGGGGCCAAGATTTGGGTTTTGCTGAGAGCTGGGATGAGGGAGGGCTTCCAGCAGGTAGACAGGCAACAACAGGGCAGTTTTCCTTTGAAAAGCACCTTCTGGTTGCCACCTGGAAGACAGGCTGTCAAGGGGACGGGGGAGGCCGGAGGCAGGGGGAGGTAGGAGAGCAGGGTCCAGGTGGGAGATTAGAGGATGCCATTGACCTGGGGGGGGGGTACAGAGATGGGGAGACGTGGCTGGATCCAGGATAACATTTGAAGGGGGGCGGAAGAGTCAGGGAGACCCCCCCACCCTGCTGTGTCAGTGTACAGATGGTGGTCTGTGTGGCAGGGGCAGCCAAGCCCCCACACCTGGCTCTCCTGTGACCGCCTGAGCCCCGACAGGCGCGCATCGATCGCGGTGGCTCGGGCTGCCTGGAGTTATTATTCATAAACGTATTTCAAGCCGGCCGTGGTGCTGAGCCCCAGCCCTGGATGTCTGCCTGCTTGTCTGGCAACCCCGGGAACCCAGCTAGGATTGTTCACGGCCTAGGGGGGTTGGTGTCTGCCACGTCACATGGCCAGCCCTCCTGGCTGGCCTCAGTTTACCTGTTGGCAAAGTGGGGCTTTGTGTAGACCCCTCCAGAAAAGGGGCTGCTAACAGGGGTTCTGTGGACAGAGGTGCCTGGAGGGTGAACCTCCCTCCCTACCAGCTCTGCTCTTGGGGACATTCCAGGCTGGAATGGGGGTAACTCCACACAGACTCTCCAGCCTGACAGGCAGAGCTAGGGAGTGGAGAGGGTAAGGAGCTACAGGGGGCGGGAGTAGGAGTGCAGGAAGGCGTCTTAACTCAGGCTTGGGCAATTCCGTCTCCCTCTGGGCCTCGGTTTCCTCATCTGTAAAAGGGGATCCGTACCAGCTGAGGGGAGCTGCTTGGCCAACATCTGACCTCACAGGCCTCTCCGACTGGGTCTGGCTGAGCACCAGACAAAGAATTCGGTTTCTTTTCCCCCAAACAATAATAAGACCTGTCCTGGTAGGCTCAAAGGAGCCCTGGTGGCAGCATGGTTAAAGCGCTCGGCTACTAACCAAAAGGTCAGTGGTTGGAACCCACTGGCTGCTCCACTACAGAGAGATGCGGCTGTCTGCTTGTGTAAAGATTTCAGCTTTGGAGAGCCCATGGGGCAGTTCTACTCTGTCCTACGGGGTCGCTGTGGGTCAGGATCGACTTGACTGCAGTGGGTTTGGTTTTTTGGTTTTGGTAGACTCAGCAGAGGGTAGCCGAGAGGGGCTTCCAGACACTCCCAAGGCTTGAGTCAATTGATTTCTCTCCTAGGCTGTCGGCAATTGGAGAAAAATGATGTGTTTGTTTGGAAATTATAGGGTTGCTGCGAGTCAGAATTGACTCAAGAGCAACGAGTTTGGTTTGGTTTGGTTTGAGCGAGCCTGGGTCCTCTTTAGGCCAAATCTGAATTCATATCTCTTGTTCACCACTAACCAGTGGGGACCTCGGGCGAACCCAGGAACGGGGCTGGGAATTAAGTGATTACGCTCAGAGGTGCCACTGCCTGCACCCCCATTAACACCTCACCTGCTGCAGGCAGAGACGGGCCTGCCTTGCTGAGGGTGGGGTCTCCTTCACTAGGATGTGGAGTGAATGCATGAATGAATGAATTGCACAAATGCCCTCCTCCCTATAGGATACCCGGTGACCCTCTAAACTCACATGAATGGCCTGGACTAGGTCTCTGTCTCTGTGAGCCTTGACACCCCCAACTTTAAAATGGCCACAGTCCACAAGCATGCCCCGGTCTGAGCCGGGAACAGATCCTCACGCACTCCGAGGATGCCCTCCTCTCCAGCCACGCAGTCCTCTTCATGCCAGCTTGCATGCCCCAGGGGACAGGGAGCTCACCCCCTCCTAAGAGCCTGTGGGTGGAGGTTCTGGCAGCCGTGGTGGGCGGCGGCAGTTTGATGTGTGTCAGGCCTGGGAATGGGTCTGGGGGAGCCAGTTCTGAGAAGAGGTGGAGACAGTTCTCAGAAACCCTGAGACCCTGAGGGATTCCTTTGCTTTCTCAGAAACGCTCCCCCCACCAACCCGGGAAGAGGTCTGCACCAGAAATCCACGCAGGGGCTCAGACAGGTGAAGACACCTGCCCCAGCAGGGCCTCCCTGGGCTTCCCCAAATCCTGGTCCAGCAGTACCCCCGCCCCGAGCTAATGTCTCCCATTCTCCTATCTCTCCTAGGGGTCCCACCCTTCCCCGCCATGCCCAGACCCACCTGTTCCCTCCCCAGTGTCCAGGTGAGCCTCATTGTTCTACAAAAAACAACAAAAACAGTTGCCATGGAATCAATTCCGACTCGTGGCGACCCCATGTGTCAGAGTAGAACGGTACTCCATAGGGTTTTCAATGGCTGATTTTTTCAGAAGGTCGCCAGGCCTTTCTCCTGAGGTGCCTCTGGGTGGACTTGAACCTCCCACTTTCTAGTGAGCAGCTGAGCGCATGAAGTGTTTGCACCTCCCAGGGAGTCCCCTCGTTCTACACCTGAGCTAATGTTCTCCCACCGCTGCCCTGGTGGCGACAACCTCGCTGCCTCATCCCTCTCTGGGTAAACTCAGCCACTTTGGAGGGAGATACGGTGACTCAAGGGGCGGCACTTGCTCAGGGCACAGATGTGGGGCTGTTCTGGCTCTGCACCCCCCCATCCACAGCCCCTGCCCCACCTAGCCACACCCGCCCGCCACGGATTCCCTCCTATACTGGGTTGAACAGGGCACCCCCCAAATTCATGTCTCCCCAGAACCTGTGAATGTGGCCTTGTCTGTAAGTAGGGTCTTTGCAGATATAACCAGTCAACGCGAGGCCGCACTGGGTTGGGGTGACCCTAAACCCCATGAGTGGTGTTCTTACATGTTGCCGTTAGGTGCCGTCGAGTCCATTCTGACTCGTAGCGACCCGCTGTGACAGAGTAGAACTGCCCCCCAGGGCTTTCTTAGCTGTAATCTTTACCGAAGCAGGTCGCCAAGACTTTCTCCTGCAGAGCCAGCCGCTGGGTGGGTTTCAACCACCAACCTTTTGGTTAGCAACTGAGCACTTAACTGTTTGCACCACTGGTAGCCTTATAAGAAGAGGGAATTTGGATGCAGAGACACAGAGGGTGGACGGCCATGTGAAGACCGAGGCACAGGTCGGGCTGATGCAGCCACAAGCTCAGGAATGACTGGAGCCGCCAGAAGCTGAAGAGGCAAGGAAGGACCCTCTCCTAGAGCCTCTGGAGAGGGCGTGGCTCTGCGACACCCTGAATTCAGAGAATGAGTGTGTAAGCCTTCAGCGTGTGGTCATGTCACCATAGCCTATGACACCCATGTAGCCTCCGCAATGGGGTGTGTGACGTTGTGTTCCTGACCTGAAGCTGCTCATCCCTGACACTGCCTGTGGCCACAAGGGGGCATCTCCCAGGTCCCCTAGGAAATGGACCCAGCAGTCTCTGCCCAAGGAACCCCCAGGTGTCTTGGTTGGCAGCCTCAGGCCAGTGGGGTCACCTAGATGGTGAGTGACAATGATGGTCCACACTGGGAAAGGCCACCGCAGGCTCCAGGCTGACCGGCTGCTCTCAGCCACAGACCCCCAGGAGGAGGGAGGTTTATCCTGCTGGACTTGGGACTCACCTATGCCCCTTGTGGTGTCTGGGTCACCCATGTGCCCTCCAGAAGGAAGGCAGGGCTCTGCAGAGCTGGAGAGCAAAAACAGGGGGGCAGAGAGGCAGGGAAGCCCCTGCCCCAGTATTTAGGGGGCGCTGTGCATTTGAGGGAAAGTCACCTCCCTTCCCCCGAAATCCACACAGTTCCTCGGAGGGTCTGGGTCCTTCACATCTGAAGTCAGGATGGGGTTGCGGGAGGGTCGGATCCACAGCTCAGCAACCAGGTGTCCCCATGGTTACGGTGTCCCCACTCAGACGTCCTCTCTGCCCCACCCTTGGGGTCTCCCGTGGGGGTGACCTTCCACCATTAGTGCCCTGAGACCCTCTCTCCTTCCCAGATCAAGGTCTCAGTAGGGCTGTGCTCCCTCTGGAGGCTCACAGGAGGGTCCTTCCTCGTCTCTTCAGCTTCTGGTGGCTCCAGGCATTCCTGTGCTTGTGATGCATCGCTCCAACCTGGGCCTCCGACTTCACGTGGCCGTCTGCCCTCTGTATCTCTGCGTCCAAATTCCCTCTTCTTCTAAGGCCACCAGGGGCCCTGGGGGTGCAGATGTGAAGTGCTCGGGTGCTGACCAAAAGGTTGGTGGTTGAAACTCACCCAGCGGCTCTGCAGGAGAAAGACCTGCTGATCTGCTTCCCACAGTCCCCTCCCAGAATGGACAAAAAAAAAACAAAAAAAAAAACACCCCACCGCCTTCGACTCACTTCCGACTCATGGCGACCCTATAGGACAGAGTAGGACTGCCCCACAGAGTTTCCAAGGAGTCCCTCGTGGATTTGAACTGCCGACCTTCAGGTTAGCAGCTGAGCTTATAACCACTGCACCACCAGGGCTCCAGACTGTGGTCCCTAATTCCTGGACACGCCACTCTTCCCTGGGAAATAACAAATAGGTCATCCCTCATGGCTTGCAAAGTTCCCAGCCTCCAATTTCTGCCGTAAACATCCCAGGTTTCTCACCTGTTAGAACGGCCTGAAAACAACAACAGACAAGATTTGAAGCAACTGGAACGACTGAACAGCGCAGCCACTTCGGGAATCGTTTTGGAGGCTCTTCCTCCTCTCCCTCCTCCCCCTTCTTCTTTCTAAAAGAACTCTTTTTTTTTCTTTTTTATGGTAAAATATGCATAACTAGATCTGCCATTTTAACCGTTTTTAAGTGAAGGATCCGATAGTTTTAAGCACATTCTCAGTGTGGCATAGCCATCACCACTATCTACTTCTAGACTTTTCATCATCTCACACGGAAGCTCGGCACCCATTAAACCATAACTCCCCATCCCCATGTGCCCCCAGTCCCTGGTAACCACTCCTCGACTTTCCAGCTCTAAACCAAAACCAAAAACCAAACCCATTGCTTTTGAATCAATTCCGACTCACAGTGACCCCGTAGAACAGAGTAGAACTGCCCCATAGGGTTTCCAAGGAGCGGCTGGTGGATTCGAACTGCCGACCTCTTGGTTAGCAGCTGAGCTCTTAACCACTGCGCCACCAGGGCTCCATCTGTCTATTCAGGCCTCTACCCATTTGTCTATTCTGGATATTTCAGATGAGCAGGACCATATACTCTGGTCTTTCCTGTCGGGCTTCTCTCACTGAGCTTCATGTTGTCAAGGTTCTTCCACGTTGTAACATTGTATCTGGGCTTCATTTCCCTTCAGGGCTGAGTGATACTCCACTGTATGGCTGCACCACAGTGCTTATTTGTTCATACGTTGAACATTTGGGTTGTTTCCACCTTTTGGCTGCTCGGCAGGTAACGCCAATGATGGAGGGGAGGCAGGAAGGCCTGGGGGGGCAGTCCCCCAACGTTTCAACAAGTCCCGGCTCATAAATGTTGTTGCTGCATCCAAATTTACAGATGGACACAGGGTTGCCGTTCCTGGGTTTTTTCTTTTTTAATTAAAGTGAAATTCACATAACATACGATTAAATATATATTTTTTTAATTTATTGAGTTTACCTCTTTGACCATTTTTAAGTGTACAATTTGGTGACATTCATTACAGTCACCATTTTCTGCAGGCGTCACCACTGTCCCTTTCTTCACCACTCAAACAGAAGCCCGGGACCCAGGAAGCAATGAACCATGTTCAAGTGCAGAGTTCAGTGGTGTTTAGTCCCTTCACTGCGTTCCGCAACCACCACCTCGGCCTAGTTCCAAAACGTTCTCACCCCCAAAAAGGAGATCACCAGACCCTTCTTTTTTTAATAAATAAAGTTTTATCGGCACACAGTCACACCTATTCATGTATATATTATCTGTGGCTGCTTTCACGCTAATCCCTGGTTTAACAGGCTCAGCTGCTAACCAAAAGGTTGATGGTTCGAGTCCAACAAGAGGCACCTCAGAAGAAAGGTCTGGCAATCTACTTCCAAAAAAACCCACCACTGAAAACCCTTTGGAGCACAGTTCTGCTCTGACACACGTGGGGTTCCCACAGGTCACAGTCGACTCAGCGGCAGCTGGTATATTTTGAACTTCAGCGGTTGAGTCAAGTAGTCCCAGTAGAGGCTGTGTGGCCTGCAAAGCTGAGCATATTTAGTCTCTGGCCATTTACAGAAATGGTTTGCTAAGCCTGGTCTAGAAGGATGAGACCAGAGGTAGGGGGACACAGGGCCCTGGGGACAGAGCTGAGGGAGTACAGTATATTCCAGAAGGTTCAGGAGGCAAGACCTCAGGGGCGTTGGAAGGACTCACGGTGGGGCTGCGGGGGGAGGAAGGGCAGTGTCTCTAGCTCGGGGCTCAGTGGACACCAGGGTCATCGCTGAGGTGGAGGTTTGAGAGGGAAGTTCCTGAGGCCAGGTGAGGCTGGCCGAGCCAGGGTCTGGGATGTTGTCGAGGGGTTCTCGGGGAGGCCTGGGTGGACACACAGGCCTGGAATCTTCTGTGAGGCCTGGAGATCCTGCGGGTTGTGTTCAGAAAGGCCCCCACTTTGTCCAAGCTCGCCCCCCATCTGTTGGCTTTGCCTACAGCCTAGAGGGCCCTACGCCCTGGAGATCCCAAGGGGCCCTGTGTTTGGGGAAGGCAGGCAGGCACGGTGTTCAGGAAGGTAGACAGTCCCGGGAGTTCCACGGACTCAGAAAGGCCTGAGTTGGCAGAGAACGCTCCGTGTGAGGAACCCTGAGCCACATTGTTGCGTGGGAGCACTTGGAGTGGCTGTAAGTGACACAGCCCAGGTGTCCAGGCCGTGGGCACAAGGCTGGCATGGGGGTCTAGTCTAGCTCAGGCAGTGCTCCAGACCACCCCCCCCAGAGGAGCAAGGTCTCCATTCTGGAGATGACAGGAACCCTGGAGCTGGCACACAATGCCCCCATCCAGCCCCAATGATGCCTTTTAAAACCCTCTAGACCCCCAGTCTGAGCTTCAACCAGGCACCTCCCGTGGCCTCCACTGGCCCCATGCCCAAAAATGTGGCCTGAGACCCCACGACGCCCAGACCTTCATTTGTCCTTCCCTGGCACAGACTGCCTGTCTAAGGATACCCGGAAAGATGGGTTATGGGGCGGACAGTTGGATCAATGGCTCTGCCAGCCTCCACGGGGCGGGCGGAAGCGAGGCCCAGCCGGGCAGCCGGCTGTCCCCCACCCCACCCTCCAGGAAGGCGGATAAGACTCGGGGACCCTCTTGAGTGACTCCAGGCACCCGACTGCCACCGGGCGCCCCTATCTCCCGTGGAAGGGCCCAGTTCCTGAATTGCCCCGATGGGCCTCTCCGCAGGCCTCCAGCGAAGCTTTTAATAGCCTGGGTCTAATGTTTTATTGTTGGTTTTAAAAGTGTAATTAGTTCAAGTGTAAACAGAAAAAACCTGCTTAATTAAGAATTTTTAAACAGGGGCATAAAGCGGTAGCGGAAGCGTCGACGAGCCCCGAGCTGCCTTCATAAAATTGATCGGGGAAGAGGCTCGGCGTGGAGGGGCCGGGCAGGGCGGGGCGCAGGGGGGCTGCTATAGAGACACGTGGGATGGAGGCCTCTGGCCGGCCCTGGGCCCGGGGGACTGGCCAGCTCGTTTATGATGGGGTCTCGGGAACCATGCCTAATGATTTTTACGCATTAATGGAGATGACAGTTGGCCAAGGCAGACTGTCTAAGGAGGCTTTGTGGGTGGCTGGGAACCTGGCCCTGTGACCCCGAGCTGGCTGGGTAGTGGGAGACTGCAGTGCAAGCCCCTGGTCCTCCAGCCCCCTGGGAACGGTGGCTGGAACCCTCTTGGTGTGGTCCACGCCTACAGTGTCCCTCTGCCAGTCTCCGTGAGCAGCTGCCTCCTCTCCCGTGAGACCAGAACTGGATGGCACCCGGCTTCCATTACTGAATGGTTCAAAGATGCCATACAAGAATCTTGATCAAAAGGGGGAAAGTGGAACAGAATTTCAAATGCTCATGGAATCCGGACTCTCTGGATTCATTGAGGCTGGATGAACCCCCAAAACTATTGCCCTGAGATCATCTTTAAACCTTAAACCAAAGATATCCCCTGATGTCTTCTTTAAACCAAACATTGTTGTTGTATCCGTCAGGTTGATTCCAATTCACAGTGACCCTATAGGACAGAGTAGAACTGCCCCATAGGTTTCCAAGGACCAGATGGTGGATTCGAACTGGCAACCTTTTGGTTAGCAGCCAAGCTCTTGACCTCTTAGACCACCAGGGCTCCTTTACTGAACAATAGTATAATTATAAAGAATGTCTGCCTTGAGCATTGTGCTCTTTTAAAGAACTGTCTCTATGGGATCAAACTAACAATGGCAACTTGAAAGGTTAGATAGGAAGCTTGGGGGGCAGTGAGTTTATGTTAATGGTGGAGAAACAATTCAGGTGAAGATGGTTGAAGAATACCATCAATGTCACCGAAATGCCCACAGAGAAATTGTTGAATTAGTGTAAGTTCTGCTGTGCGTATATATATTCTCGACAAAACAACAACAGCAACGAAAAATAGATTATTAAAAAATTTTGTCAGCCTTGGTCATGTTGGGCAGATCTGGCCTGTCTTTTGCATGTGGGTAAAACCCTTGGTGTCAAAGACGTCAACACCCCACTCATGCAATCAGGGCCTCCCAGTGCCGGGGGCGAGGGTGGCATTCGTGGGGTGCTGCAGGCTAGGTGATGTACTCAGAGGCCTCGCTCTTGCAGTAATAAACAAGGCTGGACCTGGGTGCTCCAGGAGCAGGGCAGGGAGTCCTGAGATCCATCTCCAGAAGGCCACAGAGACCCCAGGTGGGCTGGACAAGCTCTCTGAGGCCGGGGCTTTGGCTGCTGCAGATGTCACGGTGCTTGAGATGGAAAAAGGGGAAAAATTTCAGAAGGGAAAGTGGGCAACGGGGCCCATGCCCACGCTGACCTGCTGTTGCAGGTGGAGGGTCTGTGGGTCAGCGGCCAGGCCAGGCAGGATGCAGAGCAGGGATTCCACCCCAGCCTTAGCACCTGACTCTAAAAGAGATCTGGTCACCCCGTGGGGCCTCCAGTGACCTCTTTTTTTTTTAATAATTTATTTTTTTGTGTTGTTGTTGAGAAGATACACAGCAGAGCTTACACCAATTCAACAGTTTCTACATGTGCGATTCAGTGACCTCGATGACACTCTTCAGGTTGTGCAACCATTCTCACCCCCTTTTCCGAATTGTTCCTCCCCCATTAACATAAACTCAATGTCCCCTGAGAGTCTCATCTAACCTTTCGAGTTGCTGTTGTCAATTTGATCCCTTAGAAATAATTCTTAAAAGAGCGCAATGCTCAAGGCAGACATTATCAGTTAAGCTAACCTGCTGTCTGGGTTGAGGGAGGCTCCAGGGGACGCCCACAGTGGTTTTCTGAGGACGGAGACCCATGATATTCCAGAAAGGATGGCACTCGGCAGTGTCTGGGGTCCCAGCTCAGAGCTTCACAAATTCAGAGGGGGTTGGGCGGTCTTGTTCACCTCATGCCTCCAGGACTCCCTTGTGTCCCTGATCCTGCTCCTCATATCTGAGATGAGACAGGAGCTGGCCTGGACGTGGTCTCACTGCCGGGACGCTTCCCCTGTGACAGACGTGGACACTGAGGATTGCCTAGGTCTTCTGGTGAGTCAGGTGTCCAATTGGCTCTGCCAGACCCCAAGGAATGAGCTCAGAACTGCCGACCCACCCGGAGACCACTGGGGAGGGCCCAGGGTTGAGGCCCCACGACAAGAGGTCCCTCTGTTAGTAGATCAAAGTGGTGCCTTAAGACCATCGTGCAGGGGGTCCCAGCACCCTCTCCCCGGTCTGGGGCTGGAAAATGCTCAGTGATCCCTTTCAGGTGAAGCTGAGAGGGCCCAGGCAGCCAAGCAAGTCAGGATAGGGGTCTGGGACCCATCTCACTTCCAAAGGGACAGAGGTGGGATTGGGTCCTGGTCAGCCCTGCCCACCTGCCCACCTGCCCACTGGGGCTGGGCGTCTCCAGGCTGGGCTCCGGCACAGTGGCAATAATAATACCAAAGGATAATAGCGATGACACCAGGAGGGAGGCTCGAGGCCTCGCAGCCCCAGCAGCTACAGCTGCAGCAACAGCGCAGATCAATAGCTGCCGAGGCAGGCGGGGTGGGTGGGAGCTCGCTCCTCTAATTGGGAGCAGACTGCTGGTGGAGCGGGGCTTGGGCTGGGCGCACTGGCAGCCGGGACTCTAGGGCCCCAGGTGTGGGTTCGCCAGGAGAGTCCCCCGCGGCCTCTGTCCACTCTGACACCCCCTTGTTCAGGTGTCTCTGTCTCTCTCGTCTCCCTCCTTCTCCCTCTCTCTCCCTCTGTCTCTGGATGTCCCTCTGTCTCTGAGTCTCCTTCTCTGTGTGTCTTTGTATCTCTTCATCCCTCCTTTCTCTGTTGTCTCTGTGCACGTCTTTGTGGGTTTGCATGTTTCCTGCTTAGCGTCCAGCTCTCTGTGTATACATGTGTTTACTTCTCTCTTTCTATCTGTAGCTCTGTCTTTCTATGTGTGTCCCTCTCTTTTTCTTTCTGTTTGTCTGTCTCTCTTTCTCTCTGTCTCACTCCCTCTGCCCCCTCTCTGTGTCTCTCTATCTCTTTCTCTGGCTCTCCCTCTCAGAATGCAAAGTAGGACTTAAAATCTCCCCCCACACACAAAGCACCCCCAGAAACGCCAAAGGGAAGCCCCCAGCCCAGCCCACAGCCCAGCCCCCCTCCCTGTGGCGCTGGCCCTTCACTGGCCCTTGTCAAGTCTCCTTTGACAATTCTGCAGTGCTGTCCAAGTTTGAACAAGTTCCCAACAAGTAAAAGCTGTGAGATTTTCATGGAAAATCCACCCTGGGCCACAGACCCGCCTGCCTTCCTCCTGGGCACAGTTCGTTAGACCCTAACCATCTGTGCGGTAGGGACTGAACTGACTCCTTCTCCTTTCCCCACCCCATGGTGGGAATCCAGGAGCACTGCACTGGGAGTCAAACCATCCACCCCGGGCTGAGTTATAAAGCCCCGGAGCCTCAGGGTTCTCATCTGCAAAGCAGGGGTTAGTTTTAGCAAGTGGCTTTAGCTCCTATACGAGTAAGTCTCCTATAGCAGACGAGATGCTTGTGGGTGGGAGAAAGAGGAAATCCAGTGAACAGAGGCAAAAGTCCAAGGCTAGGGCAGCTGCAGGTGCAGCTTGATCCAGCAGCACAGCCCTGCACCCAAGAGGGAGGCTAGCTGCCTCTTCCCTCCTGCTGATCCAATGAGAGAAAGAGAGAGAGAGAAACACAGAGACACAGAGAGACTCAGAAACAGAGAGAGACAAACACAGAAGGCACCTTTCTCTCATCTACTGTGTCCTGTAAGGTCACTGTGAGTCAGAATTGACTCCATGACAATGAGTTTTGGGTTTTTCTCATCTCCTTCTTGGCAGCCCAAGGCCTCAGGTTCACTCTGATTGGATCAGCCTGGGTCACCTGCCTGCCCGTGAGCCAATCCCTGCAGCCTGGGTTGGACTGCTGTCATTGGTTCTGTCCAGGGCATGTGATTTGCCCAGGGATAGAAATCAGGGAAGGAGGAAGGCTGAGGCCAAAACCTGTGCCCTGGAGTCCCTTCTTCCCAGGGGAGGAATGGGTGAGGCAAGGGAAAGGCAGCAGGCCTGCCCCTCCTCTAAAACTCACCCCTCTTCCTTCTCCTGCTCAGTTCCAAATTGTCTTTCCAAAGCCTCCTCTTCCAGGCAGCCCTCTCTGACCATCTCCACCCCATGCCCTCCAGATTGAGACCCTCCCTCCCTCTGACCTGGCCCTGGCTACATGTCTAGCTCCATCCCCAATCCCAAGCTGGGGGGCTCCTTGAGGCCTCTCTGGGGCCCCCACACACCCAGCACCTGGTATTCAAGTCCGGCCTCCTTCTGCTCCCAGCCTCAGTTTCCCTATCTGTTAAAACTTGTCTAGGGGACCCAGTTCATCAGGGGAGCATCTGGTGAGGTGCAACAGGGTGTTCTCAGTGGGCCTTGCCTCCGTGTCCCCACCCAGCACTGTGGCCAGACGCTGAGAAAGAAAGGGAGGGAGGGAGGAAAGGAGAAAGAATACAGGACCCACGTGGCCAGACAGAGTGAGAGAAGGAAAAACAAAAGCAAGACACCCAGTTGCATGTAACTTCAGAAAAACAGCAAGTAATTTTTTGGGGCAAATGTGCCATCTTTTAGCACCAGCATGTCCTGGGCCTGTGTCCCTGGGAGGGTGTGGCTCTTGGATGACTGCTTCAGCACCTTCAGATTCTCCCAATGCTGCGTGGGGGAGGGGCGGCCCACCAGAAGGATCTCGGGGTGGGGGGCCTGACTTTAGCAGGGAGGGGCCCCTGTGCCCAGCTCAGCCCAGCGCAGGGGACACACTTGTACTAGAGAGAATCTGTTGTGTGTCTGAAGTTCATGTCTAACTGGGCCTCCTGGAGATCCAGCTCCTGCCCCCCCTACCCAGGACAAGAGGCGTGATCCCAGCTCAGTCCTCGGCCCCCGCAGTGTCCTTGTCACTGCCCAGGGCCTGGCTGACGCTCCCAACGTCCCTCCCCTTCTAGCAAGCGTTTAATGACAAGACGGACCCCAGAGAGTGTGCTGGGACCCTGAAGGGGACGACGGAGGCCTGGCAGGCTGCTGCCCCAAGCACAGGGAGGCCCAGAGCTGGCCAGGAGCCTCCATGTTCCCAGCAGGTGAGGTGCCCCTGCAGAGGGCCCTGGAGGCTGCCCCTTCCTACTACGGTGTTCCCTCCTGCAGGTGGCTCCGGGCCTGGGCTTGGGCAGATCGATGGCTCCGCAGGCTTGCAGAGCCGCTGGCAGCCCAATCGAAGCAAAGCTGGGCCGGGGCTGGTGGAGTGCTGCCATCATGTGTGAGCTCGTGCGCCTGGGCAGACTTGTGCCTGCGCCCACGTGTGCGTGAGTGTGTGTGCACGTGTTCTCCCGTGTGGATGCCTGAGTATGTACTTGGTGTACCTGCATGGACACGTGTGTGTGGGCGTGTATGTGTGTACCTGGATGGACGTGTCTGAATGTGTGTCTGTGTGCACGTGTGTGATCCTTGCAGAAGGGTGTGTGTGCACATGTGCACTGTTTGGGTGTGTATACACCCACGTGGACATGTGTGCACGAATGTGTGTGTGCACCTGGGTGGACATGAGTGTGTGTGCATGCTTGCTCCTGGTGTGGACGAGTCTGAGTATGTCCGTATGTGCACACAGGTGGAGGTGTCTGAATGTGGATCTGTGTGCACATGCCCCCTGTGAGTACATGAGTGCGTCCATGCGTGCTCCTTGCAGAGGGGTGTGTGTGTGCCTGTGCATCCATGCGGAAGTGTGTGCACACATGTGGGCATGTGTGTGAATATGCGTGTGCACCTGTATGTGCGTGTGTGCATGTGTGCACACACAGGGACACATGTGTGCATAAATGTGCACATACGCACATGTGTGGACGTGAGTATCCACATACGTGTGCCTGCGCTGACATCCCTGTGTGTGTGTGTGTGTGCATACATACATTCACAGGGGCTGCCAACCCGTCTATGCAGACATAAGTCTGTGCCCGTGTGGCATTCTGGCTCGCGTGTGATCCGACATGGTGTCTGCATGTCCACACGCCCAGGTGTGCGTCCTTGTGGTGGATCCTCCAGGACCTGAGGCTTTGTCTTACACAGTCTGAAGCGTAACTGTGGCTCCAGCCTAAGTCTGTGACACAGGGGCCCCCTTGGGTCATTGGCTGGAGGGCGTCAGGACGACAGGGACCCTCAGCCTTCTGACCCTCAGGGAGACAGACTCAGGTGCCCATCCCACCTCAGTATGTCCCTACCCAACGGGGGGAGCCCCTCCTTGTGTCCCAGAAGGCACAGTTTCCAGCCACACCCTTCTCATCATAGCAGCCAGAGGAACTGAAACACCAGCTGGATCTTGCTGCTCTCCCGCTGAAACCCTCACTGGCTCCCTATTGTTCTTAAGATCGAATGCAAACTCATCACCGTGGCTGCGTTGGGTGGGTCCTGCAGCTACATGCATTTTAGAGAAATGAAAACTGAGGCTTGGAGCAAAAGAGATTTGGCCAAATGTGGAAAAGCAGGGCTTGGAGTTACGAGTTCTCCCACAGTTTGGGGAGTAACAGAAGTGGTGGGCAAGCCTGAAATGGTGTGGGAGGGAGGTCAGATGTGGCAGGTAGGAAAGGAGCTCGGGATGGAATGAGAGTCTTCGGGCCACAAAATGAATGCCCGATATCCCAGTATGAAAGCAAAGCCACGTTTATTCAAAGGGGAGCACCTTGCTCAGGTTCTGTCGACTCTTGGGCTACAAACAAATGTAACGTGGTTTAAGCTCTTGTCTCCAGGCTGCAGGTTAAAGAGGAGAGAGATCCGCACATACTGACAAGTTGGAGCCACAGACGAGGCAGTGACGATGAGGGAGGTGGCAAAGTCGACACAGGGACACACAATGCCCAGCAGTTGTTGTCAGTTGTCATCCATTTGGTTCCAACTCATAGCTACCCCATGGACAACAGAACGAAACTCTGCCTGGTCCTGCACCATCTCACAATCGTTGCCATGTTTGAGCCCATTTTTGTAGCCACTGTGCCAATCCATTTTGTTCAGGGTCCTCCTCTTTCCCGCTGACCCTTTACCAAGCATGATGTCCTTCACCAGGGATTGGTCCCTCCTGATAACATGTCCAAAGTATGTGAGATGAAGGCTCACCATCTTTGCTTCTAAGGAGCGTTCTGGCCATACTTCTTCCAAGACAGACTTGTTCCTTCTTCTAGCAGTCCATGGTATCTTCAGTATTCTTCACCAGCACCATAATTTGAATGCCTCAATTCTTCTTCTGTCATCCTTATTCTTTTTGAGGAGTAAGATGTGCCTGACCCAAGCCATGGTATTTTCAATCTCCTCATATGCATGCCCGACAGATGAGGGCTACTTACCACGGGGGCCAGGGCTCTGCAGAGCCCAGGCGTCGCTCTTTCCCGGCAAAACCAACCCAGTGTACACATCTGAGCCAATACACCCTGCAGCCTGTTTAAAAAAAAAAACAAAAAACGGGGGACTAAATCCATGATGTATCTTTAATGCACAACAAAATAATTTTCACTCACAAAAGAACAAACACTGTAGATCTCACTTGCGTGAAATAGGCAAGTATATAGAAACCGAAGATCCATAGTCGTTACCGGGAGTGGCGGGGAGAGGAAAGGGGAGGTTTTCTTCTGGGGGGGGGTGTGGGACAGTGAATTTATGTTCTTGGCGGTGGCAGGATTTGGAAAAGGGGGGCGAGAATCGGTTCACAACTTGAAGAACAGAATCAGTGCCACTGATTGTCCGAGGAGAAATCGCTGAGATGGTATACGGTTTGTTATGTATATTTTCACCACGATAAAATAAAACAGAAGCAAAAAGGTGAACTGTTCCCCAATACTAAGTAAGTCATTGTTTTCACTTTTTCCTCATTACGAAAGTACTATATTGACATTGTAGACATTTAGGAAACACTGATGAAAGTAAATTTTTTAAAAAATTGCCCTTTCCATCTGTAGGGAAGTGAATAACCAAACCAGTTGCTATCGGGCTGGAATTTCAGAAGTAGATAGCCAGGTTTTCTTCTGAGGTGCCTCTGAGTGGACTCAAACCACCAACCGTTCAGTAAGTAGCCAAGTGCCTAACCATTTGTGCCACACAGGGGTTCAGTGGTTGAACAGTGTCCCATCAAAACTCATGTCCCCCCAGAACCTCAGCATGGATCTTATTTAGAAATAGTGTCTTTGAAGATGTAATGAGCGAAGGGTTATAAGATGCCGTTATCCTGGATTTAGGAAGGGCCCTGAGTCCTACGATGGTGTCCTTGTACATACAGGCCCAGGGAAGACAGCCATGTGAAAATGGAGGCAGAGACAGGAGTGATGCCGCCACAAGCCAAGGATTGCCAGGAAGTACCACAAGCTAGAAGAGAGGTGAGGAACAGATTCTCCTCCAGAGCCTCCAGAAGGAATCTTATAAGCTGCCCAGTTTGTGATCCTTTGTTACAGCAGCTCCAGGACCCTCATATACCCCCACCCTCACCTTCACAAGAACTGCTCCTAAACTTACATGCGTTCCTGCTCGTGGGAACATTTCCTTAGAGACGTGGAATCATACTAGACCCCCTACACTCGTCACGATACAAGAATACATCGTGAGTAATCTTCCAAGTAATTAAATACTCTGCAGCATTACCTTAAATGCCGGGACATGGATATAGGTCATCATTTATTTAACAGGTTTCCTCCTGTTAGACACTTCGATTGCTCCCAATATGTTTCTATTGAAAAATAAGACAAAACTCAAGGCCTTGCACACACCCAGGAGTTTTTCTGCAGGACAAACTCATCGAAAACGAGCTGCTTACCAGAGACGGTGAAAAACATTAAGGCTTTGATTTATTTTACCAAGTTGCCTCCAAAACATCTTTACAAAATATATACCCTTCAGCTGTAGATCAGCAGGAGTTATTCTTTTTTAACATTTTAGAAATTCCATTGTTAAGTATGTACAGAAAAGAATTCAAAGCAGGGACTCATAGCAGTGTTCCTTGCGGCACGTAGACATGCAGAACACAGATGGACACGTTGTACACGTGAGCATGGCCAAGAACGCATAAACATGTCCCATCACACACATGTCTGGGCACGCGTACATACCTGAACACATAACCATGCCTAGACCTGTGAGTGTAGGCATATGGTCAGACACATACACGGGTGTTCCAAAGCACACATGGACTCGTGTGCACATGCAAACACACTCACTAAAACACATGTGATGGCATGTGAGCATGCATAGTCACGTGTGTGCACACATATACGGCCGCCCCAGAGTGTACATAGTCGCGCATACACGTGTAGGCATGACTGGGCTGCATGAGCATGCCTGAACACACATGGACATCATACATAGCACAGGCGACCGCATATGAGCACACGTTTGGACACGCCAGGACACACACAGGACACGTGTGGACACTGAGGACCCGCCCAAGCACACGTGCACACACATGAGCCCGCCGAGGCCCCTCCGTGAGCGGGCACACGCGTGTGCAGCCAAGCAGCCCTGGCCGAGCGGTGGGGCCGCGGGTTTCTGGGCATCGCGCGCCCCCTGGTGGACGCCGGCTGCAGGAACCGGCAGCTGAGGGGTTTTTTGCTGGAAGCGCCGGGAGGGTCTCGGGTCCCGGGGCTGGGGTCCGTGTGGGCATCACGTGGAGTCAGGTGAGGGTGGAACGAGGCAGTGCCGGGTCCAGGCGAGGGTCCAGAGGAGTCAAAGGGAGGTTGGGCTGGGCCAACGCGGGCTCAGGACAGGGCAGCTGAGGAAGACCCCATTTCCTGCCTCACCATCTAAGCCCCCAGGGGTCTGGGGGCGGCTGGCCTGGCTCCATGTCCCCCGACCCTGGGGCTTCCTGGGACTGGGCACGGGCCGAGGCTTTCCTGGGTTCCTCTCGCCTAGAGTGAGGTGCTCTCCGTGACGCGGGGGCCCACGGTCTTACCCCGAGGGGCCACCAGGTGGCAGCACCTCCCTCGTCCGCCTCCAGCCTGAACCCCAGGACCAGGGAGACCCCACATCCCAGCGCTCCTCAGCCCTTAGGAGAGGAGGGGCCTGGGCCTGGGGTAGACCCAATGTGAACCTGAGCGCCTCTCATCGTCTCTCCGTGGCTCAGTTTCCCCAGTTTCACAATGGGGATGGGGAGGTGACAGGACTGACCTGGCCCCGCTCGCCCCCCAGGCTGGGAGGAGAGACGGACAGTAACTAAATCAAGGCAGGTGCGTGAAGGAGACAGGGGTTCAAGGCCTCGCGAGAGCGGTTATGTTGATGTAGACGGAGCCGGCTGTTGGGAAGAGCCTGGCGGAGGGAATGGTATGTGCAAAGGCCTGGAGGTGACCCTGCTTTAGGAGCACGGCTGAAAGGCATCTAGGGGACTGTGCTGACTTGGGGGTGCGGGAGGGACCTCAGAGACTGAGCCAGGGGCTGGGGCTGCTGAGCGGTCCCAGGATTCTGGCCCCAAACAGGAGGTGGGGACCACAGCAGGGTTTGGGGTCTCCCATGTAGAATTCAAAGGTTTTCAGGCATATCCTGACCCTACTTTCCAAATATGGAATTCTCAAACTGGGGGCTGGGGCCGCCTGCAGAAAATTCCAGAATCCCATTTCCGGTGGCTAAAGCCAAGGTCGACACCCCAATTCCAAGGGCAGGGACCCAGGGTGGGGGCCCATGACCCCCAAAAGGCAGGGAACCTGGGTCCCTCAGGAGTGGAAACTCTGACCCCCAAAAGGCAGAAACCCTAGGAGCCCTGAGGGGTGGGGACTCCATGACCCTCAGAGGCAAGGACCCCATGACCCTTAGGAGCAGAGACCCTGGGACTTCAAAGAGCAGGGATCCCGTGACCCCTGAGGGACATAGGCCCCATGGCCCCATGGACAGGGCCTGGGACCCCCAGGAGCCTGTTCTGCCCAGCCTCTCCCCCAGGCCAGGTGAGGAAGGCTCAGGCCCCAGCCCCCCCCAGCAGCTCCAGCTCCTGCGCCTTTAAAATCATGCAGCAAAATTAGCAGCTCTTCCCTCATTAATATGCAAAAATGCAAATAAGGAGGTGATTAAACCGCAGCCCAGAGAGGATATTTCCACTGCGATGGCTTCTATTGTCAGCGGTGGGATGGATGTGGGGGGTGTAGGTGGGTGGGGGGGTACTGGGGTGCCAAGTCCCTGACCCTGCATGCCCCCTTGGTGCCCCCACAACCTGGGCGGGGGGCGCCCACCTACCACCTGTCTTCCCAGGACCGGTGTGGGGCTTTCATGGGGAGCAGTGTGCAGAAGCAGCCAGGTCTAGGCTGCTTATCACCCTGGGGCAGGGGCCTAGGGACTTGTTTGAGGGTGGCTCTGGGCCTCAGGGCCTTTGCACTGGCCGAGTCCCCAGCCAAGATCACTCCCAGCCTCTGCATCATTCCTTGGGCCCTCCTGTGTTCACCCAGCTCTAAGCCCCATAAGATGCTTCAAAGGCCTGTGTGGGATTCCTGGGTGGTTGTCACAGGCACCTGTGAGCCCCAAGGGCCAGGGACCTACCCATGCTCTACAGGGCTCCCACGCCCAGCTCGTCCTGGCCCAGTAAGGGCTCCCATAAACACCCTACAGATGGGGAAACAGGCGTGCAGGGCGTGACTGGCAGGCCCCACTTGGGGAGGTCAGGAGGCCATAATGGGGGACGCATAGGCAGAAACGGGCCTACTGGCTCAGGCCCTAGGCAGGCAGCAGCGGGTGGGACTGTAGCCGGCTGATGTGAGCCCAGCCCCCAGCCCCAGAGGAGGCCTGGTGAGGAAGAGGGTAGAGACAGAGAGAAGAGAGAAATAGAGACAGAGAGAAGAGAGAAATAGAGACAGAGAGACAGGGTGAGGGACAAAGAGAAAAACAGAGAGAGAGACAGAAACAGGGAGACAGAGAGGAGAGAAAGACAGAGAGGAAAGAGAAGAGAGGGAGACAGAGAGGAGAGAGATAGAGAGAGAGACACAGGAGAGAGACAGAAGAGAGAGCGACAGGGAGATAGAGAGGGGAGAGAGAGAGAGACAGAGACAGAGAGGAGAAAGATACAGATAGAGACAGAGAGAGAAAGAGAGACAGACGGAGAGACACAGAGACAGAGCGAGCTCCCGCCCCCAGCAGAGCCTTGCTGGCCCCGGGCCAGCTGCCAGCTGCCGCCTCCCTCCCGCCCTCCCTCCCTCCCCCTTCTTCCCTCCTTCCTCTTCCTCCCCCCCACGGGCTGGGGGCTGGGCTGGTGGAGCCCCAGCTGCTGCTGCCACACACTCAGGCAGGCGGGAGGGAGTGTGGCCATTGGGTGGCCCACCAGCAGCTGCCCCAGGACCCCGCAGCCCCCCACTGGGAGGGAACGGCTTTGCTAGGGCCAGGGTTTCAAGGTGCTTAGCATTGTGTGACTGAGGGGGGCCCTCAGAGCCTCAGTTTCTTCCCCTGTGAGATGGGGGTTATGCTCCTGGCCCTCTATATCCATTGAGCGCCTACTACATGCCAGGCCCAGGCTTGAGGCCCAGGACACAGTGAGGACCAGCCAGGCCCAGGCTTGAGGCCAGGGGCACCCTCACGGACCTGGGGGGAGGGACTGTGTGGTTCTGATACTGATAGGTGCAGGGAAAAAAATGCATAAACCAGCCTAACAGGCCAGAGAGTCAGAGCAAAGGAGGAGAGTCTTCCTGGCAGGGGGACCAGTTGTGCAAAAGCCTGACAGGTGAGGGGCTGGACCACAGGCAGGGCCTTGTGATGGGAACAAATCACGCCAGGGCCACACCGGCCGCAGACTAGAGGCCTGTACTCCCCAGCCTGCTGCTTTCTCGGGGTTCTCCCCTCTCCCTCTAGGCCCCCCAGCCAGAGCTCCCTGCGCCCCAGCATTGCCCCGGGTGGGATGGGCATTACAAGCTGTGTGGGTGACTCTCTGGGTCTTCTCTGTGCCCATTTTGCAGACCTTGTAAGTGAGACTGGGGCGGCCAGCTACCCAGCCACCTTCTGGGCCTGCCACCCGGCCAGTCGGGGTGGAAGGGAAGATAGCAGCAGTGGGGGACCAGACCCGCACCCAGACAGCCAGGGTGATGTTAGGGAGGCCAGGGCCGAGAAGCTAAGAGTTGGGTGGCCACAGAGGGGTAGGAGGAAGGGACTAGTGGGGTAACTGAGACCCGAGAGCCAGAGGCGAGGCTCCATGGGGTCTTCTGACCCAGTTCCTCCTTCTGAGGCCCCAGCTTGGGCCGTCCCTTCCCCCGGGAAGGGGCCTCCCCTCCTCTCTGCCGCAGCACCTGCCTGGGACCTGGAGTCCAATTTCTGCTCAAAGAACATCCTCCTTGCGGGCAGGGTGGCTCTGTGACACTGTGGCCTGCCTCCCACGTTCAAAAATCAGACAATGGGGCAGTATTCAGCCCTGAAGGGAGATGAAGCCCTGGTACGTGCTGCAACACGGATGAACCTTGAGAACACGCTACTCAGTGCGAGAAGCCACACACACAAGGACACATATTGTATGATCCCGCTGATAGGAAATGTCCGGGACAGGCGGGTGCGTAGAGACAGTTTACCAGTGGTTACCAGGAGCTGTGGGTGTGGGGAGGCTTGGCTTATGGGGTGTGGGGGTGCGGGGTTTCTCTTCGGGGGGATGAAAAACCTGGAAATGGGAGATGGCAGTGGTTGTACAACACAGCGAATGTAACTAACGTCGCCAAAGGACACACTTAAAGATGGTTAAAATAAGATAAATTAATATTTACGTTCTATATATTTGGGGGCCTGGTGGCACAGTGGTTAAGAGCTATGGCTGCTAACCCAAAAGTCGGCAGTTCAAATCCACCAGCCACTCCTTGGAAACCCTATGGGGCAGTTCTACTTTGTCCCGTAGGGTCGCTATGAGTTAGAATCAACTCAGCGGCGAGGGGTTTGGTATATTTTCCCAAATAAAATAAGACAGTATAAAAACAAAACAAATGTTATTTCATTACCGTGTTGGTGTAGAGACAAGTATAATTCAGGCTAAGATCGTTATTGTATTTCATTATTATTGGAAAGGGTCCTGGTGGAACGATGGCTAAGCACCAGGCTGCTATTAGAAAGAAAGGTTGGTGGTTCAAAGCCACCAGCAGCTCCACAGGAGAAAGACCTGTTCCCATAAAGATCTATCCCCATAAAGACTCCAGCCTAGGAAACCCTGTGAGGCAGCTCTACGCTGTCACGTGGGGTCACCACAAGTTGGAATCGACTCAAAGACAAGGGGATTATTACTAGGAGTCCCTGGGTGGGTGCAAACAGTTAACTTGCTCAGCTGCTAACTGAAAGGTTGGAGGTTCCAGTCCACCTGGAGGTGCCTCAGAAGAAAGGCTTGGGGATCTAATTCTGAAAACTCAGCACTGAAAACCCCATGGAGTGCGGTTCTACTCCGACACTCATGGGGTTGCTACTAGTAGAGTCAATTCAACAGCACACAGCTTGGTTTATTAGTATCACATTCAAGATTTTTTTCCTTCTGATTTTAAAAGAAACTGTAACATTTTTGTGGGCCCCTAAAAGTCTTGTGGGCTTGGACCTGCTATGCCCACTGGATATGTGGGCCTGGGCCAGAGCAGGTGGCTCCATCACTCATCCCTTTTAACAGATGATTTACTCAGGCTCTGAGAGGGGAAGGGACTCTCTCTCCAGTGCTCGCTCTCAGGCCACGTAGATCATCCCCACCCCAGGATCTCCCTGGCGGGGCCTCCCCAGGGCACCCGGGATTTCCCCCAGAGGACCCCAGGACATCTGAAGGCCTCCCCACCCGCAGGAAATGCCTGGGAAGCCTTCCCACTGATGAGGGGGTCTCCCCAGTGGAAACCTGCCCCCTCATCCTGTGGCCCTGAAATCCTGGTCACGCAGCTTCTGTGGCTGAGCTAAAAAACTGAACATTGTTTTAATTTAAAAAATACAGAAACAGAGAGAAAATAAAGTCCAACATCTCAGACAATTCCATCTCTAAAGTATAAATATAAAGTAAGAACTGAAAGTCCCCCCACCCCGGGGTAACCGCTGAGCCTTTGAGCGTTTCCTCCCGCACTTTTTCGATGCACGTTTTTTTTTTCCCTTACACACACTTTACCTCAAAACGGCATCTGGATCTCCCACTTGCCTTTCCCCTCCCCCCACGTCTGCCTTGAGCATCTTTCTTGCCCAGAACATACACACAAGCTTCATTCTCCGGACCAGAGTGGACAATCTTCCTCAAACGGCTGAGCCTGAATCTTCTTATCCATCCCCTTTTGTTGGACACTCAGGTTGTTCCCGATTATTTGCTGCCGCAAACCACATTGTGATGACTGTGCCTGCTTGTGGTATTATTTTTGTAAAACAGATTATTAGAACTGGTGGTGGCATGATCAAAGAGATGTTTGCCTCTCAGTTCGTGTTTCTTTCATAAGTGACTTTAACCTTCATTTTCTCTTTTCAGTAGCCATTTGCATCTATTCCTGTATGAATTGTTTGTTTCTTTGCCTGTGTTTCTGTTGGGTTGTTTTTCTGATTGATTTGTGGCAACTCTTTACATATGAGGGACACAAATCTTTTATCTGCTACAATGTTGTGAACATGTTCTCCCCAGCTGTCATACCTCATCTAACCTAGATTTTGGGCTTGTTACAATTCAGAAGTGTTTTATTTGTATGGAGTCAAATTGAAGTTTTTTTCCCCCATTTTATGGCCCTGCTTTTTGTGCTGTTTCCACTGCCAAAGAGGGCAAGGAGGTGGTGAAAGATCTGCCTAGGTAGCATTTCCTCCAACCTCAGGAATCCAGGGAGCTCAGCCTGACCCAGGTCCCTTCTGCCCACCCGCTCTTGTCTCAGATGCACTCACCCTTGGCATTTGAAAACTCAAGTCTACACAAGGGCAGGTAGGTGCCCAGACTGAGCCCAGAGGCCTGAGGACCCAGAGAGGCTGGCCCATCGCCTCTGAGCAGAGGAGCCAGGCCTGCCTTCCTCCCTAGCTTCCTGCCAACCTGTTTGTGCAACTTATTTATTTTCTCTACAAACATCCAGCCTGGCCACGTCAGGCCCCAGCCAGGAGGGAGCATGTGTGTCTGGTTCAGCCCCTGGGACCTCAGTTTCCCCCTCAGTGAAATGGGACCAACCACGGCCTCCACTCGATGGCCTGGAAGGAAATTATGGTCAATGGCGCTACAGCGCTGGGCTCACGTAGAGTGTACGGTTAACGCCTTTGTCTTGCCCCTTCTGCAAAATGGGTGTAAACACTCACCCACATCCAGCCCAAAGGTGGTCTTTGTGACCTTGGCTAAATGGCTGCCTCCTCTGCATCTCAGTTTTCCTGTCTGCAAAATAGGTGTCATAACAGTCTCCACCCCCCAGGACCAAAGTGAGATTGAGGGAGATGGTAGACCAAAAACCGACTCCATTGTTGAGTGGACTCCGATTCACGGCAACCCTGTTTCTTGTCTATAATCTTTACAGAAGGAATTCTGGTGGTACAATGGTTAAGCACTCGGTTGCTAACTGAAAGGTCAGCAATTCGAACCCACCCAGCCACACCAAGGGAGAAGAAACCTGGCGATCTGCTCCTGTGAAGATCACAGCCTTGGAAGCCCTACTGGGCAATTCTACTCAGTCACATGAGGGGGCTGTGAGTTGGAATCAACTGAACGGCAATGGGTTCGTTAATCTTTACAGGAGCAGATTGCCAGTCCTTCCTTCTTCGGCACCAAGGGGTGGGTTTGAACCTCCAACCTTTCAGTTAGTAGTCTCGCTAAAACCGTTTTCGCTACCTGGAATGCAGTGAGAGGACACACGCAGAGAAAGCATGGTGTGTCTCTGTTAACAGCTGGAAGACGACCAAGCCACACTCCCAATTTTCAGGAGGGGAAACTGAGGCCATAGACAGGCATTCCCTGCCCAGAGTCATACAGCCCAGAGGTGGTGGAGGCAGGATTCTCACCCAGATCCATTGGGCCTCAGGACCGCTTGAGGACACGCACCCCCACATTGATGGTGTCTCAAGGCACTGACACGCAGCCACAGCCAGGCCATCCTGAGTGTGGTGTCTCGGCCCCAGGGACCAGGCATGACCCTGTTGTTGGCTCAGGCCACAGTGCTGGGCAGAGGGCTCCCACTCTGTTCCCTCCCCTGCACAACCGCCTCTCAGGGCCCCCAAACCTGTCCCTGCTGTCCCCTTGCAGTCTTCAGTGTCCCCCTCCTTGGAATTCTAGAGCACATACCCTGCACCAAACCTCGGGAAACAGTGAACAAGACACCCCATCTGAGCCCTCAGGGGCCCTGAGTCGGGGCAGGTGATGGGGTTCCCCCCAAAGTAAAAAGATCCACATTGACAGGTGCTACAAGATGGGTGTGGGGCCTGGATGGTGTGGAGGCCAGGGGGGCTTCCTGGAGGAGGCGGCACCTAAACTGAAGAGGAGATGTCGTTGTTGGGTGCCTTCGATCTATTCTCAGCCACAGTGACCCCATGTGACAGGGTAGGACTGCTCCATAGGGTTTCCTAGGTTGCAATCGTTATGGAAGCAAATTGCCAGGTCTTTCTCTTGAGGAGATGCTGGGTGGGTTCAAACCGCAGACCTTTGAGTTAGCAGCTGAATGCTTAACCGTTGCGCCACCCAGTTTCCTGGAAGGAGACAGCTAGGTACAAAGAGAGGAAAGGTGATCCTGGAGGAGGACACAGCCAGGGCAGAGGCCAGAAACTTCCAGGCATTTGGGGAGCAGCAGTGGGTTGGGGTGAGGCTGGTGAGGTGGCCAGGGGCCTGAGCGCACAGCTGGACGTGACATCAACACAGAGCTGCCTCTGGCTATGTGTGGGGCTGAACTGGGGCAGGGGAGGAGCTTGGAGAGCTGGGAATGTGGTCTCGGCTGAGGTGGGGCCCCCCACCCTACCTCTGTGCCTTTGCCCCAGCCGTGCCCTCTGTGGGCCCCTTCCTCCCCTTCCCATCTGGGGTCATTCTCGCCGTACCCATTGTTGGGGCAAAAACCGTCCCTTTGCCCCACCGGGCTCCTCGGAGCCATGTCCCTCCCTCAGGTCCAGCCTTGACCCCATGGGTCTGGGGGCATCTGGGTCCAGCTCTGTCATCTTCATCGGCGGTATGCCCACAAGCCTGTTTTGCCATCCATTAAATGGGGGTCCCTCTCTGTCACTCCTCTTCCCCCTATTGTCTCCTTCTCAAAGCCAGGTCACAGCCATTGTCAGCTACCACTCTGGCCTTCCCACGTGGCCTCCCAGCAGTCCCTGTCCCACCTGCATTTCCATGGGATTCCATAGCACAACGGAGAAGGTCCCCATGGCTCCCCAGCACTCCTGGAATAAAATCCAAACTCCCCTTGGGCTCCTTCTGGCCTTCGCAATGGCCTAGCGGCAGGCGTGGGGTGTCCTTCCCCTATTTCTGCAAGGCACCAGGCTGCAGGTGAAGGAGCTCCTGAGGACAGGCATACCACGCCCCGTGGGAGCCGACCTCAGGCAAGGGGCCTTCCTGGCCTGAGCCTCAGTTTCCCCATCTGAGCAAGGAGACCACGTCAGCTGCCTCTTGGATGAAGCTTAAGAGAGCTGAAGCTCCTGGAGAGGAGCGGGTGCCCCCAGTGTGTCCAGGGTGGTCAGGAGCCCCCACTCTTCGGGCAGAGGTCGGCAGGGAGCCCTGTGGGTGAGTTGTGGGCATCAGAATCTGAGGCTCCTGGACCTACCTTCCCCCCATAACTGGGCTGGACAAAGCCCCATGGGGGCTGGTGAGGAGGCGCCCCATGTTTGCACAGGCCTCCCCGGAATGTGGCGGGACAGGCCCCAGGGCCCCTGAGTCAGGAGCTGTGGGCACCAAGCCAGGAGGGGCAGGCTGCCTTCACGTGGGGAGGGGGGAGGGGGAAGAGGGAGGAGGTGCACAGGGCCCTGGGGAGGGTCTGGGTAAGCACGCTCAGATGGAGGAGTCCTCGTGGGGTTGGGCTGCACCCGAGGTTGGGGGTCAGTCCAGGTTTGGAGCTCAACCCAGGGTCAGGGTTCATTCTGGGGTTGGAGCCTCAGTCCAGGGCCAGGAGCTCAGCTGGGGTTGGAGGCTCAGCCTGGGCTTGGGGTTCAGTCTAGGATAAGGGTTGAGTCTGAAGTTGAGGTTCAATTCAAGGTTAGGGGCTCAGCCTGGGGTCAGGGCTCATCCTGGGGTTGGAGCCTCGATCCGGGATCAGGGCTCAGCCCCAGATCTCATGCATTCGCTCACTCACTTGCTGCCCCCTCCCCATAGCCCTGCCCAGTTGCCCTGACTCTATCCCCTGGACCTTGTCCTTCCATTTTCTCCCCTTGCTCATCCCAAGCCATCCCTCCTTCTATTCTACCCTCACACCTAGCAGAGATAAACTGCTATCTCTTCATGCCCACCCCACGAGAGAGCGAGCCTTCAACTACCCTCAAGTCTACCCCAAATCCACCCCAGCCTCTTCGTCCCCACAGCTTGCTCTGGTGGAGGATCAGGGCCAACCATCACTGCACCGGCCTTATCCTGCTCTCGCTGCCCAGGTCCAGGTGAGTCATCAGGACTGTCGTTTGCAGCATGCTGCTTCTTCATTCATTTTACACCGGTGAGGCTGGTGGCTCCTCAAGGGAGGACAATGAGCCCCACCACCCCATGCCCCCCTGGGAGATTCCTGGAACCCACCTCCTTCCCAGAAGCTAGAGACAGTGAGTGAGCCAGTAAGCCCTGACCCTGGACAGAGCCCCAACCTTGAACTGAGCCCTGACCCTGGACAGAGCCCCAACCTCGAACTGAGCCCTGACCCTGGACAGAGCCCCAACCTCGAACTGAGCCCTTGACTCTATGCTAACCCCTGACCTTGGACTGAGCCCCACTCCCAGATTGAGCCCCGACTCCAGACTGAGCCCCACTCCCAGCTGAGCCCCAACCCCAGACCAAGCCCTTGACCCCGGCTGAGCACGGATCCCAGACTGAGCCGTTAACCCTGGCCGAGCCCTGAACCCAGACTGAGCCCCAACCCCAGACTAAGCCCTGGCCCGCACTGAGTCCCAACTCCAGATTGAGCCCCAAACCTAGATTGAACCCTGATCCCAGCTAAGCCCCAGTCCCAGCTGAGCAACCTGGCTTAACCCCAGTTCCAGACTGAGCCCCAATCCCAGCTGAGTCCCGACCCTGGCTAGCCCTGACCCTGGACTGAGCCTTGAGCCCAGACTGAGCCCCTAACCTCAGGCTGAGGCCCGACCCCAGGGTGAGCCCTGGCACTGGGCTGTGTCTCCATCAAGGCCAAACCCTACTCTAGGCTGAGTCCTGACGGCAGATGAGCAGAGGCCCAGCCACCGTGGGGGGTGGTCATGGTGAACATGGACATGGCAGGCCAGCCCCCCATGGAGGGCCTGAATCCACAGTGAAGCCCCCTCCAGAGGCTGTGTCCCCTGCAGCCTGTCTGGTGACCTTCTCGTGCTGGAAATATTGGGACCCCGATGCATGGGTCCTCGCTCGAGCAAATTCCCTCCTCCCCGTGGGCACCTTTGAAGAGGAGGGAGATGTTCACATCCAGGAAAAGTCAAAGGTACTCACTTTGACAGCAATTAGAAATGGATGTCGTTAGGGTGGACCCAAAGTCCAGTTCCATATCCTCCGTGGACTTCCTGGCCTGCACACCTACGATGTGTGTCTTCCAGAAGCTTCTATTACTATCCCCTCTTTGGCATTTGTGGTTTGTTGTTGTTGGGTGCCATTCAGTCCGTTTAGACTCATAGCGACCCCGAGTAGAACTGTTGCATAGGGTTCCCTAGGTTGTAATCTTCATGGGACCAGATGACCAGGGTTTTCTCCTGGGGAGCTGCTGGTGGGTTCCAACCATCAACCTTTCTTTCTGTTAGCAACCAGGTGCTCAGCCGTCGCTCCACCAGGGCTCCCTTTGTTCAGTCTTTACTGGTGGGAAGTGGGTTTCTGTCTCTCTCTGTTGGGTCCCTGGCCTGGGCCCTCAGTAGGGACGGCCTGAATGCAAGGATGGAGCAGCCTGGGGTGGCAGGTCTCAGCTCCAGCTCCAGGCCCCAGCGGGCACCCAGAAGAGAACAAAGGCCACATTCAGGCGGGTGGGGGTGGGCGGGCTATGGGCCGCCCTTGAGGGGCCCCTGGCACCAGCCGCTGGCGTCCTGTCCCCATGCCAGGGCCCTTGAGGGCACACCCAGGCCGCTGGGCCGGGCAGAGGTGGCGGCCGAGGGGGGGGGCCCCCACAGGGTGCACCGCCTGGTGACTCAGCCCCAAGCAGGGCCTCCCTGGGGAAGACAATGGTGGCTTGTGGGTGCTGGTAGAGCCCCGAGGCAGGTGTGAGTGCCAGGATGGGTCCCTCTGACCCTCAGTCTCCTCATCTGTACAATGGATTTAATCACTTGGGTGCAAGCATATGACAGCCAAGCTAGAGAGAACCACCCTGGGAAGTAAAGGGGGCCCTGATGGCCCACTATCTTCTGGATCCACTCTGTCACCACCGAGTCCCAGTGCCCAACACAGCCTAGCATACAGTTGGTGCTCAATCATTGTGTGGCTCGGGAATGGGTGGTTTCTCCTCATCAGCAGGTGTGCTGGGGGCCACTTTAGGAACACTGGGCATTGGAGCTCCCCAGGGCTTGGCCCACACAGGGTGAAGTTGGGATCCCTGGGAGGCCTCAGCCCCAGCCGGGCCTCTGAGAAATCCACAGGCTGGGGGGAGCCATGGAGGGCCACAGACACCCCAAGACTCGAGGGTCAGAGTGGGGCAACAGGAAAGGGCTGGGGACAGAGGGGCCCTGGGTGGTACTGGGGCTGCTTACTCCAGAGACCCAGGTCCCTCAGTTGGGGGAGACCAAGGGATCAGGGGTGAGGCATAGGCTTCTCTCTGTGCCCATCACTGGCCCTTCCATTTTCCTGATGGACAAACTGAGGCCCAGAGGTGGCAGGAATTTGCCCAAGGTCCCAGACCTGGAGACTCTCTGAGCCAGGAGGGGTCCAAGTGCGGGGCAGCCCAGCTCAGGCACAGTAGGAGGGGCTGGTGGCTTTCATAGGAACCCCCTCTGACCCAGCCTACCCTGGGATTTTCTCCACTGCTCCTCCACTGTTCTTTCTTCCTTTTTTCCTGGGAGTGGGCCCTTGGTGAGGCGTGATTCAGGGGGTCTGCGTCAGGCGGTGGGAAGAGTACTCCAGGAAGAAGAGTAGCAAGAGCAGAGGCCTGGAAGGTTTCGGAACATGGAGACCCGTGTGGCTAGAGTGGAGCGAGTGAGGCCACTTCCCGGCCTGGAAAGGAGTGTGGATTTTCTGCTGGGGTCGTGGGGAGCCACGCAAGGTTTGTGTTTTTCTCATTTGTTATTATCACGTTTCTGTAGGGTCTGTGGTCCTCAAGAGCTGAAAAGCCCCTTGCTGTAGGGGGAACTTTTTTTTTTGTAGGGGAAACTTTTGACACAGACAACTGAAATGCAGAAGGCCCGCCGCCCACCTGCTCAAGCCAAGCCGGTCCTGTTCGAATCTGGCTGAGTGACCTCAGGCCCCAAATTCCATTTTACAGAAGAGGAAACTGACGCTCCAGCAGGCAAAGACAACTAGCAAGTCAGAGGGGTACAGCCTGGGTTCACGTGAGGCTCTGCGGCCCCAAAGCAGGGCGAACCTCGGTTTTCCTCGCCCTTGAAATGGGTCTGATTCGCCCCCTCCGGGCCTGGGATGCACGCTCGCAACACTCAGTGCTCGGGGCCAGCCCTAGGACCTCAGATACGACCGAGGCAAACAGTACGCTCGGGCGGCCATGCAAACCTGAGAATAAAATCCCAAAGCCCAGCCCCTCCCACCGTTTCTCGCGGCCTGTCGCTCGGAGAGTCCCGCCTCTTTCGCCGCCGAGCCGCGCGGCGGGGGCGGGGCGGGGGCGCGGCCTCATCGCAAATGGCAGTTCGCCCCGCCCATCAGGCCGCCGCGCCCTCCCATTGGCCGCCGCCGCTCGGCCTTATCCTCGCATCTCACGGTCCTTCTTCGCTTTCGTCACGCGTGCCGCGCACAGCCTTGTGCGCCTCCGCGCAGAAACATAGTCCCCGCGGCCGCCCCATGCCGTCGGCCTCTGTGCCCCCGAGGGCGCCCCTGCGCGTCCCCGCTCTCGAGGAGGGCTGCGCGGTGCTCGTGCGGGCGCTCGGGGGTCGAGCGGCGGGCGCCGGGGCCGGGGCCCGCGCGGAGGGATCCGCGGCGGCGTCGGGCGGGGCGCGGGCGGGGCCGGCGGGGGGCGGGGCGCGGGCGGGGCCGGCGGCGGCGCGGGCGGGGGGCGGAACATGTCTCCCGCCGCAGGAAGATGAGGCAGCGGCGGCGGCCGCGGGCGTAGCGGGCCGGACCGACCGGACCCGACGCGGCGGCGGGCACTGCGGGCACCGCGCGCCGCTCCGCACGCCGCCGGCCGGCCGCCCCCGGGCCCCGCGCGGGGAGGGAGGCACCGGGACCGCCACCCACGCGCGAGCCCCGGGCCGCCGCGCGCCCCTTTGTCCGGGGGGGCCCTCCATGCCGCCGCGCCCCGCCCGCCTGCGCCCCGGCTCGCCGCGCAGGTAACCGGCCGGGCTGGGGGCGCCGGGCCCCGCCGTGCGCCGCGGGCTGCGCCGCCCTGGCCTGGGGCGGCGGGCGGGCGGGCGGGCGGCCGGGGTGCGGGCGCGGCCGGGCATTGTTCTCCAACTTTGCGCGCCCGTGGGGGGGCCGGGCGCGGAGGCCGGGCGGCTCGGGCGCCCCTGCGCGCCGCCGGCCACTTGGCCAAACTTTGCGGCGCCGGGGGGGCCCTGGCCAACTTCCGCGGACCCCCGGCGCCGGCCCGGGCTTCGGGCGCCCCCTCCCCGGGCGGCCCGGGCGGCGCGGAGTTGGCGGGGAGCGGGAGGAGGCCAGTCCTTTTGTCTGCGCGGGGCCCGGGCCGCGGCGCGCACCGCGGGCTCAGGCTGGGGGCCCGGGGGGGCCGGGGGAACATCTGCTCCGCGTTAATGCGGGGCGCCGCGGCCGGCCGGCGGGTCGGGCGCCCCGAGCTTCAAAGGGCCCCGGGCCGCGCCGCCCGCACCGGCTCCGGGGGGGCCTTGCTTCCCGGGCCTGCCCCCACCCCTCCCCCCTGAAACAGAGATGTTTCGCGGCCCCCCTTCGTCCAAAGTCGGTTTCAAGAATCCCTGAGCCGCTTTCAAACACCTCCAAAGTCCTTTTCAAATCCCCCAAAGTGCTTCTGACGCCCCAGGAGTCTTTCAGGGACCCCCTAAAAGCCTGGTTCAGCCGCCCCGCAAGTCTGTCTGAGTTCTCGTTAAAGTCAGTTTCCACTACTCCTCAAAAACGACCGGTTTCGGACCCCTCCAAAGTGTCAGTCTCACACACCCTCGAAAAAAGAAAAAACTTGGCGAAGGAGGGGGGTGCTCTGGGGCCTCCGTTTCACACCCCATCCCCAGTTAGCAAACAAAGAGGGGGGTTTCTTTACTTCTGAAGTTGGGTCTCCCCTGACTTCAGAACCCCCCCCGTGGTTCCTCCTTGGCCGCCCCCGCCCCCACTTGGGGAACCCTCGAGTGGAAAAAGTGGGAGCCGAAGGGGTTCTCCTTTCTTTGGGACTGAGGCCATTCTTGACCCTGTTTTCTGGACGTGGAAGCGGGCTGGCAGGTGGATCCCCCAGCCCCTGTTCTAGAGAGCAGCCCCCTGGGACCATGCGAGGCTGGAGCCTGGTTTCTGGGACCCTGTCCTTCGGGGACGGGAGGAGAGGATGTTGTCAAAGTTGCTTAAAAATAATAGCCGGATACATCGTGGCAATGAAACAACCTTGGGTTGTTTTTTTCTTAGTTCGGTTTTTTGGGGGGAGCCGGGGTGGGGTTCTGAAGGGCGGAGGAAAGCTTCGAGGGTCGGCCACTTTAAATCCCGTGCGGGGCCGTCCACCTTAAGTTGTGAAGTGAGGAGGGGGCTTCGCTTTCTTCTGTCTCGTGGATTATTTTCTCTTTGGATTTGGGGGTGACTGGGCCTCCAGCGTGCTGTGACAGCTGCTGGGAAGGGGGGGGTCACCAAATTTCCCCGGGGGCGGGGCCTGGGCCGCACCGCCCCCTGCCTTGGGGGAGGGGCGCGGGGAGGCCCGGGGGTGGTTGGAAACGGAGATGTGGCCAGGGAGAGGGGTGGTTCCGGCCGCGACAGGCCCAGGGACCGCTCCCGCCCTGGCCACCCGCCCCCCCGGTTTAAATTTTGAAATGTGATTCTCTGGTGGTCTCTGAGGGAGTTAAGGGAATTTGTATTCAAACGCCCCCCCCCCCCCTTGTTCAGACTCCCCGCTGGCTCTGTTCTCACCCCCAGAGTCAGAAAGGGACTCAGTTTAGGGAGGGAGACCCCTTCAGGGCCATTGCAGAGCCGCGATTCCCAGGACAACTTAAAGGGTCTCCTGTTTAATCAGCCCCCCACACCCCCACCCTTTCAGCCGCTGACCCCTCTTCTCTCCCGTTTCTGTGTGTCTGCCTGTCTCTGCTTCTCCCTGCCGCCCACCCCCACCCAGGGCTCTGTCTAGGCCCCAGGTGCCTGCCCTGGCCACCTCACCCGCAGTTGGAGAATGAACCAGCCGCCGAGGATGGCACCCGTGGGCACAGACAAGGAACTCAGCGACCTCCTGGACTTCAGCATGGTAAGGGGGCCCCCTCCCCCCAGGATCTGCAGGAAGGTTGTTAAGGGCAAGAAACATCTGCTAAAACTACTCCCAACAGTTGGTTCTCAAGCTTGTTGGGGTGAGAGTTCCCAGATGGGGCTGGGGTATGGGGTACCTTTGGAAGCAGGCTGGTGGTACCCCTGTGGTGGTGTGTGTGGAATCAGGGGACCCAGGCCTTGTGTAGAGGTACCTGTCATGAGGTGTTTGTCCAGTCACAGGCTGGGTTCAGTGCACCCCTTTTCCAGATGGGGAACCTGAGGCCTAGGGGGGCGTTGCCCATGGTCTCCGGCTCCTTTGTGGGGAGGCTGGACCTGGAGTGCTCAGTTCTGAGGCCACCACTTGGCCTTGACTTTTTTGTCTGTAAAGTGGGTGTTATCAGGGTCATATGGTGCATCATATGCTGTTATTACTGTCTTCGTTATTGTTGAGGTGTGACCCGCCCAAGGGTGGCCTGTTTTTGGGCTGGGCAGGGTGGCAGTCCAGTAAGGGTACAGGTTCTCGGAGGGTGCACAGCTCAGAGATCTGCGGCCCAGCAATCAGTGTGCTCCATGGTGCCAGGAGCTAGTGGGCTTCCCATAACTCTGGAAGCCCAGAGGCCTCGGTTTGCCCATCTGTGCAATGGGTTGCTTGTCTTGGGGCCGGGGGTGGTCAGCATTTTCTTGAAACGCTCAGGAGTTTTTTTTTCTCTTCCGGCCAATGTGTTGGCAGATTCCCCGAATTCTGTCTCCCCGCCCCCCCCCCCACCCCAAGCACCATTTGGGTATGAAACAGTGCAGAGAGATGAAGGTACTTTCAGTCTGAATTTAATCCTCCATTAGTGGGCATAAGGCCCAGGCCACTGAGGTCTGTCAAAAACAAAAGTCCCCAAACCGAAACGACACCAGTCACTCACACCCCCCTCCCAGTGAAAAACAACCTTCTGGATGGAGGGGCCACGGAGCCGGAAGGGCCACGCCGATATTTTTAAGCCCTGTCTTATTTTTGCCTCCCCGGCTGAGTAACCAGGGTGCAATGCAGTTGTTTTGTTAAACTGACGGGTCACGGACTGTTGGCCCGGAACAGACGGGCTGGGGGGGACACAGGTTTAACCTTGCGGGACCCGGCCTGTTCACCTCTATCCCCCATCCAAGAGCCCTGAGCCACTCGTTCACCTCCTCCTTCTGCCCAGAGGGTCCCAGTGTCTCCCTACTTCAGCTGGGAACCAGTGGCCTGTTTCGCAGACGAGGAAGCTGAGGTTCCCGCTTTTGTCCAAAGCTGGTTTTCACCCCTCTGTGGCCACAAGTGAGAGGCCCAGCCCTCTCTCCAAGACACCAAGAGCAGAGGCAGCCGCCCCCCATTACAGCTCACACCCCTTTTTCCATCCCTCTGTGGCCAGCCACCCTGCTCCACCTGCCCCCGGGACATTGGATTTTCTGCTGCTTTGAAAGAACCCACCGGTTAAACCTGAAACAAAAACATTTAAATGGGAAGTCTTTTTTTCTGGTGCTTTTATATAAAGTAGGAGAAGAGGTAACTATGAGAATGAATACAAAGAAGAAGCTAGAGTTGGGCACCTGAGATCCCACCTGAGGCTGCCTGGGCCCAAGGCTGCTCTGTGTAAACCGGAGACGGAAAGGCTTTAAGGACGTGGAGGCACGAGCTGAGAGCCGCTGCTTGGGTTGGGAGGGAAGGACGCTCTGTCCGTGGTGTTCCTGGCTGGTGTCTCACACGGTCCCAGGCCTGAGGGATGTGGCTTCTTGGACGAGGGACCACAGGGAGGAGCTGGCTGTGGGACCTTGGCCACCTATGCCCCTGAGCCGTGTACATGGACGAAGGTCCCTACTACAAATGGGAGCCCATGGCCAATTGGGTTTTACAAACTCCTTGTGGAGCTCAGAACCCTGGGTCGATCTCACAGCCAGGAAAACTGAGGCTTCGGGGGCTGCGGGGGCAGGTCTGGGCTGATCACGAGGCTGCGGAGCCCTCAGGACACGGCCCGGTACCCTTGTGGCAAATGCCACGTCAGCTTAGTCTCCAGGGGCTTGGAGGCCAAAACAGATCAAAATGGAATCTAGGCCCCCCCCACCCAGCTTGGTTGCTGACCCCAGGACCCCCTGGAGTGCGTTTGCTCCTTAACTTGGCTCAAGTTAGCCCTTCTCCCAACCTGGGCCTCAGTTTCCCCAGTGGGAGAGTGGCCCTTCTGGGAGAGTAGGGCCCTGGAGGTGGGGGCTGAGACGGTTTCCTTTGATACATCGGCCAACCTAGGCTCTCAGTTGAGTGGGCGTAGACCCCAATGAGAACCCACCCCCGCCTGGCTGCCATCTCTCCAGAGAGCCTCTCCATCTCAACTCCTGCAGGGCGAGATGGGAAGGCGGCCTCAGTTTCTCCTCCTGTAGAATGGGGGTGTGGGAATGGAGCCCCAGGGCCTGAGCTGCCGTGCCACGTGCTTTCACTTCCTTTCAGTCCTGGGCAAGTTTCAGGGGCTGTCAGCCACTCCCCAACAAGCCCGGGTTCCAGCCACATTTGTCACTGGGACCTCAAGCTGAATCTTTAAAAGCCAGACCCTTGGGGCAGGATAGGGGTGCGTTTTGTTTTTTCTGTGGCGAAAGGGTTTGTTGATGTTGGATTTTCCTGGTTGATGCTGCTAAGCTGTTCAATCTTCAAGGACTTAGCACGGTGGGTGAGCCAGGCGGGAGGGAGGGAGGGAGGGAGGGTGTTGGGCCCAGAGCCTAGGAGAGCCACCGAAGCAAGCTCCAGGGGGAAGCCCCTTTCCCAGTCACCCTAGCTTCTCACTGTCCCCCGGGCTCCATCCCAGCTCTGCTTCCACCAGCTGCCTCTGAGCCTCAGTTTTCCCTTATGACAGGCTGATGCTACCCCTCTGGGGTGCCGAGAGGGCCGTCGAGTAGCCACTAGGCCCAGAGCCTGGCCCATTACCCTCCCAGCCTTCCCATCGTGTGACGTGTCCCGTCCTGTCTCCCTGAAGCCTCTCCCAGTGGGGTCCCCAGCTTGTCAGGAAAGGAGCACAGTGGGATACCCCTTAGGGAACCTCTAGAAGGAGCTTGGGGCCTGACTTCCACCTGTATCCACCTGTTACCTGTCCCTGCAAAAGGCCTCACTATTCTTTTAAGCAGAAACTTAAATAAAACATTGTATTTCTCCCCAGAGTGGATTAAAAAACCGAACTTGTTGCCGTGGAAAGGATCCCAGCTCAGGCCCACTCTATAGAGTGGATAAATTGTATCAATAGACCTATTTAGGTCCCCCACCAAAATAAACAAAATTGAAATAGTGTGAAGCAGAGTTTAGAATTCTACTAGATACTGTTGCCCTCCCAGGGTGGCATGTGTGTGGGGCCCAAGGAGGTGGTGGTGTTGGCCCCTGGGGGAGCCTTTCTCCTGACACCAGCAGCTTTGAGCACATGATAAGTCAGTGAAATCATTGTCTTGCTGTTTCTTGCCCTGGACGGTCAGGGCAGCCCTGGTCTTCCTCTTTTTTTTCTGATAAAGATCGTATGTGAAGCAGCAGTGGTTCAGCCCTAGTAGAATTCTTGCCTTCCGTGTGGGAGACCCGGGTTCCGTTTCCCACCAGTGCACCTTCTGCACACCCACCGCCCGTCTCACAGGGGAGGCTTGCTTGTGGCCGTGATGCTGGACAGGTTTTGCTGTGACGTTTCAGCAGGGCTTCCAGGCTACGATAGTCTAGGAGGAAAGGGCTGGCGATTGACTTCCAATACTCGGACACTGAAAACACCACGGATCACAGGGGTCTGATAGGCCGCCGATCGTGGGGGTGGCGCAGGACCGGACATCATTTGGTCTCGTTGTACGTGGGGTCGCAGAAGTCAGAGGTGTCTCGATAGTAGCTGAGGACGACGTAGATACGTATAACAACATCTGCCTCTTTAACATTTTAGAGTGTACTGTTTGGTAACAGTAATTACATTCCCCGTGCTGTGCAACCGTCACCGCTGTCCGTTTCCAAATTTTTCCCTCGGTCCTCACGACTCAGTGCTCCCCAAGCAATGAGCCCCGTTTCCCCTTCTTCACACCCTGAGTCCCAGTCCCCTTGGCACCCACGGGTGCATCCCAGCTTTGGGGAGCGACTGTCCTGAGGTCCCTTCACACCCTGTGGGTCCTCGATGAGACTGAAAGTACCAAGACTGGGACAAAGCTGTGTCCTCAGTCCCCGAAAGTCTCCAAGCTCCATCCGTAACCTGAGCCGCCAGGAGTGCTGAGGCCACTGGAACTGTGGGGTTTTTTGTCACCTGCCCACACTCAACCATCTCCCTCTCTTCCCCACAGATGTTCCCGCTGCCCGTGGCCAATGGGAAGGGCCGGCCTGCCTCCCTGGCCAGCACCCAGTTCACAGGCTCAGGTAGGACCTGCACGTTGAGTGAAAAGACAGACGTGTCAAGGGTCGGGCGTGGACAGAGCCCGGGACGTGGGTAGGGGACAGAACCAAAGGGTCCCCCAGATGCCAAAGGAGGGAGGTTTTTGTGAGGGCCAGGCGGGGGGGGGGCTTGGGGCTCTGTGTCCAGATGTACACACTTGGGAATGGTGAGTGGCAAGCCTCAGAGGACCCCAAGATCAGCCATTCTCACTGTCACCACCGATGTGACAAGAGCCACTGCCCTTGGGACTGCAGAGGGAGCCCAGTGGTTGGCCCAGCCGATGGCATGGGTGTGGGACTTGAGGTGCTGATACCGGAACGTCTGGGCAAATCTAGACCAGGCGGTTACCCCAGCCAGCCCTGAGTGCTGACGTGGTGGCAGCGGGCAGGATGGACGAGGGGAGATAGCAGGGACGAGAACTGAAAAGTTACACAGAAACACAGGTGCTGCTTGGAGAAGCTCACAGTTGGGTCAGGGTGCTGGGCAGGGGAGGGCTGTGGCTAGCTGGGTGGTCAGGGAGACTTTGAGGAGAGGTTGCTTAAGTAGAGACCTGATGGAGGGGAGGGAGGGAGCCACGTGCGCGTGAGAATTGCTGGTGGTGGGAACAGCCTGTGCAAAGGCCCTGAGGCAGGACCAGGCCTGGTGAGTTGGGGGAGCAAGGAGGAGGCCCATTTGGCTGGAGCAGACAGAGTGAGGGTGAGAGGGGAGGAGGGAAGTCAGAGCGCTGTGGGCCGAGGCTGTAGGTCTGTCTCTTCCGAAAGTAGTGGGGAGCCATGGAAGATTGTAGGCAGAGACGGGATGAGGTCTGATGTGCTTATCGGGAAGCCTTTTGGCTACCAGCTGGTTCTGGGGGGAGCCATTGTGTCCCAGAGGCAGGGGTGGTCGGTGGTATAAGTCTCGCCTTCTGTGCGGGAGCCTGGGGTTTGATTCACAGCCGGCGTGCCTGTGCCTCGTGTGCAGCCCCCACCCGGCTTTCAGGGGAGGCCTGTGTGTTGCCAGGCGGTGTTGTTAGAATGGTGAACAGGTTTCAGTCGGGCTTCTGGACTCAGGCGGACGAGGAAAGGCCTGGCGATCTGCGCTCAAAAATCGGCCAGTGAAAACCCTGTGTATCACAGGACCTGATCCTAAGCGATAGTGGGGGTGGTGCGGGACTGCAGCTTTTTGTTTGCTGTGCACGGGGTCACTGTGAGGCAATAAGTGTCCCCAGGGAGCCCCTCGAGGGGCCCAGGCAGGTGTGTCCTGCCTTCTGGTTTAGAGTCTGGAGCTCCCTGGGCCTGTGGCGTGGGTCTCAGAACCTTTATGGGGCCTCAGAACCAGGCTTTTGGATGGTGTCCTGTGTTTCTGGGCTCTGGGATGGAGGTTCTGTTAAGCCGTCGTTTTCAGGATCCCCTGGGGTGCCCTCTGGGGTCTGGCAGGAGGAGGGGGGCTCACGGGGGAGAGAAGAGGGGGGTCATGCTCACGGTCATCACCCCTCCTGGCCTCTGTGTCCCTGAGGAAGTAGCCACAGGGTGGCCGTAGTCTCTTGCAGGGGTGGAAATCCCCAAGGGTACCCGCCATGCCCTCCCCATGCTGACACTTCCCTGCCCGGGGGAGGGAGGCAGGGGCCTTCCTGGAGGTGGACTCAGCTGCACCTGGCCCAGCTTGGGGGGTGGTCTTCCCTCACCAGCCGTCCACTTGCCCACCCAGCCTCTCCGCAGACGTGCTGCCAGGGGGCCAGCAGCCCTCAGCAGCTGTGGGTGTGTGGATCGCCCGCTCCCCGGAAAGTTTCCCCCAACACCTCTGCCTGGTCCTGCCTTTCCCTGGACATGAATTCTGGACCGTCTGTAAATGCCAGTTTCCTGGGGTTTCTGCAGCTCCACCACCTCTGACCGAAGGGTCTGCTCTACTTCAGCCCAACCCCTTGCATCGGGGCTCAGAATTCAGGGGATGCCAGTGAGGCTCGCCTGTTGAATTTCTTGCCCACAGCTCTGGGGGGGATGGTTGAGGCTGGCTTCGGCCTGGGCACCCCCCTCAGTTCAGTTTAGGCACATTTGGCTAAACCTGAGCCACCTGGGTGGGGAGCTACAGGGCCAGGGGAGGCCCAGGACCTGGGGCCCCCTTCCTTCTGGCTGTCATGTGGTCCCTGCAAACACAGACTCTTGTGCCGTTGTGCTTTGAGCCTCAGTTCCCTCCTCTGCAAAATGGGTGTCCACCCCCTGGGCGGAGGGCTTGGCAGACCAGGGGCTGAGAACCTTGTGAGCTGTGAAGTGTGGGGCACCTCTGTGCAGAGGCCCCCCGGCCTTCCCTTGAGCCCATGACTGTCCGTCTGGGGTGGGGTGTCCCAGCTTGGAGCTCCTGTCACCGCTCCGCAGCCTTCTTGGAGCGGGGACCCCAGGAGGGGGCAGAGTTTGATGTTCCATCAGCCGCACAGCCTGGGGTTCATCTTCTGACCTGCAGGAGTCAGAGCAGACCCAGAGCTGTGTGGCTCCAGGGGTCATCCCCTTCCTGCACCTCAGTTTCTTTTCAGTACAATGGGTGTAGCCTCATCTTCCAGACAGGTCTCGTCCAGAACCCCTTTCTTTCTGCCAGCCATGCCCTCTGCCTTGACCCTACCCCTGTCGTGGTTGCCGTGGAGTCAGCCCCAACTGAGGCACCCTCACGATTTAGAGTAGAACTGAGCTCCGTAGGGTTTTCAGTGGCTGACTTTTCGGAAGTAGGTTGCCAGGCCTTTCTTCCGAGGCATCTCCAGTTGGACTCAAACCTTTCACCTCTTAGCGAACTGTCAAGCACATTCATTGTTAGTGCCACCCAGGGACTCCGCGGCATCCTTCGTGTTCCTTTAAAACGACTCGATTCTCTTAAATGTATTTTGAAAGGAAAATTGATACAAGAAAACCAGCAGCCGGGACCAGAATGTAAGGTGTCCCCAAAAAGGAATAAAATAGAAGTGGCGTGGCATATTGAGGCTGATGTGACTGGTGGTGGCTGTACCTGGTCTCTGCCTGTTAAAAAGAAAAAAAAATTGGTGTTAAGAGAGGCATTAAAGAAAAATGGGAGACGGAGACTTTCTTCCTGTTATCTGGATTGGAAGATGTTACAAAGGGAATAATTTTCTCGCCACTCCCTTTTGGGAAGCTCTCAGGCACAGCTCTCATTGACAGCTCATCACTGCCAAAAAACAGCCGATCCCAGGCCACAGAAGGCATCAGGAAGTGCTTAATGACGGGCCGGAGGAAATTTCTTCCCTATTTTTAATCTCTCCCCAGCTTTCTGGGTTTGCGTAACTGGAAATGGAACCCACGCTCAGACGGAAAGTCACACACTTGGAAAGGTCCCTTCCATGGTCTGTGTTTATAAAGGACCTTGGAACGAACACACTCGCAAAGATTTCCTCAGGGCGAGTTTCTCCAAGTCCACTTGCTGAGTCTGTGGATGGATCTTCACGTTGAAAGTGCTGCTTGTGTTTCCTGAAAGCTCTCCAGAAGGGCAGGAACGTCGGATCCCCTCCAGCCGATGGTCTGGTGGTTCCCTGAACGTAGCCAGCATGGGGCCCTTTTTCTCTTTCTTCGATAGGTGACCAGTGATATGTTGGTTCTGTTTGCACGTTTATGATGAAGAGAAGGGCTTACCTTTTCAAAAGTTGTTTGGCCATATGCATTTTTTTTTCTCATCTGTTTTATTTTTGTTGTTGTTGAGAATATTTTCAGCAACACAGCAGAACACACACCAATTCAGCAGTGTCTCCATGCACAGTCCAGTGACGTTGATCACATTCTTCGAGTTGTGCAACCGTTCTCACCCTCCTTTTCCGAGTTGTCCCTCCCCCGTTAGCAGAAATTCACTCTTCCCTAAGCTTCGTATCTCATTTTTTTAGTTGCTCTTGTCAGTTTGATCCCATGTACACAGCTCTTAAATGAACACACCGCTCACTGCATGGATGTTCTTCTTTGATGAAATTCTCTTTACTTTGCTTGAGCCCTGTTTTGGGGGATCGGTCAACTTTTTATTTTAAAATAATTAGGAATTTCAGGAAGTTGCAGAGCAATGTCCATGGGGGTCCTGTGGACCTCTCACCCAGCTCCCCCCAGTGGTAACATCTTGTCTAATTGTTGGACAACATCACAACCAGGCAGCTGATGCCCGAACGATCCTCAGAAGTCCCTCAGTCTGCACCAGCTTCTGTACATACGCGCGTCGTCATTGTTGGGTGCCGTGGGGTCGATTCTGGCTCAGAGCGACCCCACGTGACGGGAGCAGGTCGCCAAGCCTTTCTCCTGAGGAGCCGCTGGGTGGGTTCGAACCGCCAACCTTTCGGTGGGCAGTTGAGTGCTTAACCTTTTGCACCACCGGGGTTCCTCGTGTGTGTAGATTTCAGTGCAGGTCTCACACATGTAGATTCACGGCACCACCATCAAAATCAAGACACGGGACTGTCCCACCACCCCAAAGCTCTCCCTGGTGCTTGATAATTTACACTTTATCGTTGAACTCCCCGTCACAAAGCCCTGACAACCCCAGTGCTGTCCTCCGTCTCTACGGTTTTGTTTCAGAAATGTCCTGTGTGTAAGTGGCAACACCCAGTGTGTAACCTTTTGAGATTGGCTTTTTTCAGTCAGCATAACTCCCTGGAGGTTTATCCAAGATGTTGAGTACATCAAGAGTTTGGTCCTTTTTCTGGCTGCCTGTGATCATCACTGTAACAGCAGCAGTAACGATGGCGATGACATTCGTCACCATTTCCTGAGCGTTCTTTGCCAGGCCGTTCATTATGAGTCCTCAGGCTTCACACGTCGTTGGAAGAGGTGCCGTTACTATCCCTGCTTCACTGATGGAGAGGCCGAGATGTGGAGAGCATACTAACTGTTACGGATTGTTATGTCCTCCCAAAATATGTGTGGTAAATCCTAACCTCTGTGCCTGTGGTCCACTTGGGAATGAGTTGTCTTTGTTATGTGAGAGAGGCAGGATTAGTGTAGGGGGTATCTTGAAATATAAAAGATTAGACAAGTGAGCAGAGATGGGGGAAGAGAGATGCCAAGCCCCATGAAGATCACCCAGGAATGGAAGCTCGGAAGAGACAAGGACATTCCTGCAGCGCCGACAGAGAGATAAAGCCTCCCCTCAGAGCCGGCGCCCTGAATTCAGCCTTCTAGCTTCCTAAACTGTGAGAAAATAAGTTTGTTAAAGCCACCCACTTGTGATACTTCTGTTATAGCAGCACTACGTAACAAAGTCGATAACCATCCCAATAAACCACTCAATATCGACCTTTTTAGCGGTAGATTGCCAGGCCTTTCTTCTGAGGCACCTCTGTGTGGACCCGACCCTCCAACCTTTCAGTGAGCAGCTGAGCGCGTTCACCAACCGCATCGCCCAGCGAGGATGATAGCGTGTCCTCTGGTAGCTGGTGGCTTCTATCTGCAGTGTTTCATTTTGCGATTTGCCTGTGTTGCTGAATGGCATTGGTCTGAGGCATCTTCGGGCCCTCTGCCGCGTTTCTGGACTGGAGCCAGGGGACTCCTTGCTTCCTAGACGGTCTTCAGCGGGTGGGAAGCATCTGGTCTCTCAGCTCACAAGGAACTGACGTGCAGCCCCATTTGAGTCTGATGCTTTCCCGCGATTACCCTTGGCTCTCCTGCGATTCTGACCTGTGAAGGTTTTGTCCACTCCTGTCAGTTTTAGGTTTTTCCTAGACAAAAGTCATCCACGTTTTAAAGTGGCTAATGGTGCATTCTTTTTGAATAATTTTATTTTTCAAATGAAAGTTTACTCAGAAAGTTAGATTCCCATTCAACAGTTTAGACACAGATTGCTCTGTGACACGGGTTACGATCCCCGTAATGTGTCAGCACTCCTTCCGTTTCCACCCCCGCCCCATTTCTGTCCATCCAGCCTCTCTGCCTGTCCTTGCCTTCTCATCTTTGCTTTTGTGTAAATGTTGACTATTTGGTCTCCTATAGCTGATTGTTTAAAGAAGCACATTCCTCACCGATCTTATTTTTATTTCATAGGTCAGTCTATTATTTGGTTGAAAGAGGACACTCCTGGGGTGGCTTCAGTTCCAAGTTTAAAGGGTATCTTAGGGTGATAGTCTCAGAGGTTCCTCCAGCCTATATCAGTCCAGTAAGCCTGGTCTGTTTTATGAATTAGAGTTTTGTTGTATATTTTTCTCCCATTCTAACCAGGACTCAATTGTGTACCAGTCAGAACAGTTGGTGGTGGTAGCCGGGCACCATCTAGTTCCTCTGGTCTCAGGCTAGAGAAGGCTGTGTGGTTCCCGTGGGCTTTTAGTCCTGTGGACTGATTTCTTCTGTGAGTCTTTGGTTTCCTTCACTCTCCTTTGCTCCAGAGGGGAGGAGATAAGTAGTTGTATCTTAGGTGGCCACTTGCGAGCTTTGAAGACCCCAGTTACTACTCACCAAACTTTATTTTTTTAAATACGTAATCATTTATTTTTGGTGATGATATGCACAGCAAAGCCTGCTCCTACTCCAGTTTCTAGGCATTCTCATCAGTGACATTGGTTCCATTCTTCACATGTGTGCATATTCTCATTATTTATCTTCTAGTTGTTTCACTCCCATTGTCTTAAACTTCTCCCAACCTTCTCGTCTGTGCTTTAGGGTAGCTGTTGTCCATTCAATCTTAGAATTTTTTAAAAGAATGCAATACTCAAGGGTGGCAATCTTTACTCTTCGGGCTAAGCTGGTAATTTGGAGGTGACGTCAGGGCAAGTCTCAGTTCAAGGTTTAAAGAGCAATTCAGGGCCATAGTCTTGGGGACTCCTCCAGCATGGATTTAAGAATTTGAAATTCTGTTCCACATTTTTCTCGTTTTCTATCGGAATCCATCTATTGTGTCCCTGATCAGAATGTTCAGTAGCAGTAGCCGGGCACCATCTAGTTCTTCTGGTCTCAGAGTAGAGAGAGGAGGCCAGGGTTCATGGAGGCAGTCCTGTATTCTCGTTCTTTGTCCGATTCTGGAAACCCTGCTGGCGTAGTGGTTAAGAGGTACGGCTGCTAACCAAAAGGCCAGCAGTTCAAATCCACCAGGCACTCCTTGGAGACCCTGTGGGGCAGTTCTACTCTGTCCTACAGGGTCACTATGAGTGGGAATTGACTTGATGGCAACAGGTCTTTTTATTTTTCGGTTTTCTCTCTTTCTCTTTTGTTCCAGATGAATAGAGACCAACAGTTGTATCTTAGATGGCCGCTCATAAGCTTTTAAGACCTCAGACACTTCTCCTTAATGGTACATTTAAAGGATTTAAGCATTTAAAGACAACTTTAAAGGATAAGTTCACCTCTTTGTTTAACCAGGAGATGTAGAGTCCATTTCTCAGTCCTCGATCTACTTTTCTTTTGTTTTCTTTTTGTTCTTTTGTCCTTGATTCTTCTGTCTGGTGCTTTATTTTATTGATCTGTTGTCCAAGAAATCTGCTTCATGGCTGAATCAATACTTACCAAGCGACTGCTTTTCTCTCTCTTACTTTTGTCTTAATTGTTCCCCTTTTTAAAGTTATTTTGATGGCTTTTGAATCGAAGACCTCATTTGTTTATCTCTATTTGCTCTTGTTTAGGAACCAGAGGACTGAAGATTATAAATTTTCCTCTCAAGACTGCTTTGGCCAGATCCCATCGGTTTCAATAGTGCCGAGTTTTCGTTATTTTAGAAACACTCGACAATACTTTTTAAGAGATGTTTCCTTCTGACTTGCGTTATTTCAGAGATTACGGATTTCCAAGTTGGGGGTGGAGTGTGCTTCTCAATCAGCTGATTTCTGGGTCACCAGTGTAAAAAATCAGTAGCAGCTTAGCCTATTGCTACTGATGGGAAGAGACAGAGCTTTTTTACTCTCGCTAAAATACAAACAGAGTCCCTGGGTGGGGCACACAACGAATGAGCTCAGCTGCTAACCGAAAGGTTGGGGCTTTGAGTCCGCCCAGAGGTGCCTCGGAAGAAAGGCCTAGTGGTCTGCTCCTGAAAAATTGGCCACCGAAAACCCGTTGGAGCACAGTTCCACCCGGACACACACAGGTCGCCAGGAGCTGGAGTCGACGCCACAGCGACTGGTTTTTAAAACGTGAACCACTTCTGTCGTTTTCCGTGAGCACTTTAGGGACAGTTTGACGGGGATCTGTGAGCTGATGAGATTGAAGCTATCGCGTCTGGCACTTTCTCTGAGCACGACCCACGGTTTCTGCTTATGTATTTGGATGCTGGGTTAAGGGGGCACGTAAAAGCCACGGGAGTCCTTAGGCAGCACAAAGGGCGAGCTTGCTCGGCGCTTGGTTGGAGGTTCAAGTCCACCCAGGGTTCCTCGGAAGAAAGGCCTGGCGATCACCTCTGAAAGATCAGCCACTGAGAACTCCGTGGAGCACAGCTCTACTCCGACACGCACGGAGTTGCCAGGAATCGGAATCGACTCCACGGCAACTGGGTTTTTAAAAGCTCGAGACAGCTGGGGCCTCACCGTGGATCAGCTCGTCATCAGTGCAGAAGAGCCCTCTCTGGTCTAGTGAGAGGGTTTCCCTTGAATTAAAAATATCATGTTAATGTTGTGACCCTTCTGTTTCGTTTGCGTTATCTTGACGTATCTCTGTGCATCCAGTCGTATTTAGCCTCCTGCAGTTGTTGGTTCTGGAACTGTCTGTCGTAGACGCCATGTTTCTGAACAAAGTGCATGTCTGTGTCTCAGCTGCTTTTCTTCTGTAGTATTCGCTTAAGGTTTCCTGACTTTGTACTTCCTCCTGCATGGTGTGCGTTTTCTCAGTTTGGTTTTGGGAGGCCTGTGCTAGTGTGCAGTTCTATCAGTGTTTTTTTCCCCGTAGTTTTAGTTGTTTTTGTTGTCAGGTGCCGCCAAGTTGGTTCCGACTCATAGCGACCCCGTATACAACAGAGTGAAAACACTGCCTGGTCCTGCGCCATCCTCACAGTCATCGTTATGCTCGAGCCCATTGTTGCAGCCACCGTCAGTTTATCTCGTTCAGGGTCTTCCTCTTTTTTGCTGACCCTGTGCTTCACCAAGCCTGATGTCCTTCTCCAGGGACATCACAATAATGTGTCCAAAGCATGTGAGACGAAGTCTCTGCATCCTCGCTTCTAAGGAGCACTCTGGCTGTCCTTCTTCCCGGACAGATTGGTTTGTTCTTCTAGCAGCCCACGGTATATTCAGTAGGCTTAAAGAACGTGCTTAAACCTCCATTTCATGCTTTTTCAACTCCAGACATGAAGCCGCATTTCCTTCTGCAGGCAGGTTGAGGAAGGAGCCTAGTATGGGAGTCTGCCCCTCGGCCTTTGGCATAAATACTGTGAGTTTCTTGAAAACATTGTTTCTCTTTACCCAAGAACTGTATGGAATTTGCAATCTGTTATCTCGACTCTGCCACTTACTGTGGGATCTTGAGCAAATGACTTTTTTTTTTTTTAACTGCCTCAGTCTTCCTATCTGTAAAATGGGGACCGTAGTCGCTATGCAAGGATTCAATGAGATAAAACATACAAAGCACCAACGGTGGTGCTTTTGTTACCGTCACTGGTGTGATGGAGTCCGTAGTTGACGGTTAAACGTGCTCACGGTCAGCCACGCCCATCACATGCTCCTGGTTTGCCCGTTTATACGTTGTGATCACCTTCCTAGTTTGTGGCGTGTTATTTTAGGGAATGTTTCTTCTGCAAGGGCACATGGGCGATGTATGTTCCTATCTTATACCTGTTGCCGTCGAGTCAGCCTTGACTCATGACAACCCTATAGGACAGAGTGGAACTGCCCCGTAGGGTTTCCAAGGAGTGGCTGGTGGAATTGAACTCCTGACCTTTTGGTTAGCAGCCGAGCTCTTAACCACTGCGCCACACCTGAAAAGATCTTGTTTCCTTTACATCTGAGGGACGTCTAGCTGGGAATAGAATTCTTTGGTCATACTCTTTCCCTGTTGAGACTCAAACTCCCGTAATATTTCTTCGTTTTCCTCCCGTGTAAAAAGTTTAGGTCTGGCCATGAAACCCAGTAAATGTGCATGTGTTTATCTCGGTCTTATTTGCTTTTTCATTATTTTGTCATTACTGTTTCTTTGGGTGCTCTGACCCTCGTGGTTGACCATTCAAAAGTGCTTGGTTCAGTTCTGACTTTGTGGTTGCTGGTGTGTTTTCTCCGTTCCCTTTAGGAATACCAGCGCTCTGGTTTTAAGCCTTGATTGTTCTTCGTGCTCGTCATCTCTCTGAGTCCCTTCCTTCTCTTTCTTCTTTTTTTTGGTTGTGTTTTCTATATTGTCAGTTCTGCTTTCACTGCCTCTCGTCGTCTTCTGTTTCCTGGGGTAAATCATCTCGTAAACCTGTGGACTTCTATCCTTTGCTTTTCATGTTTGTTTTCCTTTTGCGTTCATTTTTTGCGAAGAGGTTTGGTTGGCTTCTCAGCTCATATTTGGAGGAAGGCTGGCCTGTGGGGGACAGATTCTTTTGTCCCCAAACCTGGGTACCATGTGGATCCCCCCTTGAGACTGAAGTTGGAGGAGAGGATCTTTCTGCTACCACTTTAGTCACTTAATCTGAAATTCATGGGATGGAGGGAGCTGGGGCAGCCTCTGTTGCTGGGGGACCCTGTTTCTCTTAGGTTTCATTTACGTATTTGTTAGACCTTCACTCTGCAGACCAGCCCCACCCATAGTGAAGCCCCCCAGGAGCTGGGAGTTGCTCCAAGGGGTTCAGGAGAAGGTGGGTTGGAGAGAAGCCCCAGGTTTCTGGTGGACAAGGCTGCCTCCTTTGTCCATACGGCTTCACTAGTCGAGGGACTGTCCTGCCATATTGGGGACCACAAGGGGCCTCCCACTATTCAAAAGGGTGGGGGTAGCCTCACCTCCCTGTCCTTTCCCTTCAGCCTCCGATTAATTACCTTCCTCAGGGGGAGCCCGAGGGGACCCCGCTTTCCCGGCCCCTGCAGATTTTGGGGGCAGATACAGAAGGGGTTTTCTGGGACTCCCCGGCACTACCCCCCAATGAGGAAGGGGGTGTGAGCTGCTCTGGCGCCTTCGTTCAGCCTGCCTGGAGCCTGCCGCCTCTGGTAGCAATTCCTCCAAGTGTGTGGTGTGTGGTTGGTGCCTACCCTGTGCTGTCACCAAGGGCGTGTTCTTTCCTATGTCTCATTCTTCTCAGAAAGCAGGGGAGCATTAGCTGGAGCTGCCCTGCAGACCTTACTTTAAAGTTACAACCCTGGACACATACACACAAAGCGTTGTTGTTAGCTGCCGTCAGTGGGCCCCTGGCTCACGGCGACCCCATGCATGTGGAACAAAGGGCTGCCAATCCTGTGCCGTCCCCGCCGTCGCTTGTGATTGGACCATTGGAATCCATAGGCTTTCCCTGGCTGATTTTTGGAAGTCGATTGCCAGGCCTTTCTTCCTAGTCTTAGCCTGGAAGGTCCACTGAAACCTGTCCACCGTGGGTGACCCTGCTGGTATTTGAAATACAAATGGCAGAGCTTCCAGCATCACAGCTACACACAAGCGCCCCTAGTACGACAGACTGACGGGGGGGTGGTGGTGGTTTGTTACTTTAGTTCTTTTCCTTTGGAACCACACCATGTGGTATAGCAGCCACCAGCCACAGGGAGCTTTCTGAATTTGAACTAATTACTGAAATTAGTTATAGTTACATGAAATGGGAAAGTCTCCTTCCCGGTGGCACCAGCCACATTTGAAGGGATTGGTGGCTACATGTGGCTGGTGGCCACTTACTGGACAACATGGATGGTGAACGTATTGTCCACCACAGAAAGCCATTCTCTTGGGGACACAGACTCATTTATGAAATGAAAAAATGAAAAGCGTTCACGGTGGCTGTGCAGGGCCCAGCTCTGTGCCTGACAATGTTGGGGACAGAGAGAGGAGCCCCAAGCTGAGAGGGCAGACAGGGCTACTCCCCTGAAGGGGGAGTGGGTGCTAAGACCAGAAGAACAAGAGGCTGGGGGTGTGGGACCCTTGAGGCAAAGCTCCAGTAGAGGGCGGGGCCATCTCACATGTGGGTGGGGCTGCAAGGTGGGAGCTGGGGGAGGTGAAGGGAGATGAGAGCTCAGTGGAGTTTGGTTTTTACCCTACGAGTGGTGGGGAGCCATGTGGGTGTTAGGTGCCCTGGAGCAGGTTCCAACTCATAGTGACCCTGTGCACAACAGAACAATTCTGAGCATCTTCACTATTGTTGCGTGTTTGAGCCCATTGTTGCAGCCACTGTGTCAGTCCGTCTCGTTGAGGGCCTTTCTCTTTTTCACTGACCCTCTAGTTTACCAAGCATGATGTCCTTCTCCAGGGACTGATCCCTCCTGACAACATGTCCCAAGTATGTAAGATGCAGTCTCGCCGTCCTTGCTTCTAAGGAGCATTCTGGTTGTACTTCTTCCAAGACAGGTTTTGTTTGTTCTCTGGCAGTCCGTGGTGTATTTGGTAGTCTTCACCAACACTATATTTAAAGCTGTCAATTCTTTTTCGATCTTTCTTGTTCATCAGTTTTCACATGCGTATGAGATGACTGAAAACACTATGGCCTGGGTCATATACACTTTAGTTCTCGAGGTGACATCTTTGCTTTTCAATACTTTGAAGAGGTCTTTTGCGCCCATTTGACCAGTGTGATGCGTCTTTTGATTTTCTGACTGCCGCTTCCATGGTTATTGATGGGGAGCCATGGGAGGTGTTAAAGGGAGGGAGGAGATCCTGGTTTTGTTTCCAAAAGCTTTTTTTTATAAGGTGCGAGGCAGTGAGGTGGTACCTGGGAGGAAGCTACCACAGGAACCCAGAGCTGTGGCTGTGGGGATGGAGAGCCGGTGTAGACGCTGACTTGTCCTGAGGCCACGTGGGGCAGGCCGTGGGGCAGGAGGGAAGGGGGAAGAGGGTGAGTCCCAGGACTCTAGCCTGAGTGCTGGGGTGAGAGCGGCACATCACCGAGGTGGGGCTGCTAGAGCCAAACCCCCGGTGGGCGGTGCTGGGTACAGCTGTGTCCACGGCCCTGTGCCTACGGTGTGTTTTGCTGGCCCAGCACAGCAACCCCACTCCTGGTACCAGAATCTGTTGACAGGACTCTGCATGGGGGGAGCAGAAATGGGCCCTGGCTATCTTACAAATTGGGATCAGCTGACTTTTTCTGTAAAGGGCCAGAGAGTGAATATTTTCAGCTTTGCTGTGATGACTCAGTTCTGCCTTTGTAGTGAGTGTTGTCATAGATGATGTGTAAATACATGGACGTCACTGTGTGCCAATAAAACTTTATTTACAAAAACAAGTGGCGGACCAGATTCAAAATCCACCCTGGGATGTGGGTGTTCAGTCACAAGTATTTACTGAGCATCTGGTTTCAAATCCCACTCCCTGATTTGCAAACGGGGCGGGGGGCAAGGGCCAGCCCACAGTCACACGACAAGGGGGTGACCCGGGGGACCTGGCAGGTGAGTGGTCTTGTTGCCCCTGGGTGACTCTGATTGGAACCAAAGCTTCCAGGGATTGGGCAGCTTGCTTGGGGTCTTCAGATCCATGGGGCCCTGCATCCAAGGCCACCTACCCCGGCCCCTCTCCTTGGCCCAGGGAGGGTCTCCCCACCCCCAGCATGCCCACCCCTCCCTCTTTCTCTTCCAAGGAAGGCAGGGCTGGACCCTGGACCCTGCAGAGAGATGCGAAGCAGAGATGTTCTCTCCTGGGCACCCTAGATCAGAAATTCGCCTCCAGCGTTTAAAAGAAAAGAAAGAAATCATAAAAAAATTACACTCAAACAACAGCGTCTTATTCTGTTAGTATGTTTTAATTAGAACGTGAGCGGGGAATGCTCTGTGAATATTCATGGCAGGGTTATTAAAATGCATAATTAATCGGTGGGGGGGTTAATAACTATTAATGGGAGCGCTGGGGGAGGGGCCGGTCTCTATTTTTGTCTTTTCTGGAGGGAGGGAGGGAAGCTTCGGCCAGGGCCTTGCTGGGGCTGGTTTGGGGCATCGGGGCCCCAGGAGACCCCCCTGTTGTCGCCTTGCCAGCCGAAGGGTGGAGGGCTGTGGGCGTCGGGTTCGAGTGCTGCTCTGGCTCCAATGTGCCCTGGCCATGACCTTGGGAAATGACCTCCAATCTGTTTGATTGAGGATCCCGGTGCCTCCATGGGGGGCTTTGTAGATACCGTTGTGGAGTGAGGGAGACACCCAGAGGAGGGTAGCTGCATCTCGAGGGGGACCAGGGCTGGAGGTCAGGGGCCCACCTGGTGTACCAGGATAGTAGACAGGACCGGCCTGCGTAGGCAAGGAAGGAAACTGAGGCTCAGAGAGGGCTGGAGCTTTGCTCAAGGTCACCCAGCCAGCCCTCCTCTACCAGCCCCCCTCTCCCCAGGACACAAGTGGGGGTCTGGGACCTTGGAGTATAGACCCCCAATCCTAGTGGCAATGCTGGGGACCATCAGAGCGCCCCTACATGCCAGTGCAGCTTCCCAGCCCCCCACCTGCAATCACGTTGGAAATTTTTGATTAGAAAACAAAATCTAAATGAGACATGAATATTCATCAGGCTGGGAGATTAATATGCATAATTATGCAAATCAGACGGCAATTAAACACCAATTCTCTGGAGGGATGATTAACACAAAGGCACCGAAATAGAAGGATGCCGTTTGAAAGAAGTTTCTGGCAGCACGGGGCAGGAGGGCACCTGTGGGGCAGGTGGGGGTACAAGGCGGTCGTTCCCCCACACTGGCCAGCCTGGGGTCCAGGCAGGAGCCCAAGGTGGGGAGGGGGGTGCATGAGGTGCAGCCACAGCCTTCAGGCCTGGCGTGGACCCCCATCACTTTCCAGCCAGGCTCTCAGGATCCTCTGGACTCGGAGCTGGACACGGACACCCCCAGTTCCGCAGAATGGGGTCTGTTTATAACCTTGCTTTGCAGAGACAGAAACTGGGGTTGGCTCTGTTGCCTGGCTGGGGGTCCGGGGGCTGCCCCTCTTCTGCTTCCTAGGGGCCCGGTTAGGACCAGTGGAGGGGCCATAGCCCCCTCCCCCCAGGGACCCAGGCAGGATCTGTAGGGAGAGGGCCAGTGGCTGCAAGACCCTGAGATCCCCCAGCCTAGGGCAGTTGCCTGTTAGGGTGTGTGAGGAGATAAGGAGGCCGCCCTGCCCCACCCTGAGGGACCAAGGTCCTCACTCCCGCTCTGGTTAACTCCGCCGGCACCACAGGCCTCTCCGCTCCCTGGCCAGCCTCCTCCCCGGCCCCAGCCCAGGTACGGGGTAAGTCCCACCCTTGCCCCCTGCCTGGGGGTTAGTCAGTGGCAGCTGCTGCTAGGATTTCGGAGTCCTTGGGTGTTGCAACCCATTACGTGCTTGGCTGCTCACCGAAAGGTTGGCAGTTCAAGTCCACCCAGAGGTGCCTTGGAAGAAAGGCCTGGGGATCTACTTCTAAAAAATCAGCCATGGAAACCCCTGTGGAGCAGAGTTCTGCCCTGATGCACGTGGGGCACCGTGAGTCAGTCAGCTCCGTGGCAGCTGGGTAACGGAGCTGTGGTTTCAGCAAAGGGAGGGAATCACCAAAGGGGTGATGACGGGAGCGGGGGGATAGCCCCTTTTCCTGAGGGCGTGCGTCTTCGTCTGTCATCCAGTCACTGATGCCCCTGTGAACTTTTCTCACAGGGAAAGATCCTTACTTGGGACCCCCAGCTCCATGTGGTCAGGGCAAGACCAGAGGGAGGGACCTGGGGCTGCAGAGAGGTTGTTCTCTGTGGGCATAGTGGCTGGGGCTTTGCCAGATGGATAGGAGTTTGCCAGCAAAGTTAGCCGGTGGAAGAGTGTCCTGTGAAGACCTGGAAGTATGCAAAGCCCCAGGCTGTCTGGGGCTTTAGAGGTTGACAGGAGTGCGGGTGACCCTGACTCTCCCTCCCCTGTCCTCTGCAGGTCTCGAGGAACGGCCCTGCTCGGGCTCCTGGGGCACCAGTGACCAGAACAGTTCCTCCTTTGACCCCAACCGGGTGAGGAGCCCCTGGGAGGCCCTGGACCTGGAGTTCCCATTCCTGGGCATGGGCGGGGGCACACTTGAGTGAGGAAACTGAGGCTCAAAGGGGAAGTTGGAGCCCAACCTGCTCTCCAGGGGGCTTCAGGATCAGACATGGGTTCAAGTCTTGAATCTGACCTGCCTGTCTCCCTGAACCTCAGCTTCCCCAGCTGTAAAATTGTAGTGTGGCCGGGCCCCCCAGGGTCTCCAGCCGCCTTCAACCCCCCCTTCTCTCCATAGACCTACAGTGAAGGCGCCCACTTCAGTGAGTCTCATGGCAGCCTCTCTTCGTCCACATTCCTGGGACCCGGCCTCGGGGGTGAGTGTCCGGCAGGGGGCAGTCTCAGCCCCCTTTTCCCACACATGTGGGGTCCTCGGCATGCCCAGTGTACCTGGCTGCCCAGCCTACCCACAGCATCCACCCAGACAGTGTTGGCGGTGATGCCTCCATCCTTTGGAGCAGGATGTAGGTGAACACAGCCCAGGACACCTGTCATTGTGACCTGATGACCCACCCCATCCCATGTGACCTCATCTGAACTAACCAGGTCGGCAGAGACCCCCTTCTCCAGACAAGGTTGTGCCCATGGGTTCTGGCATTGGGACTTGAACAGATCTTTTTCGGGGACACGATTCAACCCATAGCTCCAGGACACCATCCTCTGGGCACCATCACGCTTCAGCCCCTCGCTGGGTGACCTCTATCAGGCCTCTCACCTGTCCTGCAGGAGCGTTGGGAACCCCAGCACCTGGGGGCTCAGGAGGCCTCAGGGTGATGGGTAGCAGGGGCCTCTGGGGATGGTTGGGGTTTCCGGCTGCTGAGGGTCAGCCCATTTTCCCTCGGAACCTTGGCTCCAAAATACCAGTAAAACCAGTTGCCACTGAGTCAACCCAACTCATGGTGACCCCACGTGTGTCGAAGCAGAACTGCTGCTTAGGGTTTTCGCTGGCTCATTGTTTGGGAGCAGATCACCAGGCCTTTGTTTTGAGGTGCTCTCTGGGTGACTGCAAACCTCCAACCTGTTAGTTAGCAACTGAGCGCATTAAAAATGGGGGTCTTAATTCCATCCCTCGATGATCCTCAGGGGACCCTGGGGTCTGAGTGGCAGGCCAGTTGATTGGCAGCATTTTTTGTTACCATTTATAAAATCGCGGCTTTAACAGTGGCCTCTCAGACGAAGTCGGAAGCTATCTGCCACGTTGCTGGGTTTAGACGCTCGGCACAGGGTAAGAATCGTAGGTACCTCAGGGCTATTGACTGAATGGGAAACTGAGGCCAGAGGGTTTGCAGGGCCCCCACCTTTACCCCTAGACCCCAAGGGAGCAACCCCTGGTTTGGACCCCACTGAGGTCACAGCACACAGTAGGAGCTCAGTAAGTGCTTGTGGCACGTGTGAGTGAATTGCATGGGGGGCGGTGTCTAGTACTCTCCACGTGCCTGAGGGTACTTCACACCCATTTCCTAGATGAGAAAGGTAAGGCCTGGCCCTGCATGTGGTCCGTGGTCCCCTCAGTGCGCTACACCTGCTGGCAGACCAGGTTCCCCTGTGCTCTTCCTTCCTCGTGGCCTCTTCCTGCTGCCAGCTGGCCCAAGGGCAGGCAGGGCTGACAGGGCAGTTCCCACGGCCACCCGGCTGAAGTACCAGAGCCCAGCTGTGCCTGGGCCCACTGTCCTGCAGCCAAGGAGCTCAGAGAGGGCGGTGTCAAGCCCACACACAGCAGAGCTCCAAGAGTCTCTTCGAACTTTTATCATAGAGAGATGGCCAGATTTTTTCCAGGTTTGAGGATAACTCATTAGTTGGCCAAGTGTTCTGATGCCTCACACATAGCACAGCTGTTGATGGTGTGTACTTAGTCGAGATCCCAGGTGAAGCCAAAAAGGGACTTAGTGAGCCTGCTTCAGGTGAGGCTTGATCCGGGAGTGAAGCAGCAGATGCCCCTCTGTGCAGGCATCCCTCTCAGGCAGGCTGACCCCTCATAGCACCAGGCCTCGCCTGCCTGCTCAGGGAATGAGACCCCTTCTCACTAAGTAGTGTGAAACGGTATCTGCTCCTTCGTAGATTCATCTCTGACTGGAAGGCTAGGCTGTCCTCATTGGCCTGGAGCTGGGGTGAGGATGGAACCTTAGGGGACTAAACCAGACAGATGCTACGTATACAGGACCACGGGCACCTGATGGGCTATCCAGCCAGGTGCTCCTGGGCCTGTCCCCTAGGGAGACAATATCTGGTGTGAGCCCAGCACTCCAGGAGTCAGCACCCTCCAGCCTCGAATGTAGGAAACCCAGGCTCGAAAGGGCAGGGGCTGGTCAGAGGGGGCTGTGGCCTGGCTGAGCCCAGGGCTGTCACACTTTGGGGCAAGGGATATGTCAGGGGCCCCGGTGGGCAGGGCGTTGGCTCACTCAGGTTTCCAGAATACGTCCCCCTGCTTGTGCCCAAGCCTATCCCTGTTGGCAGGAAGACAGGAGGCTGGCCTGGCAAAATGTTCCACTGCAGTTCTCTGAGCCGTGCATGCTTATTGAGTGCTGGCTGCCAGGTTGGCCCTGACAGCCCCTTAGGTGTGTTGTCCTGCAGGGCTGGCTCCGAGTAACCCACCGTCTCTCCTCCCTCCAGGCAAAGGCAGTGAGCGGGCTGCATACACGGCCTTTGGGAGAGATGCTAGTGTTGGCAGCTTGAGTCAGGTGAGTGCCTGTTTGCAGGGTGAACGGGGCTGGGCATAGGGACCCCATCAGGCTGCCAGGCTCAGCGCCTACCTGTCTGCAAACAGCCTGGGGCCACAAGGTGGGTGGGTCTGGGTGACACCCCGTTATTCAGATGGGGTGCAGGCAGTGGCCACCTGCCCAGGGTCACCTGGTGGGGCTGCTGCAGGGGGCAGCACCTCCCCTCCTGTCCTTTTCTCCTCTAGCATTTTCCTTCCGACGTGTTTTAATTTGAAACAAATCGGTTGGAGTTTCCTTCTGGTCTGCAGAAGCTTCCGTGGCTGGGCCGAGTGCTGTTTGCTGTCTGGCAGCGGCTGAAATAGAACCAGGCCCTGGGCCAGGCCAGGCTGGCAGGCAGGGGCGGAAAGTAGGAGGGAGGCCAGCTAGACTGCGGGAGACCATGGTCCCTGCCCCGTGGCTCCCCAGGATAGGCCTAGGCCTGGGGGGTGCTGGGCGCAGCTGGGGGCGCTCAGAGAGAGACAGGGAAACTGAGGCAGCCCTGAAGCCTCACCCCATGCCCTTCCCAGGCTAGCCCTGTGGTCCAGCCCTTCACCCTGTGTCTGCCCAGGGAAGCTCCTAGCCCAGGACAGACTCTTGCCTCCGCCGGTCCGGTCTGTGAGGCTGATGGAGGCCATGACCAGCCCCTGTGGTCCCCAGTGTGGCTTTTTGTGGCCTGGTCAACCCAGGGTCCCTGCCCCCACATCCGAGGGTTTCATTCCTGACCCCACCTGCGGCTCGGCTCCCAAATCTCGAGGTGCAGCCTGCTTCACACTGGGCTTGAGCCAGAGTGACAGCTCCTGCAGATATTAGGTGCCAGCTGCATACCAGAACTCCCATCACCCTCATTGGTCCCCACGATGCCTCCTGAGCCATGAGAGCGGCCAGCATGCCCATGTCACAGATGGGTAAGCTGGGGCATTGGGGTCCGTGCATGTGAGCTACAGAACTCGGCAGAAGCAGGCCTTGAACCCGGGTCTCCCCAGTGCGTGTCTCAGCCCAGGAGTCAAGAGCAGGGGCTGCCCCCAACTGTGTCTTCCCCACACGGGGGGCCATGAAGAACAGTGCGTGGCCGAGGCCTCAAAGCCAGAGTCCACATACAAGAGCCGGCTCGGTGAGGGAGATCTTGTTCAAACTAACGCAGACCCAATTCAACCCTTCCGTGAAAAAACAGACAAAAAATAAAGGCACAGAGAGCAAAACATCCATCCACTCGGAAGCACGCGATTTGCCCTTGTAGCTGCCCTAAATCCGGGAGGTGTCTTGTGCTCTGTCGGCAGCGGCTCGGTGTTTTAGTCTTTTTTTATGAGCATAACGGGGTGGCTTGTGGCCGATGGTGCCTTAGGTCGGGGAGACAGAACCAGTGTTTTGCTGCCTCAGGTGTTGGAAGGTCAAACTATATCAGCCGTGAGCGGGGCAGAAAGGAGTCACAGCCCTTCTGTGGTTGGGGCTGGGCCTGGCTGTCTGTAGGGTTGGTGGTTTTGTTTCAGTTTTTCGGGCATTGACTTGGGGGCTGGCAGGGGGCTGCCCCTCACGGCGATCTGTCCCTCTCCCCCAGGCTGGCTTCCTGCCAGGCGAGCTGGCCCTCAGCAGCCCTGGGCCGCTGTCCCCCTCAGGTGTCAAAGGCAGTGCCCAGTACTACCCTTCCTACCCCGGCAACCCCCGGCGGAGACCCGCGGATGGCAGCAGCCTGGGTGAGTCAGACCAGAGAGGGGAGTTCAGGGTCCAGGACAAAGCAGCCCTTTGTCTCCCATTGGCCATGGGGACAGAAAGGGACCAGCATTAGCTTTGGCCTACTGGGTGCCTTCCGGATCCTGGCTGGACGCTGGGGTCATGACAGGCACCAGTCCTTCCCTGGGGTTGGGCTGGTTGGATGGATAGACAGTGAACCAAGAAACTTGAAAATGAGATAGTTGGGGGTGGAGGGGAGGTGGCCTGGCAGTGGAGACCCAGGTCTGAAACCGCAGCCCCGCTCTGCGGACCACCCTTCACGGGTCCAGCAGTGTCTCCAACCCACAGTGGGTGGACCCAGGGTTCATTTGAATCATTGTTCTCAAGAGGGAAGTTCAAGGGCTCCTTCTCCTGGGTTCGACGGCCAGCAGTAAGAGCGTGTCCCTCTACCAGAACCCAGGGCCGCTGTGTCCTTTGTGTGTTCCAGACTGTTCTGGGCAGGGCGGACAGGACTGGGGTCAAGCCACTCACTCTTCTCCCTCCTGACAGATGCGCAGCCCAAGAAGGTCCGGAAGGTGCCGCCAGGGCTCCCGTCCTCGGTGAGTTGTGAGGCAGAGGGCGGGGCCCCACAGGCCGAGGCTGTCACCGCTACCCCCAGTCAGGTGACATGTTGGGGGCGCTGGCCTTTGTGTGACCACCTGCGAGTGGGAACCCTCATGAGTCTTGAGCCAAAGTGTCCTTGGGCTTGGCTGGACTTGACCCCCACCCCTGAGGGACAGTCAGGGAAGTTTTTCCTTATGCCTAGCCTCGATTCTTCTTGCTTTAAAGCAAAGTCACTTCCTACGGCCATAGTCTCCTAATAAAGGGTGGGAGGGGGGTCCTGTGAACAGGTACGGGGCGTACCCTGGGGTCCTGTCCAGTGGGACCCTGCCTTGGCGCCTGGCAGTTGGCGGGATGCTTTGGCATCACCATCTCAGCATGGTGCTGTGCTCGCCATGATTTAATCACATTGGAAGGAAAGGCAGTTTGCTAGGTTTCCTGGCTTGGCACGGCCACCGCTGTACCCCGTGGGCTCACTGCACTCACACTGGGCCCAGGACTCAGGATTAATGTCCAGTGTGGTCAGACCACTTACCCAGGGCTCTGGGGCCAGGAGGGCCCAAGCTGTCCAAAGTCTCAGCTGGTGATGCTACCGCTCAGCCCCCTGCCGCCCCCGAGCTTGGCATTTTCCTCCCCTGGGCCCTTGCCCCAAGTTCGTAGAACAAAGGAGCTGAGCACCCTGGGCCTGCCTCATCCCAGCTGACACTCACCACTCAGAACCTGGTTTTCCACTCCATTGTTGGGCAGCCAACGCCAGTTAATATTAGCATTTTCCCACTGGGCCCAGGCAATGCTGGCTGATCACTTGGTGGCAACCGTGGATTCCCTTGGCCGTTGCTGGTCTGGGGCAGCCACAGCCAAGCGTTAATCCAGGGCTTTGTGTCTGAGGCCCCAGGATGTTGTGTGCTCAGAGCTGGGGCTAAAGGAGGTTCCAGTGCAGGGAGAGCCCAGAGGGGAAGAAAACGGAGGGGCCAAGGGTACTGGACCTAGGGTTTTGATGCGTCAGTAGGGGTTTTCTGGATGCAGGTGAGAAAAGGCATTCCAGGTATAGGGCCCAGCGTACGAAGGCCTGATGCACGAGAGGTCAGGGCATTTTGGGTGCTGGGGGTCGGAGAAGGAGTAGTGAAGAGAGATCTTGATGGCATTGGAGCCTTGAACGCTGGGCCAAAGGGCTGGGCTTTATTTGAGGGGGACTTTTTAGAGCAGGACAGGGGGGTGAGGGTGGCATGGTAGGCAGCTGTCCAGGATGATCTCGTCTGGGGATGGGGCCAGTGTATGGTGGGGGGTCAAGTGGGCCTCCCATGGGCCCTCCACCTGACCACACTCACTCCCCTACAGGTGTACCCACCCAGCTCAGGTGATGACTATGGCAGAGACACCGCTGCCTACCCAGCTGCCAAGACCCCCAGCAGCGCCTACCCTGCCCCCTTCTACATGGCTGGTGTGTGGGGGGCCTCGGCTGGGATGGGGCAGGGAGCCGGGCCCAGGGTCTCCCACCCGCTGCTCACTGTCCCCCTCTCTGCAGACGGCAGCCTGCACCCCTCGGCTGAGCTGTGGGGCCCCCCAGGCCAGGCGGGCTTTGGGCCCATGCTGGGCGGGGGCTCCTCCCCACTGCCCCTCCCGCCTGGGGGTGGCAGTTCTGCAGGAAGCAGCGGGGGTGCGTTTGGCGGGCTGCACCAGCACGAGCGCATGGTAGGGCCCACAGTGGGGTATGGGGAGTGGGGTGGCTCACCCCTCTGGCCCCCTGCACCCCCTGACCCCTCCTTTCTTGCCCCCATGCAGGGTTACCCGCTGCATGGAGCCGAGGTGAATGGCGGACTACCTGCTGTGTCCAGCTTCTCCTCGGCCCCTGGAGCCACCTACAGCAGTGTCGCCGGCCACACACCCCCCGTCAGCGGAGCTGACAGCCTCCTGGGTAAGGGCTGCCCCCATCACGCCTCTCCCTGGGTAGGGTCTCTCCCCACAGGGGGACTCGCAGGGCAGAGCCTATGGGCTGTGGGGCTGAGGGTGGGTCCTCGACGAGTGCAGAAGTGTTTTTCTGCAGCCCTGGGAGCCAGGCTGGGATTGTCTTCGTTAGTGATGTCCAGCCCAGGGGTGTCTAGAAGAGGCTCTACAAGGAGTCAGCTTTACAGCCGGGGAAACTGAGGCTCGGAAAGGGGACTCGCTTGCCCAAGGGCCCACGGCCCACTGTCTGTGGAGGCAGGTGGCTAGATATCAGGCAGGTCTTTTCTTACCGTGAGTCAGAAATCGGCTGGACTCAGGGGCTGAGCCCCCTGTGAACTGGGGCATCCGAGCCAGGTGTGCAGCCCTGACGTCAGGCCTCACCTCTCTCCACCCACAGGCTCACGTGGGACCACGGCCGGCAGTTCCGGGGATGCTCTTGGGAAGGCACTGGCCTCGGTGAGGCGAGGGGCATGGGGTGACAGGACTGGTGGGTTGGGGACCCTGTGAGACCGGCCCCTGACTGCTCAGCGGCCCCACCTCTCTCTCCCTGTCCTCCCTGCAGATCTACTCCCCAGATCACTCAAGCAATAACTTCTCATCCAGCCCCTCAACCCCCGTAGGCTCCCCACAGGGCCTGGCAGGTTTGTGAGGGGATGGGGGCCGGCAGGGGGTGTCTGGTGCTGCAGCCTGGAATGGGGGCGAGGGTCAGGCTGCCCCTCTGGCTCCGGCCACATTGCGGGTCAGAGACGGGAGAACACCCTCCATGCCTTCCTGGAGCTCATGCTGCAGGAGGGCTCCTTGGAAGAGGTGGCCTCTGAGCCGACCTTGCATGCCATGGGTAGGCAGTGAGCGGGGCTAGGAAGCACACTCCAGTCACCTCACGGCACAGGCAGGGCCAGGAGAAGGACTCAGCTGCTCACACTGCACGAACTCCAGGGAGCATGTTGGGGGGGCCATTGGGGTGGGGGCTGGGGCTCCAGGACAGTGGGCGGGAGCAGCAGGGCCTGGAGGCCTGCTGAGGCTCTGGCCTGGACCCTAGCATGCCCAGCGCTCGTGTGCGTGCACACACGTAGTGTCACGTGTTCATGCTTTGGGCATTAATTACACACTAGCTGCAATGCCCTGTGCTCACCTCTGGCAAAGGGACCAGGCCACCTATTCCCCCTGCAGGGATGCCCCGGGGATCAGCTGGGAATGATGGGTAGTGAGACCTGGAAGTTTCTGGAAGCCCTAGGAGGTTAGGGTGAAAATACCTCCAGGTCCCCTCACCTCTGCCCTGGGGGGACATCAGGCTTCCCTGGAGCTAACCACTTTCCTGCCTGCTGCGGGAGACCAGAGCGGGTTACAGAACTGGACAGGAGGCCTACTCTAGAGTGCCTACTGTATGCGCTGAGCTGTCTGGCCCTCACCTGAAAGAGTTTGCAAATAGGGAAACTGAGGCTCGGAGATGTGAGCCTTCCCACTGGACCACCTCAGCACAATAAGAGGTGGAATTCGAACCCAGGGCTGAGCCTTCTGGGCCCCCAGTGCCCCTGCCCCATGGCCTCATGGCCCCAGAATAGCTTTGCAGGTGCCGGGTGCCCTCTTGTGGCCAGGCCAGGTACTACAGGCCCCTCAGGGACTCCCCACCCTACAGGCTCCAGGTTCCTTCCTCCCTGCCCCCTACCTTTTTTCCTGGGAGAGTGACCATGCTTCCCTGGCCCCCAGTGAGGGGCAGGATCTGCCCAGGAGGGACCATGGGGAGTTAGGGCCAGCCCCAGCCTGCCTGTGCCTCTCATTCCCCCATTTGTGTGTCCCCCACCCCCACAGGGAGTTCCCAGTGGCCCCGAGGAGGGGCCCCCGGTGCCTTATCACCCAGCTATGATGGGGGTCTCCATGGCCTGGTGAGTTCTCCTGCCCCCCACCGTGACCTTGGGCGGGGCGTGGGGGCCAGTTTCTGGTGGGTGTGTGCAGTTGGAGAGGTGCCCGTGTGGGGGGCCAAGAGTGTGGGGCGTGCTGTGCATGCAGACAGACACACGGACCAGATACCCAGTATAGACGCGGGACCCTGTGGGGGTGGCCATGTTTTCCTTGACTCTGAATTCTATGATTTTAAAAAAAACTGTCATGGAAAGCAGCCATTGGGTCTGACGTGACAATTTTGCAATAAGACAGATACCCTCTGCTTAGAAAAATCTTGGTTAAGAGCTTGTGGGCTGCCGGCACAGTGGCCCTGTGGCTGGGGAATGTCACAGTTTGAGCCAGACCACATCGTCAGAGCCGTAAATCGTGGCTGCCCACTGCTTTCTGGGTCCCGGGCCCTCACCACCCCTCACTGCAACAGAATAAGCTGGAGGACCACTTGGACGAGGCCATTCACGTGCTGCGCAGCCACGCCGTGGGCACGGCCAGCGACATCCACAGCCTGCTGCCTGGCCATGGTGCACTGGCCTCAGGCTTCACTGGTCCCGTCATGCCGCTGGGTGGCCGGCACACCAGCCTGGTGAGCACCGGGTGAGGGCAGTGGGGGGTGGGGGACCCACTCAGTGCTAACTTGCTGTGTCCACCGCCCACAGGTTGGAGGTGGCCCCACGGACGACAGCCTCTCAGGCAGTGCCAGCCTCCTACACAACCACGTGGCCCTTCCCAGCCAGCCCAGCGCCCTCCCTGACCTCTCGAGGCCACCTGCTGACTCCTACAGTGGTAAGTTCCATGGCAGGGGCTGGACAGGGGCGATCGGCTCTTGGGGGTCACTTCTTTTTTTGAGCCTCTCCCCTCCTCTGGAAAACGGGGGGCAACAGGGAGGTCCTCTTTGCCAAGGGACAAGGAACTGAGAGTCACCACTCTGGCCTGAGCGCTTGCTCTCGCCAGGTACAGGGTTACGGCTCAGCCCGTACTTACTGCCAGTCTTCACAGTAACCTGGGAGTTACAACTGGTCGGCCCTCATTCCCGGTAGAGGAAACTGAGGTATGGCAGGAATGGAGATGGGACACCCCTGCTCTTGTGCAGTTTTGAGGAGTGGTCAGGGAGGTGAAGAGCAGACGTTTGAGTCGACTCTGGGAGGAGGTGAAAGCAGGCAGCGGAAACAGCAGGTGCAAAGGTCCTGAGGCAAGACCCAGCCTGGTATGGTGGGCTGGAACGGGCGAGCCAAGGGGAGAGAGGAAGGGAGGGGGCAGGTCATGGAGGTGGGAGCCCTGGAGGGTGGTGGGGCAGAGAAGGGACAGGCAGACTTGGTGCTCACGGGCGCCCCCTGCAGATCAAAATCTCATGTGTCTCAAATGATTTGCAGATGGACGAGTCATGGGATGAGGGGGCAGGGAGCAGAAGGAAGGAGACAAGGATGACCCTGGGGCTTCTGGCCAGGGCAGCCACAGACAGGCAGGTTTGGGATGGTCGCATCTGAGATGCCCTCTAAGGGCAGGCCAGATGCGAGTCTGGTGTTCAGGGCGAGATGTCCTGGAGATGGACGTGCAGGTGCCGTCGGCATTTGGAGGGTGGTTTAGAGCTAGGAGCCCAGTCGAGGTCATGGGTGGGCGGGCTGTGAGTGTGGACAGAACAGAACCGCATGTGTCCCAGGGTGGGAGGGGACGTGGGTGAGTGTAGGGACCTGGGACCAGGGCAGACAGGGGTCCTCAGGATGCCGGGTAGATGTCAGATGCCACCGAGTTGGATGCCACTGAGTTGCAGACTGAGACTGAGCCAGCATGGGGTCCGATGACTCTGCGGAAAACCTCAGTGGTGGGTGGGTGGAAGTGTTCTGTCCAGGGGAGGGAGCTGGAAGGGAGCGAGCTCAAGAGGGTTCTTTCAGAGAGAGCGATGGCATTTCGGAAGTGGATGAGAGTGACCCTGAAGAGGGTTAGGGCTGGGATGGAGTTAGGGCTAGGGAGAGGGGTGGGGTTAGGGCTAGAGCTAGGGAAAGGGGTAGATTAGGGTTAGGGAGAGGAGCGGGTTAGGGCTAGGGAGAAGGATGGGATTAGCGCTAGGAGAGGGTTGAGGTTACAGCTACACCTAGATAAAGGGTCGGGGTTAGAGCTATGGCTAGGTTTAGATATGGGGTTAGTGTTCGGACTAGTGTTAGGAATGGTGAGGGTTAGGACTAAGGATAGGGTTAGGCATGGGATTAAGGTTAGGGCTAAATTTAGGGAAATGGCTAATGACAGGCTTAGTGTTAACAGCCAGCGTTATGCAGATGACACAACCTTGCTTGCTGAAAGTGAAGAGGACTTGAAGCACTTACTGATGAAGATCAAAGACCACAGCCTTCAGTATGGAGTGCACCTCAACATAAAGAAAACAAAAATCCTCACAACTTTACCGATAAGTCACATCACAATAAATGAAGATTGAAGTTGTCAAGGATTTCACTTTACTTGGATCCATAATCAACAGCCATGGAAGCAGCAGTCAAGAAATCAAAAGATGCACTGGATTGGGTAAATCTGCTGCAAAGGACCTCTTCAAAGTGTCGGAGAGCAAAGATGTCACCTTGAAGACTAAGGTGCGCCTGACCCAAGCCATGGTATGTTCAATTGCATCATATGCATGTGAAAGCTGGACAATGAATAAGGAAGACCGAAGAAGAATTGATGCCTTTGAATTGTGGTGTTGGCAAAGAATATTGAATATCCCATGGACTGCCAAAAGAACGAACAAATCTGTCTTAGAAGAAGTACAACCAGAATGCTCCTTAGAAGCAAGGATGGTGAGACTGCATCTTACATGCTTTGGACATGTTGTCAGGAGGGATCAGTCCCTGAAGAAGGACATCATGCTTGGCAGAGTACAGGGTCAGCGGAAAAGAGGAAGACCCTCAACGAGGTGGGTTGACACAGTGGCTGCAACAATGAGCTCAAGCATAAAAACGATTGTAAGGATGGCTCGGGACCAGGCAGTGTTTCATTCTGTTGTGCATAGGGTCGCTAAGAGTCAGAAATGACTCGATGGCACCTAACAACAATGACATTGAGTATACCATGGCCTGTCAAAAGAATGAACAAGTCTGTCTTGGAAGAAGTACAACCAGAATGCTCCTTAACAGCAAGGATGGCGAGACTGCATCTTACTTCGGACACGTCAGGAATGATCAGTCTCTACAGAAGGACATCATGCTTGGTAAAGTACAGGGCCAGCAAAAAAGAGGAAGACCCTCAATGAGATGGATTGACAAGGTGGCTGCAACGATGGGCTCAAACATCACGACGATTGTGAGGATGGGACAGGACTGGGCAGTGTTTCATTCTGTTGTACACAGGGTCACTGTGAGTCAGAACCAACTCGAAGGCACCTAACAACAACAGGGTTAGTGTTAGGACTAAACGTAGGGTTAGGGATAGAGTTGGGGTATAGCGAGTGATAGGGTTAGGGATGGGGTTAGGGTTAGGGCGATTGATAGGGTTGCGGTTAGGTTTAGGTTTAGGGCTATTGTTAGGGCTAGTGATACTGTTAGGGAGGGGTTAGTGTTAGGACTAGTGATAGGGTTAGGGTAAAACTAGGGTTAGGGTTAGGTCTAGGGATGGGATAAGGGCTTGGTTAGTGTTGGCATAAGGTTGCCATAGGTCCTCGAGTGAGACTTGTTGATTTTTTGGGGGATTCAGGATGTAGTTAGGCTTAGTGTCAGTCACGGGGTTAGGGTTAAGGATACTGATAGGGTTTGGGCTGGGGTTAGAGTTAGGTTAATGATGTTAGCTCATTGATGGGGTTAGGTTAGGGATAGGGTTAGATCTAGTTTAGGGTAAGAGTGCCATAGAGACTTGGCAGATAGCTCTTGCTGGTGGTAAGAGGCCGGGAAGTCTCTTTTGAAGCCATTACAGTTGCAGGGCAAGGGGCGTGGTGGCAGGGATGGGCTGTCCACTTGGCCAAGAAGGTCTGCGAAGACTGGGCACAGGGATAGGTACCTACCAGGGTCTGGATTCTGGCTCAGGGTAGGCTGGTCCCAGGAGTGGTCAACACCAGCCCTGTGCCAGGTGGGGAGACCAAGGCCTGAGGGGCCTCTTCCCCTCACTTCCCCCCATTCCAACTTTGTGAAGAGACTGTTACACGCAGAAGAGTAATGTCATGTGTGCGACGATACTGGGTGGTGGATGGAGCTTCCTGGGGACCCGCCATGACTCCAAATCAGGGCCAGGGCCTTCAAGCCTGCCTGGGCCCCCATCCATCCCACCCAACACAGTGACTACTGCCCTGGGATTTCTGTGTCTAGCTCACTTGCCTGAATCCCTTGACCCCTCTCTCATTTTTTATTATAGTGAAAAATACAGACACAAAAAGACACATAAACCAAACATACACCTCAATGAATTATTTCTAAGTCCAGTACCTTCATAACATCTGCCCAAGTCAAGCCATGCCAGCTGCCCTGGGAGCCCGGTCTGGGACCTGGTGCCCACATCCCAGTCACAGCCCTCACCTCCTCACCTCCCAACTTCCTGGCCTCTAAAACCCACCACCCTTACTCGTAACGTCTAATCTTTGGCTGAAGGGTGAACCTTGGGAGTGACTTCAGTACCGAGTTAAAAGGGTGTCCAGGGGCCGTAGTCTCTGTGAGACCAGTAAGTATGGTCCTTTTTGTGAGTTAGAATTTTGTTTGTATTTTTCTCCTGCTCTGTCCAGGATCCTCTATTGTGGTCCCTGTCAGAGCAGTCAGTGATGGTAGCCGGGTACCATTTAGTTGTGCTGGACTCAGTCTGGTAGAGGCCGTGGTAGTTGTGGTCCATTAGTCCTTTGGACTAAACTTTCCCTTGTGTCTTTGGTGTTCTTCATTCTCCCTTGCTCCAGACAGGGTAAAACCAGTGGAGTATCTTAGATGGCCGCTCACAGGCTTTTAAGACCCCAGACGCTACTCACCAAAGTAGAATGTAGAACGTGTTATTAGGCGGTAATCTTTCCAGGAGCAGATTGCCAGGTCTTTCTCCCGTGGAGCTGCTGGGTGGGTTTATACCACCAACCTTTCAGTTACAACCTGAGTTTGTAGCCATTGCCTGACCAGGGCTCCTGGTGTGATATTAGGTTGTGGAATTTCTGAGCATGCCCGTGTCTGCCTTTTGAAGATTAATGCCCAGTTGTTTTCCAAAGTGGTTGTACCAGTTGACCCTGGTACAGTGTTTGGAAGTGTCAGGCCTCTCAAATCTGCCTACCTAGAGGTATGAAATGGTAGCACATTGTGGTCCTCAGTGGTGTTTCTCGATTTCTGGATGTGATAAAGTGATTCCCATATGTTTCTGGCCACAGCCCTTTGTCTGTGAAATGCCCATTCAGATTTTTTGCTCATTTCTACACTGTGCTGTTCTCCCATTTCTTACTGATTTGTTGGTGCTCTTTGGATACCATCCCTTCGTTGGTTATATGCATTGCACGTACCTTCTCCTACTCTGTGGCTTATCTTTTTATTTTCTTTGTAAGTCACAGAGACACTTTCCTACAGCTTCTTCTAAGGCTTGTAAAGTCTTGCCTTTTCCGTTCCGGAACTGATGTCTGTGTGGCGTGAGGTATGGATCCAATTCCAGGGATGGCAGTGGTATTATTAATTTTATTGTAAAAAATATATAACAAAACATTTGCCATTTCAGCTAATTTTGTGTATACAACTCAGTGACGTCAATTATGTCCTCCATGTCGTACTACCATCACCACTGTTCGTGTCCAAATTTTGTTCATCACCCTAAACACAAACTGAGGGGTCAGCGGTAGTTCTGTGATAGAACTCTCCTCTCCCGTGAGGAGACCCGGGCTTGATTCCTGTCCAAAACACCTTACGCGTAGCCACCGCCCGTCTGTTGGTGGAGTCTTGTGTATTGGCTGTGATGATGAACGGGCTTCAGCAGAGCTTCCAGACTAAGACTAGGAAGAAAGGCCTGGCAATCAGTTTCTGAAAATGAACCAGTGAAAACCCTGTGGGTCATACTGGCTCTAGCTCATTGTTAACAGAGTCACCATGAGTTGAGGGCCAACTCAACGGCAGCTAACAACAAACAAGATGGAAACTCAGCACCCTGTGAGCAGTTGTTGTTGGGTGTCAGCTTGCTTCCGACTCATAGCAACCCCATGTGACAAAGTTAAACTGCCCTGTTGGGTCTCCTAGGCTGTAATCTTTACAGGAGCAGATAGCCAGGTCTTTTATCCTGCGAAACCACTTGGTGGGTTCAGACTGCCAACCTTTAGGTTGGCAGCTGAGTGCTTAATTGTTGCGCCACCTCGGGTCCTTCCTTAAGCATTAAACCAAAAAAAGAAACCAAAACTGTTACCGTCAATTCTGACTCTATAAGACAGTAGGGTTTCCAAGGAGTGGCTGGTGGATTTGAACTGCTGAGGTTTTGGTTAGCAATTAAGTTCTTAACCACTGCACGACCAGGGCTCCTGAATTGGTTTTTTAACAAACGAAAAGCCGGTTGTCCCAGGAGAGTTTATGCCCCTGGCGAGATGGACAGAGGGCTCCGCAAGGGCCCGTATGGAGTGGATTGCTGCCCTGACCCCCGGTCTGTTGTAGGACTCGGGCGGACGGGTGTGGCCTCAGGTGCCGGTGAGATCAAGCGGGAAGAGAAGGAGGACGAGGAGAACGCATCGGTGGCCGACAATTCCGAGGAGGAGAAGAAGGAGCTGAAGCCCCCCCGGACCCGGACCAGGTGCCAGGCCCCCGCGCACGCGGCCCCGCGCCCCAGCACACGCGCACACGGACGCGTGCGGGCGCACATACACACACACACAAACACACACCACCGAGACTGGGAGGTGGCCAGGGGCCCCTCGCCACGCCCCTCCACCTCACGCTGTCCTCTGGCCCCCCCGGCCCCCTCCCCCGTAGCCCAGAGGAGGACGAGGACGACCTTCTCCCCCCCGAGCAGAAGGCCGAGCGGGAGAAGGAGCGTCGCGTGGCCAATAACGCGCGAGAGCGGCTGCGGGTGCGCGACATCAATGAGGCCTTTAAGGAGCTGGGGCGCATGTGCCAGCTGCACCTCAACAGTGAGAAGCCCCAGACCAAACTGCTCATCCTGCACCAGGCGGTGTCGGTCATCCTCAACCTGGAGCAGCAAGTGCGAGGTCAGTGGGGGGCCGCCCGCCGCCCCCCGCCTCCCCAGCACCCCGCTGCCCCCCGCCTCCCCAGCACCCCGCTGCCCCCCGCCTCCCCAGCACCCCGCTGCCCCCCGCCTCCCCAGCACCCCGCCCCCCGCCACCCCCGCCTGCCCGGCACCTCACCACCTGCTGACCCCACCTCCCCTCTGCCCCCACTGCCACCGCCTCCCCACCACCTCCACTGCCCCCCCCACCCTTTCTCACCCCTCACTGCCCCCCACACCCCACCTCCCCACTGCCTGCAGCTCCTCGCCTCCCCACCCCCACCACCCCAACTGCCCGCCGCCCCCACCACTCGCCCTGCTTCCCCTCTGCACATGGGAGGCTGCTCTCTCCTGGTGCCTGGGCCCTTGACCCAGAATGCTTCCCCTAGACCCTGGTGGACCTCCGCTTGCCAGTCCTTCCTTCTCAGGAAGCCCAGAGCCTGGCTCATTCACAGGGGCCTGGAGGCGCCAGTGTATACTCCACGCTCGCCTTGCAGTCAAACAGACGACACGCGGGCGGTCCCCTCCCTCTGACTTAGTTTCCCCCCCTGCATGGAGGGTTAAAACAGTCATCTCCCTACGCACGGGATTTGACGCACAGCACAGGATTTGACGGATATAGAAATAACCCGCCCGCCACCAAACTAACCGCCCACCACCAAACGTGACTTGGCTCCTCCCCTCGCCCTGCTTGGCCTCCCCCCAGCCCCCGTTGGCAGCTGCTTCCTTAATGCCTTCACTCTTGCGTGGCCCGTTAACCCTTTCTCTCCTGCAGCGCTGTGCTTGGACCGGAGCTGGGGCCTTGGCTCCCCACTGCCCCCTCCTCTGCTCTGAGGTTTCGTGTCTCCACGGTGGGGGGGTCATGCTGTGTATCCCCCTCCCCCTGCCTCTCTGCTCTCTCTCGCGCTCCCCTCACCCCAGCCCCTCCCTACCTCGCACTTGCTGCCCCCACGAGGCTGTGAGGATCACCCCCACGAGGCTGTGGCCTTGGGCCTCCCCTCCCCCAAAGTCCCCCACTGGGACTTGGGGGATGGAAGGAGTGGGGGATGTGACCGTCTCGGTCTGCACCGGCAGTTTGGTCTGCGCGCTTGTCCAGCGGCTCCGGGGCTGCCGCAGCCGCCTGAGGGACCCGCTCTAGCCTGAGGGCAGGGGGCGGGCAGCGCACAGGGGGTTGGGTCCAGCATAGCTGACCCTTCTCCACGCCCAGCTCAGGCGAGCTTCACCCATGTGGGTTTAAATCAACCTAGTTCAAAGGGTGCTGAGCTTGCAGTCAGCTTCCTTCCAGCCAAGGGGGAAACCGAGGCACAGAGCCACACAGCTGGTAGGGCAAGACCGAGCTTGGGGCTCAGACGCCCACGCTGGCTGTGCTGTCCACAGCCTGAGGGGTGGTCTCAGCTCTGCACCCGCCGTGGGCTGGGTGCTCTGGGCTCAGAGCTGCTGCTGGGACTTCAGTGAGAGAGCCAAAACCCTGTAGGAGTCTTAGGCCTGGGGAAGGGTAGGCATTGCCTCATCCTGCCACCCGCTTGGAGGGCAGGTGGCCCCCCAGGTCCTACCCAGGCTGGGGCAGACACATTTCTGGGGATACTGGGGTCTCAGGGCTAGCTGGTTTGCTCCTTATTGTCTGATTTTGAGAGCCCTGGGCCTCCCACCCCAGGAGTCTCCCCAGGCAGGTCAGAAGCTAGGCTCAGCTCCCCTCACTCAGCAAGGGGCAGCTCTACTGGGAAAGGTCGTCCTTGGCTGGGGGGGAAGGGGTGGAGAGAGGGGCACTGGAAACCCTGGCCTGCCTGGTCCCATCCTGGAGCACGTGGCATGAGCCAGGCGCAAGGGAGGGCTAACTCCTCCTTAGGCTCCCCAGTGTGGAATTGAGGCCCACCTCCCTCCCCATCAGATCCTTTGGGAACAACCCATCCTTGGCCCTCCTTGGCGTGGCCGCATAGGCGGGGGCTGCACCACATTCCTGGGAGTGTGTGCTCCTGGGTACATGGCGATGAGCAAACACAAAGACAAGTGCTCATGGTGTGAGCACACACATTCACACGTGTCCCGTCACCATGTGGTCCACACTGTATGCCATTAGCACCAACAGTGCACACACAGCAACATCAACAGTGTACATACACCGGCACACACCAGCACCAACAGTGCGCCCACACTGGTACGCACACCAGTACCAGCAGTATACCCACATTGGCATGTACACCAACAGTGTGCCCTGCACTGGTATGCACACCAGCAGCCACAGTGTACCCACACTGGCACACGCCAGCACCAACAGTGTACCCACACTGGTATGCGCACCAGCACCAACAGTGTCCACACACTGCTACACACACCGGCACCGTGTCCCCATGCTGGCACACACCAGCGCTATGTCCCCACACTGGCACCCGCGCCGACACTCCGTGTCCCCACCCTGCACGCGCCCCGACTAACAGCCGGTGCTGTGCACCCAGCAGTGTGGAGGAGGTGCTGTCCCTGGAGGAGAAAGACCTGAGGGACCGGGAGAGGCGCATGGCCAATAACGCGCGGGAGCGGGTGCGTGTGCGGGACATTAACGAGGCCTTCCGGGAGCTGGGCCGCATGTGCCAGCTGCACCTCAAGTCGGACAAGGCGCAGACCAAGCTGCTGATCCTGCAGCAGGCCGTGCAGGTCATCCTGGGCCTGGAGCAGCAGGTGCGAGGTACGCTTCCGGCCCCGCCCGCCGTGTCTGCCAGCGCGGGGCACCCCCCAGGCATGCGCTCGGACGGACGCTCAGCGCTGCTCTCTGTCTTCTCTCGCTCGTGCAGGCCCCGGATGCTCCCTGTTTTTCTCCATGCCCCCCAGCCCCTTACACCCTGCTAACCCCCAACCTTCTCAAGGAGGCGACATGGTGGCGGCGAGCTGTATGGGAGCCCCCACCCTCCCCGACACCCCCTCCCAGTGCCACCCTGGACTCCCCCTCATGGGGACTCTCTCCCACCATGCTTTCCTCCTCCTCCCCAGAACGTAACCTGAACCCCAAAGCAGCCTGCTTGAAACGCCGAGAGGAAGAGAAGGTGTCCGGCGTGGTCGGGGACCCCCAGATGGTGCTGTCGGCTGCCCACCCGGGCCTGGGTGAAGCCCACAACCCCACTGGGCACATGTGAGGTACGCCTGGGTCGCTGTCCACGGAATGGGCTGTACGGTCCCTCCCGCACGCACACCTGCCCTTGGCACCGGCTTACCAGGTCCGGAGTGATGGGTCTGCACGGTGACCCCTGGTCCACGACCTTCACCAGCCTCCCCCACCCCCAGGTCCAGGCCACGATGCTCCGCGAGGCCCGATGACCCTGAACACACATCTCATCCCCCAGCCCCTCACCCGGGGCCGAAAAGGAGCATTTTGGGGGGGGGTGGGGGGGAATTAAATGGAAAAGTGCGCCAGAAAATACACACTCTGAGAAGAAAAAGAAAAAAATGCCTTAAGTATCCCACACGGAGAGTTGAAACATATCACGTCCTGGAGGGGAGACGCGGTGCGAACCTGGCTTGTTCTCCAAGAGCCACCAGCAAATTGTGCCTAAGCCTAATATTTTTTTTAAGGAAAATAAAAAAAGAACGTTAGTTATGAGATTTTTTTTTTTTTTTTTTTTAACGTAGAAGAAAAGTAGCGAGGATGTTGCCTTTGGTCTCTTTTAAAAAAATTTTTTTTTTGCATATGTTTTGTAAGCAACAAATGTTTTTGTATAAAAGTCTCGTGTCTCTTGCTATTTCTGCTGCTGTTTCTAGAGCCAGATGATTAAACGTTCAATGCAAATGCCGCGCCATAAACCTGAGCCCCCTCCCCACCCTGCCTCCACGCGGGGAGACGCTGGACGCGGAACAGGGCTGGGCGGCCGTTTGGGCTCCTGCTTTGTTTCGGAGGCGTCGGGGGCTTGCTTGGTGTGCTTGGGTGTCAAGGGGCGGACAGGGCGCTTCCCGTGGGTGTGGGCGGCCACCATCCTCGGAAGAAGCCTCCAGAGATGGCCTTGGAAGCTGCTTTGCTTAGGCTTCAAAGACTCACTTGCTCCCCTGTAGCCGGCCTGCTCACCGTGATGTCTCTCCATCCACAGACCCCCTCCCCCGCCCCCAGTCCAGCCTAGAACCCCATCAGTGCCCCCCCTTGGAGCTCACAGAACTTTCTAGAACTTGAGATCTTGTGGGTACTGACGCTTCCTGGCACGGGGTCCGGGCATGTCCCCAGACACCCATCCTTTGTCCCTTTGACCCCAGATGTTGCCCCCTCTGTGTGTCCCTGTAGGGCTCATGTCCATGCTGGGCAGATGGGCACTGCCTTCCCCACCCTGAGGGGTAGCCATAGGCCCAGGGCTCCACGCTGCCCCCATCACCTGGTCCAGGTGCAGCCAGAGGTGGGGATGTGAGACCTGAGCCTCTCGGCGGCGCCTACTAGCCTGCCTGACCCCATTAACCAAAACTAAAACCCTTGCCCATCAAGTCGGTTCTGACGCATGGGGACCCCATGTGTTACATAGCAGAACTGAGCTCCATAGGGTTTTCTTGGATATAACATTTATGGAGGAGTCCTTGTGGGGCACAAACTGTTGAAGCTGTCTTGTCCAAACACTCCCAGAGGTCCCTCGGAAGAAAGGCCAGGCACTCTGCTTCCGAAAGGTCACAGCCTTGAAGACCCTGCGGGGCAGTTCTGCTGTGACATACACATCGCCTTGGGTTGGAATTGACTCAATGGCAACTACCAACAATGGCCATGGCAGGTGAGTGCCAGGCCTTTCTTACTGTGGCACTGCTGAGTAGATTTAAACCATAAACCTTGAGGTTAGTAGCTGATTGCACACCGTTTCTGCTACCCAGGAACCCTGGCCCTGTTAACACCCACCTGGAAAACCAAGGGCCTGGGCCACCCTCGGAGCCCTGGTGGTGCAGTGGTTAAGAGCTTGGCTGCTGACCAAAAGGTCAGCAGTTCAAATCCACCAACCACTCCCTGGAAATTCTATGGGGCAGCTCTACTCTTGTCATGGGGTTGCTACGATTCCGATTCTGTGGCACCCACGGACAACAGAAAACTTCCACGATGTGGTCAGACGCACTTCTCACGTGATTTCTCTAGAGCTGTATTGGCAACTCCTGCCTATTTTTCTTCCAGATTTTTTAAATCTCCCCACCCCCAAATATCCTCGAGGTTTTTGTTGGCATTAACGTAATTTCACATATGGTATAAGGAGCATGGACGCGATTACTGCGTTGATCAGTGTGACAGGAATCAAGCAGGCCCCTTGCTGCCCAAGTCCTGGAGTGATTTAGGGCGGTGGTACAGCCCTGCCGAGCACCAGCCCTGCGCTCAGTGTCCCGTTCACTGAACTCATCCCCGTCCATCACAGTCAATTTTCACAACAACCTAGTGAGCAGTGGTGCAACCTGCCCAAGGCCGCACAGCGAATCGCTGGCAACTCCTGACTCTTCGGAAAGAGAAAAAAAAAGCCATTGCCGTCGAGTCGATTCCGACTCAGCGACTTTTCAAAAGGGGTTCAAATCCCAGCCCTTCCCCGCTGTGGCTTGGGGTAAGTCCCGCCCCCTTCTGGCCTCCGTTGCCGCAATCGTAAAGTAAGCGTAATAACGTCCTGACGAATAGTGGTTCCACAAAGTCACCAGTCAAACGGTCTAAGTGGTACCGACCAGGGCGCAACCCGGGGTCCGCTCTGACCGCCCGAGCGGGGAGGTAGGTCACGTGACTGGGAGGTCCCGCCCACGTCCACTACAGCTGATCCCACCCGGAAGTGGCCGCCAATGTCTTCCGGGTCTGCGCGCGCAGCGGACCCCGGGCGGGGCGGAGCCTTCCCGCGCGCCTGCGCACTGCGTCCAGGCCGTCCGGACCAGGGTGACCCTGAGCGGCGCCGAGTGCGTCGCGATGCTGAGCAGGTTCCTGGGGCCGCGCTACTGGCAGCTGGCGAGGAACTGGTGAGGGGCAGCCCCGCGAGTCCCACTCCTCACTCCCGCCCCCGGGACCCGCGTTCCCCTGCGATGGGGAAACTGAGGCCCAGAACTGCTGTGTGGCGGGTCCGAGGCCAACCATCGAACCTCCGCCCTCCCGCCCGCCGCGACCAGGTGCGGAGCAGCCCCTCGGAGCCTCAGTTTCCCCATCTCTACCTGGGGGTCGCCGTGGGCGCCCACCGAGTCCCTCGGCCACTCCATGTTCCGACACCCTCAGCCCAGACGTTTCGGCCTCCAAACCAAACCTGGACGTTTCTGGCCTTTTTATTGGTTTTGATGATTTCTAACAAGGAGCGTGTCCCTGGTGATCCCACGTGGTAGGCGGGGTGGGATTGGGGTGACTTCCCCCCATGACTCCACATGAGAGCCAGGACTAGGGTGACCCCGCGTGGCAGCCGGGATTGGGGCGCCCTTAGCAGGGGTTTGGCTGATGTCCATCGGGGCGGGGGCGGGGGGTGCCTAAGCCAGGACACACTTCCTGGCCCCAGATAGGGACAGAGAAGTTAAGGGTGGGGGCGTCTCTGGACAGCAGACCTGTCACGCCCTTTGAGATACGGACCCCGATGGTAGCATTTTGCAGCTGACGCCATCCCGGGGCAGGTGAAGCAGCCTCTCACCTGTGAGGTGGGCCTCCCAGGCGCCATCGGACCATTCCTGTGTGCCACCCCTTCACGCGTGCTTTTATTGCCCCTACAAGCATTGGGTGCCAGGCCCTGTGTTGCATGCTGGGGACACAGTAATGAGCAAGACACAAGACCCTGGCCGCCGCCTCACATCCTAGCGGAGGAGGGCAACCCACAAGCCAGCAGTGAGATCTATGGATCAGACAGACAGGAGGTAGTTGGGAGGGGGGAGGGCCCACACAGCTCTGTCCCTGCTCACAGCCGGGGACCCTGCAGGCCATCCCCCTCCCCAGGCCTGGTATCTTCTCTTGAGAAATGGAAGAAGAGATTGTCATCAGAGTGGTTTGAAAATGTGCACCATACGACACACTCGGGAACTGTCCATGCCATCATAAGCCCCCAGGGTCCCAAAGCAGGGTGACCAGGATGGTGGGTGAAGCAGAGGCTGGTCACCAAGCACATTCACCTGAGAGGGAAGGGTCCCCTGCTGACCTAATAACCCCCAGAGCTGTCAAGGGTAACCTGTGACTGGCCGGGTGGGGAGCCTGCGGACTCAGGATGTTGCTGGTGAGGTGGTGTCGAGCAGCTGCCAGCAGGCTGATGGTGTGAGTGGGACACGTACCAGTTTTGAATTCCAGTGTTGTCTGCCTCGCACCCAGCCTGCAGGGTTGGAGAACTGGGCGGGGCAGGCACCCAGATGTGGGGGGCCGGAAAGGCTTCTTGGAGGACTCATCCCAAATAGGGTCTGATGCCAGCTCTTCTCTTGCAGGCTACCCACGGTGGGCACGTGGAGTGCTGTGGGTTCCGTGGGTCTGGTGTGGGCCACTGACTGGCGGCTGATCCTGGACTGGGTGCCCTACATCAATGGTAAATTTAAGAAGGATTGATGAAGCCGCCCTCCCTCTGCAGTTTCCTTTGGTAAGTTACCTCCACCACGTGAAATTGCTGGGTCCAATGGGTGTTGGTGAGTGATACGTGGGACTCCCAGTGGTAGAGGTGTGGTTTCCCCAAAGCAGGGTTCTTGGCACTTTAAGAGCTGGGGGGCAGGGGACAGGAGTGCTCCACCTTGGAGCTGAATTCTGGGATGGGCTTTGCAGGCACCTCTCACCCCCGTTGCCACTGAGCCGCCCCTCTGCTGCCTTGGTCAGTGGGGTCAGCAAGTGGGTATTGCCTCTTGGTGCTGTCGCTGTGGCTCCTGTGCATCCATGGAGGCTGATCACGCACCCTGTCCTCTGCCTCCAGCCCTGGACGGAATGGAGAGTGGCCATTTTACAGATGAGGAAGGTTGAGGCTGAGCCCTGGCATGGGCTGCTGTGAGCAATAAGACCTTAGCCTGATTTTCTTCTGTGTGTGAAAATAATACACAGCAGAATACAAACCCATTCATCAGTTTCTGTGTGTACAATAACCAGGCCTTTGAACCAGTTCGTTCAGGTTTGAATCTGTGCTGAGAATTTGCTTTTCCACCCCATATATACTGAATCAGAATCTATAGTTTAACAAGACCACCAGGTGATTCTTATGTATAATAAATTCTTCTTAAAATTGGTCCCTAACCAGCAGCATTAGCGTCACCTGGGAACTTGTTAGAAATGCACACTCTCAGCATGGTTTCAAAACCCTGTCAGTGACATTGGTTACATTCTTCACTGGCTTTCTCTACCTGAATTGTTTCACCACCGTTGACGTAGACTCACTAAGCTTCTCATCTGTGCTTTAGAGTTACTGTTGAGAGTTTGAACTTATATAGCTAATCCTTTAAGAGAGCGCAATGCTCATGGTGAGCCCACCAAAAAAAAAAAAAAAAACCGTCGTACTCTTTGTTAATTTAGCTAAAGTGTTGTTTAGTTTAAAAATGACTTCAGGGAACAATTTTGGTTGATCGTTCGAAGATTTTCTTAGGGTGATAAATTTAGGAGTCTCTCCAGTCTCAATAGATTCAGTTAAGTCTGAATTTTGTAAGAATTTGAAATTCTTTTCCACATTTTTTTCCCTTTTGATCAGGATTCAGCTATTGATTGATTGAAACGTGCCAGGCGCCACCTGGTTCTTCTGGTCTCGTGGCTATGGAGGCAGTTGTTATGGGAGCAGGTGGGCGCCATCCAGTTTTTCCGGTCTCATGGCTATGGTGGCAGTAGTTATGGGAGCAGGTAGACCTACAGTTCAGCTCCTTCTCCAGTTCTCGTGGCTATGGAGGCAGTAGTTATGGGAGCAGGTGGGGCCCATCCAGTTCTTCTGGTCTCGTGGCTATGGAGGCAGTAGTTATGGGAGCAGGTAGACCTACAGTTCAGCTCCTTCTCCAGTTCTCGTGGCTATGGAGGCCGTAGTTATGGGAGCAGGTGGGGCCCATCCAGTTCTTCTGGTCTCGTGGCTATGGAGGCAGTAGTTATGGGAGCAGGTAGACCTACAGTTCAGCTCCTTCTCCAGTTCTCGTGGCTATGGAGGCCGTAGTTATGGGAGCAGGTGGGGCCCATCCAGTTCTTCTGGTCTCGTGGCTATGGAGGCAGTAGTTTTGGGAGCAGGTAGACCTACAGTTCAGCTCCTTCTCCAGTTCTCGTGGCTATGGAGGCAGTAGTTATGGGAGCAGGCGGGGCCCATCCAGTTCTTCTGGTCTCGTGGCTATGGAGGCAGTAGTTATGGGAGCAGGTGGGCGCCACCCAGTTCTTCTGGTCTCGTGGCTATGGAGGCAGTAGTTATGGGAGCAGGTAGACCTACGCTTCAGCTCCTTCTCCAGTTCTCATGGCTATGGAGGCAGTAGTTATGGGAGCAGGTGGGCGCCACCCAGTTCTTCTGGTCTCGTGGCTATGGAGGCAGTAGTTATGGGAGCAGGTGGGGGCCATCCAGTTCTTCTGGTCTTGTGGCTATGGAGGCAGTAGTTATGGGAGCAGGTGGGGGCCATCCAGTTCTTCTGGTCTTGTGGCTATGGAGGCAAGAGTTATGGGAGCAGGTGGGCGCCACCCAGTTCTTCTGGTCTCGTGGCTATGGAGGCAGTAGTTTTGGGAGCAGGTAGACCTACAGTTCAACTCCTTCTCCAGTTCTCGTGGCTATGGAGGCAGTAGTTATGGGAGCAGATGAGCGCCACCCAGTTCTTCTGGTCTCATGGCTATGGAGGCAGTAGTTATAGGAGCAGGTAGACCTACGGTTCAGCTCCTTCTCCAGTTCTTCTCGTCTCTTCATCTGGACTAATTGATTTGTCAAAGGCGCTGGTTGCTCTTCTAAGCACTTTGCCTATATCAGCTCATTGGCCTACATTTCAGGCTTGTGCGGGCAGGACTCTCCCATCCCCATTTTAAAGATGGGGTCTGAGACCCAAGGCTACACGGCTCCTGAGTGGCCGGCTTAGGTTTGAACCTGAGCCGTCTGGCTCCATGTCTGCGTTCCTCCTCCCCACCCTGTGCCTCCTTTCCTGTAAGAACTGTGAGCCTGGAGCCTTAATGCCATTTTACTGTGATGGGTGGAGTCCCCAAGCCACTCTGCACCCCAGCTGCACAGCCAGCTTCCTGTGGAAGGGACGTTTCCACTCACCTGGCCTTGTTCCTTCTCCCAGGTATCTGGTGGTACCGGCTTCTCCCATCTCAGCGCTTGCTGCAGCTGGAACGGCCAAAGCCCTCAGGATGGACATCGAGGAAACCCATGATGTGACTTAAAAACTTTTTGTTTCTGAAAACAGCTTTGATATATTAATGCACGTAGCATTAAACCACACTCTGAAACCTGCGCTCCGCCTGAGTGTTGATCATGCTGGTGACTATGAGTTGGGTGTCCTTTCAGCTCCAAAATTTTGTGAATCTAGGAGAGTTTCTCAATGACTTGTAGACATTTTTTAATTATTTATAACATATTTTCATTTATCTATTGCTGCGTTAACAACTTATCCCACTAGTTACTGGCTTACAACAACAAAATTTATCATTTCACAGTTTCAATGGGTCAGGAATCCGGCAGTGGCTGAGCTGGATGGTTTTGGCTCAGGGTCTCCAGTGAGGTTGCATTCAAGACGGCAGCCAGGGCAGTAGGATCTGAAGGCTTGACTGGAGCTGGAGAAGCTGTTTCCAAGGTGGTTTCCTCACATAGCTGTTGGTTGGAGGCCTCAGTTCTTCGCTGTGCGGACTGTCCCGTAGAGCTGCGAGAGTCTCCTCATAACATGGCGGCTGGCTTCCCCCAGATCTAGTGACCCAAGAGAGAGCAAGGTGGAAGCTTCAGTACCTTTTATGATCTGTCCTTAGAAGTCACACACCATCATTTCCTCCACATTCTATTCATTAAAAACAAGTCACTAAGTCCAGCCCCCTCTCAAAGGGAAGTGAATTAGGCTCCGCATTTTGAAGGGAGGAGTGTCAAAGGATTGTACGTTTTTTAAACACTCACATGAAACGAACAGGTGAAATGGGTGCTCCTGCCCAGTTCTCTCCAACTCTTGCCAAGTTTTTGAAAATTCTTTTAGAGACATTCTATGCATAATGAAGCATATTTATGAAAATTAACCAAAAAAAAAAAAAATCTATTGCCGTCCAGTCGAGTCCAACTCATAGCGACCCTATAGGACAGAGTAGAACTGCCCCATAGTTTCCAAGGAGCGCCTGGTGGATTCAAACTGCTGACCTTTTGGTTTGCAGCGGTAGCACTTAACCACTATGCTACCAGGGTTTCCAAAGACGTGTATTTGTTAACCCAGATGGTGGCATTTGCTACATCACGCTATGGTATACATCCCTTTTCCACTTAAGGCTGGTTTCTGGGGGTCACTGCACTGCGGTAAATACAGAGCTTCCTTATTTTGTAGATGGCTGCCTGGTATTCTGACCTGGGGCCAGACCAGCATTTATTAACTAGTCTGCTACTGAAAGAGACTTGGTTCCTGTCGTTTGCTATGACACCGATAACGTTGTAGTTAAATTATTTAACATGTAGACATGAGTGGAAACCCTGCTGGCGTTAGCAGTTAAGAGCTCAGCTGCTGACCAAAAGGTCGGCAGCTGGAATCCACCGGGTACCCTTTGGAAACCCTGTGGGGCAGTTCTGCTTTGTCCTATGGGTCGCTGTGAGTCGGAATCAACTTGACGACAATAGGTTATCTTTGGTTTTATATATACGAATATATGTTGGATAAATATGGATGAGTAGAATTGTGAAATAAAGGAATTTCTTGGAAATTTTTTAAAGAAAAGTTTCTAATACGCAGCAGTTGACAGTACTGCAGTCCCCCCGTGGACACGTCTCCCAGCTTTATGCTGTTAGCATTTGCCATTTTTTCTTCTGCCACACCCATGTCACCAACGCAGTGCCGAACCATGTCAGGGTCTGAAGCAAGAGGAGAAATGACCCCTGTGCACATATATGAAAGCCAGAAAAGGACAATTAGAATAAATTCACTTTTTGGTACAAAGAGAATATTCAAACCTAAAATAATGCGAGTTTTAATATACCTACTTTTCAATGTTTCAGTACTTTTTCAACGACTTTAATGTTCTGGGGGAAAAAGTTAGCCATTGAAAAAGAAAGTGCCTAAAAACACTTACATGAGGCACACAGTCTCCTTTGACCCTGGGCACCCGTGTGGCGCTGCTTGGCATGGCAGTTACTGACCCTGTTTTGATTTAAAACGTGGACATTTTGTTCATCTTGAGATTTTTTGTATTCTTTTGGTTTTTTTCAAATATTGCATACAATTTGGTTCATCTGGATTTGAGTTTGCCTCACCTTCCTCACCCTAGTCCTAGCCCTGCTGACTGCTGGGTGTTTTAAAGCAAACCCTCAACATCGTTTCATTCTGAAGTACTTCAGCACATGTCTCGGGAACAAGATTTTTTTTAACTGGTGAAAACATACATACCAACTTCTGCCACACAACTTCCACATTTACAACTGCACGACAATGGTTACACTTTCGTGTTGTGCCGCGATTACCACTATCCTCACCCAAAACGTTGCACCACCATTAACAGAGACTCAGTGCTGCTCCCAACCAAAGCCCCCCTTCTCTCCCTGCCAGCCTGGAAACCACTAATCACCTTTGCTAGGTGCCTGGCATCCGACCCAACCCACAGCGACCCTTTGTACAGCAGAAGGAAACGCTGCCTGGCCCTGTGCCAGCTGCCTGGCCCTGTGCCAGCCTCACGAGCCTTGGGCCGGAGCCCATCCTTGCAGCTGCTGGTTCAGTGCACCTCGTTGGACCAGAAATCATCTTCGGTTTCTGTGTTGTTGTCCCCAGGTGCCGTGCAGTTGGTTCCGACTCAGAGCGACCCTGTAGGTACAAACAGAACGGAACACTGCCTGGTTCTGCACCCTCCTCACAGTCGTTATGCTTGAGCCCACCGATGTAGCCACGGTGTCAACCCATCTCCTGGAGGGTCTTCCTCTTTTCTGCGGACCCTGTACTTTACCAAGCATGGTTTCCATACATTTCCTTATTTCATATTGAGAGCTTACAGTTATCTGTCCTTTTGTAACTCATTTTACTCAGCATGTTTTCAAGGTTTATCCCTGAGAAACAAGATTTTTCAGATAACCACGATGCCATTCTCCCACCAAACAAAACTAATAATTCCCTAATACCCACTCGCTATTCAAATTTCTCCAGCTGTCCGAGCACCGGTCCACGCTTGGCTTCTTCGAATCCATCCAGCTGGAGCTTTTGAGAGTCTTAAACTAGAGTTGAGGCCTCTAGAGTCTCTCTTCCTCCTCTGTGCCCCGTGCTACGGACTTGCCGAAGAAGCGGGGCCACGGCGTGCAGCGTCTCCCGCGCCCTGCGTCTGCCAGCGGCTCCGCCGCCTTGTCACTCAAGGCGTCCGGTTACCGCGGCCGCGGCACGTGAAGGCGCCCCGAGACGGCCGAGGGCGCAGGCGCGGGCGGGCGAGAGGCGGGGCGCCATGCTGCTGGAGGCCACGCCCCCGCCACGCGCGCGGATTTCTTGGCTCTAGCGGCTCAAGTCCGACACCGGGGGCGGATCCGGCAACCGGCGGCCACGCCCCTCCTGCGCACTGATTGGCCTTCTCACAGTGGCTAGCCCTCGGATTCCTAGGAGCGAGCCGAAAGCCACGCCCCCAAGCGCTGATTGGCTTGGCCACAGCGTGGCGGGGTCGGACACTAGGAGGCGGGCCAGCGGCCCAGGACCACGCCCCTCCCGCGCGCTGATTGGCGCAGGGGCCCCGGCGCGCGCACGGACGCCTGGGGGCTGACCCGGCAGCCCGATACAATGCCCATACCGCGCGCTGATTCACTTGGTCACAGCGGCGCGCGCTCGGATACCTGGAAGCGGGCCTCGCAGGCCAGGGCCACGCCCCTCCCGCGCGCTGATTGGCGCGTCCACCGCGGCGGGCTCTCGGGGGCGGGGCCTGGCGCCGCGGCTGCGCATCACGGGGCCCCGCGCGGGCGGGTGGGCGGAGCGGGCCCCCCGAGCGGGGGCTGCGAGCGCGGGGAGGGGGCCGAGAGGGCGGCAAAGCCGGCGCGCGCCCGGCTGGGGGCGGAGGGCGGGGGCCCAAGGGCCGGAACAGCCGCGGCGAGTGTCGGCGGCGGCGGCGGCGGCGGCGGCGGCGGCGGCGCCTGAGGAGGCGGCTGAGGCGCGGCGGCGAGGACCGGGGTCCAGGCGGCGGCGGGCGAGGAGTCGGGCGCGATGGAGCGGAAGAGGTGGGAGTGCCCGGCGCTCCCGCAGGGCTGGGAGAGGGAAGAAGTGCCCAGAAGGTCGGGGCTGTCGGCCGGCCACAGGGATGTCTTTTACTATAGGTGAATGAGCGCGCCGGCCGCGCCGCGGGCAGGGCCCCAACGGGCGCCTCCCAGCGGCCTCCGCGCGGCCTGGGGCGCCCCGACCCCGGGCCGCGGCCTGGCCCGGCGTGCGTGCGTGCGTGCGTGCGTGCGGCGTGCGTGCCTGCCTGGCCGGCGCGCGGTGGCCCCTCGGCCCAGTGCGCGTGCGTGCCCGGCGCGCCGCGGCCCAATGTGCGCGCGTGCTCCTCCCCGCGCGGGCGGCCGCATGGCCCTCGGGCCGGCCCGGGGTGGGCGGCTGCGGCCTTTGTTCAGGGAGCTGGGCCGCGGGGCGAGGGGCGCCCGGCGGCGGCGGAGGCTGCTGGGAGGCGGGGGTGGGGGCTGGACTCTCCCCTGGATTCCATTGGGACGCATGGGGGACCTTCGGGGCGTGTGGAGCCCGAGGCGGGGTTTTGGGGCGCAGGTCTCCTCTGGGGGGGTTGGAGAAGGAGTGCCCAAAGTGCAGTTCCCTAAACCCCCCTGCGCCCTGGAATGGGCATCCCCGGGTGTCAGGGCCCTAGTTGAGTTTTTTTTTTTAATGTCCCTCCTCCTGGCTCTGGGGCATGTTGGAAGATGACGCGTCTTGTGGGGCGGGGCCCCTCCGGGTCACAGAGCCTTTAGACGCATCTTTGCATTTATGTTGGGGGTCTGAGGCTCCTCTGCCCCAAACTGGAGGGTGGCACTGCTCTTGGCTTGTGGACTTTGGCAGAGGGCCCCCTCCTTGGAACAAAGGATTCGGTAGCCTGCTTGCAACCCAGCCCTAGCCGGCCGGCCACCTGCTGCGGGTCCTCTCTCCTGGGCTCTCAGCTGGTGGAAGACACCTTTGTTTGGTAGCCAACTTTTGTCACTCCCCTTTGCTTTTGTCCTCCGTGGCACCTCCAGAGCAGGGGGACAGGGAAGCGGAGCGCCTGCCGTTGGTTGAATGTCTGCGGGTGCTGTGCTGTGCCGCGCCGCTGGCCGCTCGCCATCCCTCCGCCCCCGCGCCCCGGCCCCCCCCCGCCCCAGACTGGCAGCTTGAGGGTGTTTGCAGGAACTGAGGGGGCGCAGAGCGGTTGGTCCCTCCGCGCAGCACTTCAGTCCCCTGCGGTGCTTTGTCTTCACCATTTTAGGAGAGCAAGAAAGGGGCCACTGGGTTTAGGTCGTGTCCAGGACGTGCTCAGCTTCTGATTTCCAAAAAGGGTAGAGAGAGACTGTTGGCCCCACATGTGGGCCTTGGTGAGCAGAGTCCTGCTTTCAGGTGTCTAAGCGGTGGGATTGTAGGCCATGGCTCTCTGGCTGCCTGTGGCCTCCCTTCTGCTGCCACCCTCTGTGGCATCAGTCCTTGGCTGAATCTTTATCAAAACCTAAAATCTGTGGTTGTGTTCTCCTGGGCCAGCGAAGGAGGCCCCAGGCTAAGAGCCGCCTACCAGGCTGTCTCACTCCTTGGGCACAGCTTAGTTTTCCTTTTCGATTTAAAGGCATCAGGCAGACAAGGCCTACCGGAGCCTTGATACCAAAAAAAAAAACAAATGGTTTGCCATTGAGTCGATTCCGACTCCTAGTGACCCTATAGAAGAGAGTAGAACTGGCCCATAGAGTTTCCAAGGAGCACCTTGTGGATTTGAGCTGCGGACCTTTTGGTTAGCAACTGTAGCACTTAATCATTGCACCACCAGGGTTTCCCGATCTTTAGTTAACAAACGCCCCTGCCCTTGCTGCAGCAGGCACTGCCGGGAGGAAGATGCGGTCTGCTCCTCCTGAGTGACAGCTGACTACCCAGTGGCCGCCCTGTTACACCTGTAGTTACAGGTGGTGAATGACGGGCTGAGGAGTGCAGGGGTATGTGAGGGCAGATAACTGGGGCCCCTCTGAGGAAGCGACCCCCGAACTGAGCCAGACACGTGAGCAGGGAGGAGGGGTCTGCACGGAGGCAACAGTTTGTGCAAAGACCCCGGAGGCTGAAGGTCAGGAGTGGATTCCAGGCCAGTGTGGCCGAAGTGCCCCAAGACTGACACACACCGTCTCTGCCTGGGAGCCCTGGTCTCTGACCCTGGCCCCAAGCGTGGCGTCTGCCAGGGAGAACCAAGGGAAAGCTTCAAACAGAGGAGGGGCCTGAGATGGAGAGAGGGTGGGCTAGCAATGTGGGGGGGCAGGGTTCCATCAATTCTCCTGGGTCTCTGGCCCTAGTGATTGGCCCAACAGGTTGGGGTCACCGTCCCCCCAAGTGTGGAGGAGTGGTGGGTCGGGGATGTGGTGACAGTGATACCCACAGTGTTTTCTGAGTCCCTGTCCCCCTCGCCACCCACTGGGGCCCATGTCAGGCAGCTGGGTGGGAGTGAGGGCACATGAGTGTCCTGGGTCTCTTCATTTAGGGAGAGGCCATCTCTAGTACTTTCCCAAGTCGTGCAGCCATCACCACTATCTAATTCCAGAATACTCTCATCCCCCAAAAGGAAACCTTGTACCTATTATCACTCACTTCCTTGCCTGCAGCCCCTGGTACCCACTAATCCATCTTATGCCTCGTTTCCATTTGAAAGGCAAAACAACAACGGAGGGGTGACGAGGTACAGGACAGCCTGTGGGTGCCCTTGGCCCCCTCCTGTTGCTGTGGCAATATCTGAAGCCTGAGTCAGGACCTCGGGCTTCCTCCCACCACCCTGGGCACATGGGCTCCAGTTTGACACTGGGTAGCACAGAGCACAAGTTGAGATGACCTCAAAGAGACGACCTCAGTGGTTTCAGCACCCAAATCCGTTGTGGACTGTCTGCCCTGAATCTCACTCCCCCCTGCCATGGTCTCCATGGTCACCATGCCTGGTCCATGAGCTCAGCTGGACGCCTGAGCAAGGGCGTGACCTTGCGGTCACAGAGCTCCTTCTGGGGTGACAGCTTCCATACTGTCCTTCCCCACCATCCCCGCATGGCTGTGGGCCGTGGTTCAGGATGTCTGGAAAGGGGCCAGTGGTGCTGCTCCGATTGGAGCCCAGCCCCCTGCGCTCTCAGACTGGTGTGGAGTTTGTGGAGACCTGTGCTTAGAAAGGCACCTGGCATGCGAGGACTGGGCACACACTGTGGTTCTCCAACAACTTCACTGTGCCATGATTCACACAGGTACGGCTTACCCTTTAGAGTGGTTTTTAGTCATTCACCAAGTTGTGAAAGTGATTAAGCAATCCTCACCACGGCCAATTTTAGAATGTTTTTGTCACCCCGGAGAGAAACCCGTATTCGTTAGCTGTCATCCCCATCCCCCCAACTCCCAGCCCTTGGTGTTGCTAGGTGCTGTCGAGTCGATTCTGATTCGTAGCAATCCTGCATACAACAGAACGAAACATGGCCTGGTCCTGCGCCATCCTCACGGTCATAGTTACGCTCGAGCCCATCGTTGCAGCCACTGTGTCGAACCATCTCATTGAGGGCCGTCTTCTTTTTCACTGACCCTCTACTTGACCAAGCATGATGTCCTTCTCCAGGGACTGGATCTTCCTGATAATATGTCCAAAGCTGTGAGACATAGCAGCTCCTGGCAACCGCTGATCCATTTCTTGTCTCTCTGGAATATAAGAGGTCATACAATACGTGGCCTTCCGTGTCTGGCTTCTGTCACTGAGCATCATGTGTCTGGGGTTCGTCCATGTTGTAGCATATATTAGAGCTTTGTTCTTTTTTACGGCTGATTAATATCCCATTTAATGGATGGACCACGTTGTGTTTATACATCAACTGTTGGTGGACACTTGGGTTGCTCCCACTATTTGGCTGTTGAGCGTAGAACGTTTATGTTTAGGTTTTTCTGTGGGCGTACACGTTCCTTTGTCTTGGGTGTACACCTGGGAATGGGATTGCTGCACCACTATGTTCTGCTATGGCTGTGGTTGTGGTGACGCTAGTATCTGTGCTGGGTAGTCGGCGTGACCTCATCTAATACGCACAGGCATCCCGCACGTTGGCGTTGCCATTTCCTAGTGAGGGCGTTGCCTTTGCTCGTCCCCGTGGTCAGCAGGAGCGGGGGCTTCAAGCCCAGGTTCTCACAATGCCCATTTCCGAGTTTCCCACCAGCTTGTGCTGGGCAGCTCTTTGGGGTCTGGGCTCCAAGTCTTAGCAGGAGGCCCTCCCGTGACGCTGTAACCACGAGGAAGAGACCACCCTTGGGTGACCCTCAGGTGCCCACTGTGCTTGGGGTCTTTTCTCAGGAACATGCCTGATTCCGTTTCCGGAATGTTCCGGAACAGCCAGGATGGAAGGACCAGGCCCATTCAGTAGGTAGACGCACTGATCCTTCACTCAGCATCTGTGTCCACCAGGTGCCTTACCCTGCCTGTCCCTGGATGTCTAGAGATGGGTGGCCGGAGGCTGGGAGCAGTCAGGGTCGTGAAAGCACCACCTGCTGGGAGAGGCTGGGGCCTGGGGAAGGCCTCCAGAAAGAGGGCGGCCGGAGCGAAGGGTGAGGACAGCAGTGCCGGCCAAGCGCTGACCCTCCGGCCTCCCTGTCCGCAGCCCCAGCGGGAAGAAGTTCCGGAGTAAGCCCCAGCTGGCACGCTACCTGGGTGGCTCCATGGACCTGAGCACCTTCGACTTCCGGACGGGCAGGATGCTGATGAGCAAGGTGAACAAGAGCCGGCAGCGGATGCGCTATGACTCCTCCACCCAGGTCAAGGTGAGCCTTCCTGCTGTCGGACCCTGACGCTCACGGGCAATGTGGGTGCTGCAGAAGGGCAGCCAGGAGATGCGGGCCGGTGTGGCTCTTTCTTGGTCTGTTTCTGTGCAGCTGCTGTGCCTTTGGGTTTGTGCGTATATGACAGTGGCGTCCTACAAGCCACAGGAAGTGCAAATGCGTTTTCAGCAGCTGCGTGACAGTCCTCAGTGGGGTGTACGGTCCTCTTCGTAACGACTTCCTGCTGGGGCTTCAGGGTGTTGTCCCAGTGAAGCTGCTGCCCTGCGGGCTTCAGTGGGCGCCGGCTGGGCTGGGCGGTGAGGGGTGGATAACGGCGTGGGGTGCATTCTCAGCCTCAGAGGTGGGGCATCTGCTGCCCCCGTTAGAGGAGGAAACAGCTCAAATGGCCGGCCGCCTACAAGGAGGAGGCAGGTGTGCATTGGAGCCGAGACTCGAGGAGCAGCGACTGGAGGGGCAGGGAGAGGGCAAGGGCCCCACACCTGCTGTTCCCCAGGTGTTGGCCTGCAGAATCGTGGGTGCCTCAGGGTGTGTTGTTGACAGAACATTAGCCCTGCAGTGGGGGTGATGGTCCCTTGGCTGACTGAGGGCTGCAGAGGTGGGCCAGGCCTTGGGCACTGTCGGCAGGAGGGTCACCACATGGTCCGTGATTAGAAGTGAGCAGATGGGATTGGGCAAAGGGAAGCGCCCAGGCCGGTGGGGGCCCTGTGGGACTGGGTGGAGGGGAGGCAAGGGGAGGTGGGTCACACAGGGTGGAGTTGGTCACACAGGGTGGAGTTGGTGCTTGTTGGCTTGGGCCCAGGACGTGGGGGTCTCTGTTTTGCCAGGAGAGGGTGGGGGCAGCCACGACGCTGGCTGTCAGGGGAGTGGCAGGGCAGAGCACCCTCAGGGCCGGCGAACCAGCGTGCTGTCTCCGCAGGGCAAGCCCGACCTGAACACAGCGCTCCCCGTGCGGCAGACTGCCTCCATCTTCAAGCAGCCCGTGACCAAGATCACCAACCACCCCAGCAACAAGGTGAAAAGTGACCCCCAGAAGGCTGTGGACCAGCCCCGCCAGGTGAGCCACCACCAGCCCTGTGTTGTAGTCGTGTGAGGATTTCACCAAGAACGCGCTTTGTAGACACTGGTGACAGTGGCTGAGAGCTTGGAGTGCCCCTCGTGTCATGTCATGGTTTATGTCACGCTTTCCTTAACTGCGTGTCCCGGCCAGAGGCGTTTGTTTTAGAATGAAGCTCAACAAAAAGGGATGGTGCAGGTGCGTGGGGCAGCCGTGGCGCCCAGCTGCCCGCTACCAAGGTGGCATCTGTGGACACCATGGCTCTCTGCCCCAAACCAACAAAACCCACTGTCACCGAGTTAACTCCGTCTCATAGCGACCCTACAGGATAGAGTAGAACTGCCCCGTCGGGTTTCCAAGGAGCAGCTGCTGACCTCTTGGTTAGCAACGGAAATCTTTAACCACTGCACCACACGGGCCCTTATTTCCTTGGGCAGATTTTTCAGTTCTCCGGGGAGATGTTTTGAATAAGCTCTGTGATCTGCTTTTTGAAAGTTGAGAACTGTTTGGGGTTTGTACGTTTGTTTATGAGCTTTGTGGTGGAGGCCGTTGTGGATAGAGACAGGCAGCTCTCTTCAGCCACAGTGACCACTGGGCCGGAAGCTGGAGAGACCCCGCCTGTGATCATAGGAGCGTGTCGGCTGGAGGTGACTGGGTGTTGGGGTGCCAAAGCCTAACCCAGAAGCTCCACTTGCAGGAATTTGGCCATTAGGGATTGAATGTGTCCCTCCAAAATACATTCTGTAAATCCTAGTCCCTGTACCTGTGGTGGTGCAGTGGTTAAGAGCTTGGCTGCTAACCAGGAGGTTGGCAGTTGAAATCCTCCACCCACTCCTTGAAAGCCCTATGGGGCAGTTCAACTCTGTATTCTAGGGTCACTGTGAGTCAGAATCGACTCAACAGCAACGGGTTTCATGTGGTATCTGTGGGTGTGATCCCATTTGGGAATAGGGTTTTTTGTAATGTTAACGAGACTATCGGTATAGGCTGGGTCCTAAACCTAATCAATTCTGAGATAAAAGGAGCTAGTTAGGCACAGCGAGAAACAGGCACAAGTGGCGGGGTGATAAATGCCACGGGGAGCACTCCAGGGAACCAAGGAACACCAGCTAGAGAAGCTGAGGGAGGGATTTTCCCAAGCAGACAAAGGGGGCCATCCCTAGAGCTGGTACCCTAAATTCAGACTTCTGGCCTCCAGAACTCTGAGAGAATAATGTTCTGTTGTTTTAAACCACCAACGTGCAGCCCCAGGACCCTCGGCCACAGATTGTAACTGGAGGTGTGGGTTGACACCTACTGGCTATGCTCATCCACCCTGTGGCCCTGCGGCCCTGTGCCCCGGCCCTGCCAGTCCCCCTTGCTTTGCTCTCAGTGGAGACTGCCTGTGACCAAGAGTCTCATAAAAAAGAGGCTGCTAATCGGGAAGCTGGAAGGTCCTCATCTGTGGGCTGGCGCACTTGTCCTTTTGTGCCATCTCTGCTGAGAGAGAGCTCATGTCAACATTGGGCTCGTGTGGAGTGGGGCGGGCTCACACAGCCGAGCTTTGGATTCACTGCAGCTGTGCACAGCACTTGCCAGAATCCTGGCCTGCCCAACAGCGGTTCATAGCCCTGTCAGACCTCAGGCCCGTTTTGTAGCAAGAAGTGGAGCTCAGAGGTCATGTCAGCTGCCTCTATGTGTGTCTGAGTGTCCTGGGGCCATTGTAGCCCCACCACGCAGCTTGAAACAACACTTAACCTTCTGTTCTGTAGGCTGGGAGTCTGAATTCAGGGTGTGGGCAGCGCCGCTCTCTCTCTAGAGGCACTAGGGGAGGGCCCTTCCTTGTCTCCTCCAGCCCTGGTGGAGCTGGGCGTTCCTGGGCTTCTGGCCGCGTACTCTCCTCTCTGGATCCATCGCCACATGGTGTCCTCTCTTTGTGTGTCGTCCCTGTCTCTTATAAGGATGCCCGTCACTGGATTAGGGCCCAGCCCGTTCTAGCATGACCCCACTCTAGATAATTACAGTTACAAAAACGCTGTTCCAGATAAGATCATGTCTGTAGGTCCCAGGGCTTAGGATGTGAACAGATCTTTTTGGGGGATAGAGTTCAGCCCACAACAAGGTGTGATTTGAGAAGCCAGTACGGCCTCCTGTGCACAGCCTAGGAGGGGCAGCAGGGGTCTTCAGAAGCAGATACGGCTTTTGGGAGCCAGCTCACAGCGCCGCTCAGGGACAGAAGTCCAAGTGTGACAGCCAGGCTTCCCCTAATGAAACAGGAATGCCACGTCTTCGTGTGTGGCATGGAGGGCAGGTTCTCGGGGGTGCTGAGGAGACGTACAGGCACTGGACGATTTTAGGTGCAGTGCCCTATGGGACTCCCACCGTCTCAGTTTCTGCCCGGGGCACTCCTCGTGAGGGCCCACGGGCCGGTGGCGTGGGCAGGCAGGGCCTGGAACTGTGCACTCCCGGAGCCTGACCCACCCGTACCCTCGTGGCAGCTGTGATAGCTGTGGAGGGCCATCTCGCATGTGAACATGTGGGTGTCTAGGCGGAGCGGGGGCTGGAGGTGAGCCCGGGGGGGCTGGGCTCATCCATGCTTACCGCTGTCTCGTTTGGCGGCAGCTTTTCTGGGAAAAGAAGCTGAGCGGCCTGAATGCATTTGACATTGCTGAGGAACTTGTGAAGACCATGGACCTCCCCAAGGGCCTGCAAGGTAACTGGCCGCCCTATGGGGCCACGGAGGCTCGGCTGGGGCCCTCTGACAGGGTCAGTGCCTGGCGTCAGCGCGGTGGTGCATGCTTGAGCCCTTGAAGCTGGATACCGCCCCTGAGCCCTCCTGCAGGCAGGCCAGGCCCTGTCAGCCCTGTAGTCCTCACTTCAGCCCTGTGAGGTGGGGAAACCAAGGCACGTGGCAAGGCCCTGTAGCTGGTGTGCAGGCAGCATGGGGGGCAGGGAGCAGCAGTCTGCCTCCAGAGCACACACCTGAGGCCCAAGTCCTCCCATGGTGGGGGTCTGCGCCCACACATGACTTGCTTGAGGGGGTCTCAGCCAAGAACAGTGCCCTAAAAAGACCGTTGGGGGTGTTTGGTTTTGCCCCACCGCCACCGTGAATGCAGGACCTGTATTTTGTTCTGTTATAAAAGTGAGTCCCTGTGCACGTGAGAACATTGGGACGTGAAGCCTGAGATTCAGGGAAACTGGAAAAGCGCCCCTTCCCGGCTCGTCTGCCTGCCTCCCCTGCCTGCCCGCATCCCCTCGGGGGGCTTGTGCTGAGCACTCCGTGACGCCCGCCTGGGCTGTTTGCTCCGGCAGGCGTGGGGCCCGGCTGCACCGACGAGACCCTGCTGTCAGCCATCGCCAGCGCCCTACACACCAGCACGATGCCTATCACAGGGCAGCTCTCAGCTGCTGTGGAGAAGAACCCGGGCGTGTGGCTCAACACCACCCAGCCCCTCTGCAAGGCCTTCATGGTGACCGACGAGGACATCAGGTAGTGTGCAGACCACCCTCCCAGGGTTGGCAGCAGGTGTGTCCCTGTGCACGTGCGGATTTTCCCGTTGCCCCAAGTTTTCCTCTTTACACTGATGCTGCCGGGGTTTCGAAGCACGCACGCCAGTGCTGCAGGTCTGGATAGCTGGAAGAGCCAGCACAGCACTGCTGTCCCCAGCCGCGCTCTCCGTGCAGGCCTCGGGGAGGGCCAGGGTGGGACGCCCTTCATTCTCGGTGCTGTAGCCACACAGGCGTCTGCTGAGGGAAGTGCCAGGTATCCTCGCTCTTTAGGGACGTACTTGAAGGGGCCATGGTTACAGTTACAGATTGTCTTGGGAGACTGTCCTGCGCCCCACCCCTGTTGGTCAGAGCAGGCAGAGACATCGCGGGTCTCTGTCTCTGTGGCCCACCCTTTCACTGGGGATGGAACCTCTGGGAGCCGACACAGGCGATGTGAGTAACACGAGCAGCCTAAGGAGAAATCCAGAAGAGAGACCGGCCGAGTGTTTCCCTCTCGGGTTTGCGTCGTGGTGAAAACACAAACCAGCAAAGACGAGGAGAAGATCCGAAAAGCAACCAGAGAGGGAGGGCAGATTGTCTCCCCAGAACGGGCCACGTGGACACCCACTTCCTTTAACAGCAGTGGAAGCCGAGTGACAGTGGGCAGAAAACGAGTTGTTGGCCAACGTACAATTCTCTGCCTGCCCAACTCAGCAGGTGGCCTGGTCCCGCGTGACCCTGGGATCTTCTCCGCCCCCACACAGTCAGCCCAGTCCATGTCACATCCCAGCGGTGGTTCCCAACTGCCCCTTCACAGTTGGTTCTGTTCTTTGCCATGACTCCGTCTGTAAACCCAGTACTCTCCTCCCCACCTCCCCTCGTCTCCGTGACTGAGACTTGGTGCAGAGCTGGGTCTGATGTTCCAGGTGCCCACATTCTGGGTTTGTCAGTGGCTTGTTGTTTATATCCTGGCACCTCCAGGAGACCCTTGCTGTCCTCCTCTGTCCAGTGGGAGGGGGGCCCGTGCCCACAGGTGCGTCCATGTACCCCCAGGAAGCAGGAGGAGCTGGTGCAGCAGGTGCGTAAGCGGCTGGAGGAGGCGCTGATGGCTGACATGCTGGCCCACGTGGAGGAGCTGGCACGCGATGGCGAGGCGCCCCTGGACAAGGCCGGTGTGGATGAGGATGAAGATGAGGACGAGGACGAGGATGAGGAGGAACCCGAACCAGACCAGGAGCTGGAGCACGCCTAGAGCCGGTGCCAAGCAGGCCCAGGGCTGTGGGGCGGGGCTGGGGTGCTGCACCCTGGGGCGGGTGGGCAGCCTCCAGGAGCCCCCAGCCCTGAGCTGTGCGACTGGAGTGGACGGAGGACCTGGGGCACCCTGAACCCATTCCCCACTCGCTTCCTCACTGCGCCACTCCTGTTTTCAGGGGCCCTGCCTGAGAGCGCCCCACACCCCAGGCGCTGCCTGCACAGGGCTCAGCCCTTGGCCACCGTGACCAGGCCCAGGAGGGCAGCCCCCGCCCCAGGTTGCGTGGGCATGGTCCAGACAGACACCTGCTCACTGCTTCTCTCAGGCCTGGGATCAGTTCGCGCCTTCACTCACAGGCCATGGCTTCCGCTGACCCTGGACTCAGGCTGAGCGCATAGCAGCATCCGCGAGGCCACTGCCTCCAGAACCAGCTGGGGCCACTCCAGAGGGGCCATTCACAGCGTCTGTCTCCCCACAACACCTGGACTCCCTGTGGCCGCCATCCCGGCTTCCCACAAAGAGAGAGCTGCTGTTGGGGTACCAGAACCAGGGCATCTCCACGGGCTAGAGAGGTGTTTGCGCCCAGCCCCGCCTCCCATCTGTACTGTGTGTGGATGCTGTTCTCATGCTGTGTTACCCCTTCCGGAAGGGGTGGAGGAGCTGCCCACTGGAGGGCCGTCAGAGCTGCAATCAGTCCTGACACCGAGGACAGGACTGGAAAGGCGCCTCTGTCAATAAACCAGTGACTGGCACGAGGCTGGTGCCCGTCACCACGTGGCTGCATCACCTCTGTGCTGCTGCCAAGGCTTCCGGACACAGACCGGCCCACTGCTGCCTCACCTGGAGGCTGGGCCCTGGCGGCAGGGCTTCGCGGCCCCTCCCTGTAGACATGGCCAGGGGCACAGGACCCGCACCAGGCCTGGCAGGGGTACACAATGGAGAGCGAGTTTGAGGGGCCCTGCTGGCTCAGCTGTGGCCTTGGATGTGGCCTGCCTCTGCGCCTCAGTTTTCTCCTGTGACGGAGATAGTAGTGTCCACTTTGAGGGTCAAGGGCTGGGCTCTGTCGGTCACCAGCGAGGCCCAGGCAAACGTGGCCACAGCCCCCGAGTGCCGACCAGGTGTGTCTGCCAGTTGAGCTGAGCTCCAGGCATCAACGCCGTCAAGCACCAGCACCACCTCCACGTGCCCGATGTTGTCCTGCCAGCACTGGACAGACTAAAGCAGCAGTAGGAGTGGTGCCCGGCATGGTGCATCCCGAGGCAGAAGCCACCTGCCTGGGCAGAGACTGAGGCCAGGGCCGTCCCTCTGTGCTGGGACGCCCAGCCCCCTGCCTGCCGGGCCTGCCGCCCATAGACACCCAGCCCCTCTAGGGGATGGAACCAAGGGCCAGCCGGCCATCCCTGGCCCAGCCCCACACCTCGTCGAGTCTGCCTCTGTCCCCACAAGGACATCTGGGGGCCAGGATGGCCTGTGCATGGGGCCTCAACTTCCCAGGTAGTCCCCGTGACCACCTCACTGTCCAACAGGCAGAGCCCACTGGCCTGTTCTCCCCCTGGCCGCCAGAGGTGTGATCAGTGTCCCTGGGGAGCAGGTAGGACTGTGTATGGCCTGGTGGAAGCCCCCGTGGCAGCTTGTCAGGCTCGCCGCCCTGCTGACCACCATTCTTTCTAAAGCCAGTCAGAGCACTGCCGGGGGGTGGGGGTGATCCAGCGCCCTTACCGTGATCGTTGACTTGCTGAGGACCTGAGTGCCCGAGTCCTTCCCTCAGACCAGCTGTGGCCTCTCTCCCATGGAGGACGGGCCACAGGTGATGGGACAGCTGTGTCCACAGCCAGCTAGGGAATAAAGCCATCTGGGGCAGTGTGACTGGAGCCTGGTTTTAATTTCTAAGGTGTCTCCTTTGGGAGCAGGACACAGAGGGCAGGGGGTGGGCTGGACAGCACTCCTGGCTCCTCCTTATATGGGGTCTCAGTGTGTCTCTCTGTATTTCTGTGTCTCTGTCCAAGCCCTGCCAAGCCCTTGGGGACTCCCATGGAGAAAGGCCGGCCCAGTTAGGTCCTCTCCTTTAGCCAGGCCCTGGGCCCTGTGCTGGGCCCTGACTCACACCCACCCTAGGCCCCCTCCTTAGCCTTACCCACTCCAGTCTGGAGTGGCCGGGGCTGCCCTTGGACAGGTGGTGGGGTCTTGAGGGGGACCGGGCCAAGCCCCCATGCCCAGGCTCTTCGGGTATAAAATTAAAAAAAAATCTTTTTAATTTTTTACATAAAGACCCCAAATTGTGACCAGCCCTGTGCAGCATGGTACCAGGCTAGACCCGGACTCCCTCCTTGAGGAGACCCTTACCCAACACCTTCAGCCCCTTAGGACCCTGTAGCACTTACAGAATCAGCAAGGATTACACATTTCTGTCTGTTGTCACACTGTCGCCCCCCGCCACACGTGCCCGTAAGGGCAGCCACAGCCCTGTCCCAACAGCCCCACACCCATCAGTGGGGAGGGACCAAGGCCACCTTAGGTGGTGGGTGTCACCCATGGGCCTCCCCCACCCACGAGCCCACCTGGCCCTAGGCACCTCCCCAAGAGTGACGGTGAAGACCTGCTGGGAAGGAACCCAATACCCTAGCAGTGAGAGCTGAGGGGGCGGGGACAGCAACATCCCCTCCCAAAGTCACAGGTTGGGCAGCATCCAAGAGATGTCCAGCGGCCCCCACCCCGCGTCTCCCTGTAGCGGACTGGTGTGAGCTGCCTTCATTGCTGCATTTTTGTGCTCTGTTCCAGTTGCCCCCCTAGAGTTCTTCCTAAATAATTCATACAGAGTTAAAAGCAAGTAAAAGTATCTGTATCATCCTCAGGATGGATATCAACAGGCCTGGCCCCACACCCACCCAGGTCCTGCTCCCCAGAGGGGACCGCTTCTCCATCGTCTCTGGTATCGTCCTCCACGTTTGAAGGGCGTGTAAGCTGCTTTTTCTTGAGTTACCAACTTTCCAGCCCTTTCCAGGACTTCCTGCCTGTGAGAATCAGCATTTTGACTCTTCAACCTCATTCCCACCAGGGTCCCTGGTGGCGCAGTTTGCACTTGACTGCTTGGTGCCATTGATGAAAGGCCTGGCGACTTGTAAAAGATCACAGTCAAGAAAACCCTGTGGAGCACAGATCTACTTGGCCATACAAGGGGCCGCCATGCGTCAGAATCCACTCAACAGCACTGGGTTTGGCTGGGTTTGCCCTTCCAACCCGCCCCCAGGGGTCAGGTCCCCTCAGCTGGGGGTCCTGTTCCAGACACTTAGGTTTTTTCTTGCATTAATCTCCTCACTTAGATTTCAAATACATACAGAAGTAAGTAAAGTGAGTGAAGAGAAGCTACAGCAGACCCCCAGGTGCCTGGCCCGGCCACCCCCCTCACCACCTCCATGCCCACCCATTCCGGCCTGCGATTACTTTGAAGCTAATTTCATCCACAGACGTCTCCAAATTAATCTCTCAAAGGTCTTTTTTTTTTTTTTTTTAACTCAAAACGACTTTATTATGGAAGGTTTTGAACATCCACCAAACAGATGTAACGAAGCCCAATGCACCAGCCTTGAGTTTCACCTGGAGCCATCAGGACCATCCTGCCTTCCCTTCTAGGTTACCACACATTTCCAGACAAAGTGGAGCTGACCGCACATTTACTCACTACCCAGACCTGTGCTTCTCAGCGGGGGAGACGTTTTTGGTTTTCAGAACTACAGGGAGGGGAGGCTGTGTTGTGGGTGCTGGAGGCCTGACCCCTGGCACCTTACTTGGAAACAGGGTCTTTGCAGATTTAATCAAGTTGAGGTCACACTGGAGTAGTTGTTGGGTGCTGTCGAGTTGATTCCGACTCACGGCAACCCCGTGTGACACTGGAGAACTGCCCCATAGGGTTTTCTAGGTTGTCATCTACAAAAGCAGATCACAAGGTCTTTTTCCCCTGGAGCTGCTGGGTGGATTTGAACCGCCAACCTTTCGGTTAGCAGCCAGGTACTTAACCGTTGTGCCAGCAGGGCTCCTTATTTCTGGAGTAGGGTGGGCACTAAATCCAAGAGCTGGTGCCCTTATAAGAGGGAAACCTGGACAGTCACAAGGGACAGCGGCCATGTGACGACAGAGGCAGAGATTAAAGTGATGTGTCTACAAGCCAAGGCCTGCCAGCCACCACTGGAAGCTAAGAGGTTCCAGAGAGAACCAGCCCTGCCAACACCTAGACTTTGGACTTCTGGCCTCCACAAAAGTAAGTAGATTCTTGCTGTTTTAAGTCACCTGGTTTGTGTAGTTTGTTAACAGCATTTTACAGAGCCAACAGGGGAAAATGATACTGCCATTGAGTAGGTGGAGGCCAGGGATGCTGCTCAACACCCTACAGTGCACAGGATGGCCCCACCTGAGAAGGGTCTGGCCCCAAAGGACAACAGTGTGAGGTGGAAAAACCCTGTTCTAGTGTCAGCCATTAGCAGTTTATTCTACTTGTTGCGTCATCCATGTCCGTTCACCCCTCCCTCCATCTTACTCTGGTGTGTTTGAAAACACATGGCAGACACAGTCTTCTGCCTCCTAAATGCTTCAGTGTGCATATCACTTACAAGAGGTCAGGGTTATAAAGTCAAGTCCCAGGCAGTGCAAACAGTGAACATGCTCGGCTGCTACCTGAAAGCCTGGTGTTTTGAGTCCACCCAGAGGCATCTCGGAAGAAAGGCCTGGCAATCTACTTTCAAAACACTGACCATTGAGAACCCTGTGGAGCCCAGTTCTACTGTGACATACGTGGGGCCGCCATGAGTCGGAGTCGACTCTGTAACAAGTGGTGGTGGTGGTGGAGGCAGTGGCTCTAAAATGACTCGGAATACGTCATCGCAGTGCCGTTACTGACAAATCTTTGCAATTATCAAATGTCTGGTTAGTGGTCACATGCCTCCCATTGTTACTTGAAAGCAGGATTCTGGGTGCCCTCTCACCTTTTTACTTTCCACCTGTAAACCATCTGTTGCAGAACAGCCTCCTTGTTTATCAGTCCCTGCTCCTGAAGCCAATTCTCCCCACATTTCGAACAGCGCTTTAACTCTCCCAAACAGCCAAACTCCTTTGGTAGCCCCCCAGCCCCACTTTCCAGAGCCCCCACCTCCATTGCTCAGCCGCCAACCTTGAGCTTCTCTTCCCCCACTTTCCCACAGCAACTCCTTTTTTTTCTTTTTCCTTCATTTACTTACTCCCTTGTTTTGCTGGAGCACATCCTCAAGTGTGCTAAGACCTTATAGGTATGAAACATCTTGATTTTTTCTCCCACTTGATGAGAATTTAGGATAGACATCACTTTCCCCAGGAACTGTAAAAAATTTGTCCAGTCTTTGGATTCCTCCAGCACAACCAGAGTGTTCTCACTCCTGACCCTTTGAATGTGACCTGGAAGCATTTCGAGGTGCCGGGACCCAGAGTCCCAGCACATTCTCTCTGTTTCCTCTGTTCTCTCTGGAGCTCAGGAGTCATTCCTCTATTATTTCTTTCTTCTTCCAGTTCCCATCTCTCGTCTTTCTGGTCCACATTCTGGGAGATTTCCCAGGCTTGAATCTTACAATCTCCTGAATTTTTTCTTTCAGCAACCGTGTTGTTAACTTCCACGCCCCCTCTTGTTCCCTCTCATCCTTCTTCAGCCTCCCGTGGGAGAAGCAGCTAGATCTTTTGGGATGTGGAACGGTGTCCCCCCAGGCCACCTGTACTCCCTCTGCCTGCACCCATCAGATGCTGCCTACCCCCATGCCAGAAACCACCCCCCCAGAGAGAAAGAACTGTGAGCAGGTCCTGGGACAAGAAACTGGGCAGGCAGAGAGGAAGGCGGGGAAGGGAAGACACTCTGGGTGGACGAGAGAGGCTGGACCCAGGATTCTGTCCCACAGGCACAGGTGCCTCGGAAGACACTCCACAGGACTGATGGGGTCAGGGCAGTTTAAGGAATGCATGTGTGAATGAACACAGGACCCCACCCAAAGGTGCGTCCAAAGGCAGGTCACCCACTATGCCTCAGTTCCCCCTACCACCAAAGGCCTGGATGTGATTCTCTTTGCCACCTCAAACATCCATCCTATGGGTAAAGCAGTCCTGACCTCCCCCACCCCAGCCCCCCTGCTCGCCCCCTTTTTCAGCCTCTCCCCCTCTTCAATCTGTTCATGTTTCTGGTCCCCCACATGTCACAGGGCAGGATTCCACCTGACTTCGGAGGGGGGTTGGAGGGAGAGGAGTCAGCATGTGGTCCAGCATGATGGGTGCTCCTGGGGACATTCTGGGAGGGGGTTGTCTGGGGGTCCTTGGGCTGGTCAGGCCAGGCTTCCAATACCAGCTATGGCCACTGGAAGTCTCTGAGGAGATGGGATACCCTTGCTGGACCACAGACATGTTGTGGGGGTGGTTAGGAGGGGTGCCAGTCAATCAAACACTGAGTGCTTCCTGGGGGTGGGACATAGGCCCCCGAGAGCCTCTCCTGGGGAGGGGGCTACACACAGAAACTATGAAGCAATTAATTCCAAGCTTTTGAGTGCTAAAGAAGGCCGGGCCCCAAGAGAGGGACTGGACTGGATGTGGCCTGGCATGAGGGAAAAGCACACAGTGCAGAGTCCCAGGGACTCATCTGGGTTCTGACCAGTGCCCCCGTGGAAGACAAAAAAAAAAAAAAAAAGTGTGTGCAAAGTAGGGGCCAAAGTGACCTCCAATTCAGAGGGGATAGCTGGGTAAGGGGCTAGGTGGGGACACCGTCCCAGGTGGAGAAGGCTGCACTGGACAAAGGAGGAGGGTGTGGAGGGAGCAGGTCTGCCCACCCCCAGGGAACCCATGTGTCTGCCCAGGCGGGGTCCATCCTGCCCCCAGCCTAAGTATCCGCAGAAACCTCACAACCACACGAGGCCACCACAGGCTCCTTTGATGGAAAGGCAGCTGGGTGGCAGGGCCCCTGGACAGGGTGGCTGTGGAGGTGCACGCTGGGCTGCTCCACAAAGGAGGGGACCAGCAGGTGGGCGCCTGGCACCCTTGAGGCGGATGGGTCATAAGGTCTGAAGGCTCTGCCTCGGGGCTCGCTCACCTGCCCCACCAGGCTGAGGGTGGCTGAGCGTCCCTAACCACAGAGGGCCCAAGACCCTGCCTGGTCTTGCGGGGATGAAGCCTCCATGCCTCGGCCCAGCGCGGGGGACCCCGGCGGGGGACCCCGGGAAGGTCGCCGCCACAAGGAGCGCGCGGTGTGGACGGGGGGACGAGAGGAAAAGAGGGATCCGCAGCACAGGGAGGGCGCGGCAGGGACGGGAGACAAGGGGGCTCCCCGGCACAGTGAGGGCGCGGCAGGGACGGGGGACAAGGGGACAAGGGGCTCCCCGGCACAGGAAGCGCGCGGCGGGGACGGGGGACAAGGGGACAGGGGGGCTCCCCGGCACAGGGAGCGCGCGGCGGGGACGGGGGACAAGGGGACGGGGGGGGCTCCCCGGCACGGGGAGCGCGCGGCGAGGACGGGGGACAAGGGGACAAGGGGCTCCCCGGCACAGGAAGCGCGCGGCGGGGACGGGGGACAAGGGCACAGGGGGGCTCCCCGGCACAGGGAGCGCGCGGCGGGGACGGGGGGCTCCCCGGCACGGGGAGCGCGCGGCGAGGACGGGGGACAAGGGGACAAGGGGCTCCCCGGCACAGGGAGCGCGCGGCGGGGACGGGGGGGCTCCCCGGCACAGGGAGCGCGCGGCGGGGACGGGGGACGAGGGGACGGGGGGGCTCCCCGGCACAGGGAGCGCGCGGCGGGGACGGGGGACAAGGGGACGGGGGGCTCCCCGGCACAGGGAGCGCGCGGCGGGCACCTACCTGCCGGCCGGGCGGCGGCCCCCTGGCCACGTGCGGGCGCGCGCTGCTCGGTCCCCACCCTGGGCCGCGGGGGGGCGGGGCCGGACCTGGCCACGTGACGGCCGCCCGGCGCCCCGCCCCCGGCGCGTGCGCGCTCGGGGGCCCCATTGTTGGGCCGCGGCGTGACGTCACGCGGGGCGGGGCCGGGGCGGGCCGGGGCGGGGCCGAGGGAGGCGGGCGGGCGGGAGGAGGGAACGAGCTCCCGCCGCCGCCGCGCCCGGGCCCGGCCCGCAGCCGCCGCCGCCTCCAGGAGCAGAGAGTCGCCGCGCAGACCCGCCCCCGGCCGCCGCCCGCGCCCCCCGCTGGATGCCGGCGGCCGGCGGGCGCGCTCGCAGAGGCGGAGGGCGGCCGGGGCGCGGGCGGCGGGGCCCGGGGCGGCCGGAGCGGCAGCAGCGCGCGCCCTAGCGCCAGCCGGCCATGCCCGGCTCCGTCCACCAGCCCGACGGCGGCGAGGGCGCGGGCGGCGCGGCGGGGCCCGGGGCGGCGGCCGGCGACGACCCCAGCCCGGGCCCCGAGGAGGCCGCGCCCCGGCCGCCGCCTGAGCCCGACGACGCGGCCGCCGCGCTGCGCCTGGCGCTCGGCCAGCTGTCCCTGCTGGGGCTGGGGGCCGCCGGCGACGAGGACGACGAGGGCGGGGGCGGCGGCGCGGACGGCGGGGCGGCCCTGGAGCCGGCGCCCCCCGACGGGCCCGAGCCCGGCGCGCCCCTGGCTGCGGTGGCGCCGGTGGCCGCGGTGGCCCCGGTGGCGCCCGGGCCGCTGCCGCTGCTGGAGCCCGACGTGAGCCCCCCGCCGCCGCCGCCCCGGCCCTCGCCGCCCGACGTGTTCGCGGGCTTCGCGCCCCACCCGGCCGCGCTGGGCCCCGCGCCGCTGCTGGCAGAGCAGATGAGCGTGATCGGCAGCCGCAAGAAGAGCGTGAACATGACCGAGTGCGTCCCCGTGCCCAGCTCGGAGCACGTCGCCGAGATCGTGGGCCGCCAGGGTGAGTAGCCGCCGTCGGGGCCCCCGCGCCCAGTGTCCCGGAGAGGGCGCCCAGCGCAGCCCGCGGCCGCGCGCGCCACCGGCCCCGGACACGCCCCGGGCGGCCCGGCGTGGTGGCCGCCTTTGCGCCTTTGTCCTGCGGCCGGCCGGCGGCCCGCGCTCCTCCCTCGGTCCCTCCCCTCGGCGCCCCGGCCCCGCCGCTGCCTTTGTCTCCGCCGCGTCGGCCCGGTAGGCAGCGCTTCAGCCCAGGCCAGCCTCCAGCGGTGATTCCCCCGCAACAGGGGTGCGGGAACAGGGCTTGGGCCGGGCGATGGGAGCACCACGCCCAAAGCAGGTGTGGGCCGGCCCGCTCGGGTTTGGGGATCGGGGTGGGGGGGCGTCTGGGTGCACAAAGAGGGTTCATGCCTGGGAGCTGTGCTGGGGGCGGGGCAGGACAGGATGGGACCCTCCTGTGAGCCTGGAGTGGGGGGTCAGGGATTTGGGGGCACGTGGATGGGCTGGCTGCAGAAGCCGGGGTATAGCCCTCCCCTGGAAGGCTGGTGGACAGCAGCCCAGGGCACGGGGTCCTAGCAGCAACGTTGTCAGGGTGTCCCTGTGGCCACCCCATTGTTCCCTTTGTTAGCACGGTGGGCTGAGGTTTGCAGGGTGACATCAAGCCGGCTGTTGCTCATTGGCCCTGGAGGGGCAGGGCGGTACAGGCGGTACGGGTGGTGGGTAGTGCCCGGCCCAGCACACACCCACCAACCCACCGCCCTTTAGCCTCAACTTTGTCCGGTGTTTCTCTAGCCTGCCACCTATCCCAGTCCTGACCCTCTCCTGCCTGTCCCTGGTTCTAGAACTTGGGGTGGGGCCTGGGCGGGGCTCGGGTGAGGCTGCAGGACACTGAGGTGGGTGGGGGGCAGAGAAAGGTCAGGAGGCTTGAATGGAAAGGTCACCTGTCACCCTCGCTGTGGGCAGGCAAACACCGGGATGCCCGTACAGCCCTTTCCTTGTTCTAGGTGGGCGGGGCAGCTTTGCTAGCCAGCTTCCGTCTTCAGGGATGCAGGTGGGTCCATCCTCACCACCTGTGGGCGCATGAGGGCCGGGTGTTGTGCTGGGCTCGTGACGCCTACAGGAGTGGGAGCTGGCATGGGAACAGGCTATTCCCTGAGCCCTGCTGGCTGCCCACAGGGACAGCACGACTCTGGGTGGACAGCCCCTTCCACCACCTTGTGGCCACCTTTCCATTTAGGGCTCCTGTCTCTTGTAATTCCTATCAGGACACATAATGAGAAAGCTGCCTTGTCTTGAGTGTCTGTGAGCCCTGGGAGGGCAGATGTGGAAACCGAGGCCGTAGGACTGTTTGCCCAAAGTCATGGCTGGGTGAGGGTAGTGCTCTGTGAGTGTGTGTGACCCAGCATCTGAGGGTCCCTTGAGGAGGTTGCAATTGCACAGGGCAGCCTCGACCCCTGACCTCGGGCCAGACACTCTAGGGCAGCTTGGTGGGGCCAACAAGGGGGCGCCAGGCTCAGCCTCGTTGATTAGGTACCAGGCTGGGCGGCAGCCGGCGGCAGAGGGCCAGGCAGGCTCTGGTGGGTACCTCAGACCTGGAGAGCTCACTCTGTAGGCCTGGGTGACCCTATGACCCCCAGTGAATGAGATACAGGGGCAGCACCTCCCTTGGGATTTTCGTGAGGTTTTTTTGGGCAAGTCATGGGTCTCATCTCAGCTCCGGGCCAGCAGCTGCTACCTGTCTCATAAGCAGGGTTCGCGGTGCCAGGAAGGGAAGGCCAGATGCCAAAACAGGGTGGCATCCCCAGCAACCCTTGTGCTTCCTCAGCTCTAGAACCATCTGTAGCTACCAGCTTCCCCATTCAGTCCTCAAGTACACTCTTCAAAGCCCCTTGTGCTCCAGCTTGGCCCCCTCCTTCTGGTCACCACCCCATACCCCATTCTGGGGTCCCTGACCTGAAGCCCGTTCTCCCCTCCCTGATGTTCTCAGGCACTCTCTGGGCAGCAGGCAGAGCCTGCACTGAACACCAAATCCTTTTTGTCAAACCCCAGGTGAGGGCCACCCTCCCTGCAGAGGGCAAGAGGGGTACACCCGCCTGGCCTCTCTTGCCAGACCAGGCTCACTCTCTGAGTCTCGGTTTCCTCAGTCCTAGAGTTGGGGCCAAGAGTCTTCTGGGCACACAGTAGACCTTTATCTCACAAATCTCCTTTTCTCCCAAGGGCTAAGGAGCCCATGAGACACCCTGGCTGGGAAGTGTTCCTCTGTTACAGGCTCACACTCACTCGTGTGCTAAATCTTGATTGAAGACCCACTGTGTGCTGGGTCCTGGGGTGGCCTCGGCCTTGCTGATTCCCCCAACATGCTCCCAACAAGATCCTCCTGCATCTGTGTCCCAAATGGGGAAGAAAGGCAGGGTGGCAGGCTGGGGTGCACAGCCGGGTTTCTCTGGCTTCACCCATGCTGCTGGGGCAGGGGGTGAGTCAGGAAAGAACTTTCTATCTTCCAAAGGTGGAGCCCAGCTGCAGCCAGTTCAGGACTGGGGAAGTGGCTCCATTTCACAGACAAGCAAGATGGGTGGGGGCACCTCCCTACAGCCAGTCCAAGGTCATCGGGGAGGCAGGCACCTGATCAGCTGCCAACCAGCTGCCAACCGGCTGTGGGTGTGACCCTGGCCCCGGGCTCTCCTCTCTTATCCAGCACATCAAGTCCACTGGCTGCCTCCCGGGGGCAGGGTCCAGGGCTGGCGCTGGCTGCTTGACTTTGGTTGGGTCTGCAGGGCCTTGCACAGGTTTTTAGTAAGGAATGAGTGAATGAGTGATGCTGAAGAGAGGATTGGACTGAAAGCCACCTCGGGTTTCCTCCATCACTGCTGTCGTCACAGGCTGGGGGGTGGTCTTCCACACACACTGTCCTTCACTCCGACCCCTCGCTGTCCACGCCGCTGCAGGCCTGGGGCTGGGGACTGCGCTGGGGTGTTGGCAGTTTTCCGGTGTACGTTATACTCAGCAGGTAGAGGCAGGGTTCCCTGGGCACCCGCCGCACAGCAGGCCCCAAGTTGGGGGCTTGCAGGTTAGAAGTACAGATGTTCCCTCCACACCCTGTGAATGAATGATGAGCAAACAGGGTCCCCCCCCACCCTGAGCACCCTCCTGCAATGGAGCCTCTGCCCTGTGCCAGCTGCCTGGTGGGGGTGGCGGGAGCTGCACTGACTTACAGTTCTAGGGACTTGCCCAGTCCTGCCCTGCTTCCGGAACTGTGTTCACTGGTCCCTCAGCTGAGAGTAGGACATGCCTCCTCCCCAGCGTACCCATCCAGTGTGGGGCGGCCCCCACCTCCCCTGGATAGCCTTGTGGTCTTATGGGTAGCTGTGTCCTAGAGTCACCTGTGTGAGCAATCAAGCTTCTCAGGGCTGCCCCCTCCCCCCACCTGGGGTCCGCATGGGCCTACATCCTTTGAGGGAAGGGTCCAGCCATGCAGGGGTGCTGGGACCTGGGGCCAGTCACCCAGATTACCAGGCGGGTTAGGGCCCTGGGGCAGGATCCAGGAACCTGCATTCCAACCTGTGCCACAGAGCGTGGGGACCCCCCAGAAGCCCTCTGATCCAGGGGCTTGGCCCCCGCCACCCTCACCTTTGCCTAGCTGTGTCATCCCTGCAGGGCAGGGGTTCAGCCGGGTCCCTTGGGCACCCCTCTCGCCTCCTCCAGTGAGCCCGCCTGACTGTGCCTGCACACACACTTTGCAGAGTCTCTCATTCCAATCTTGATTTTCTGAGCTCCCCAAAGCCAGGAGGCCTTGCTGAGGGCGAGCGCTCCAGACTACCCTGGGCACGTCAGGGACCTCAGTCTCTCCTCCTGTAAAATGGGGCTAGAAATAGATGTGGTCTCACAGGTTCGGGGCAGGGCCGAGTGGGCTCTGGGCCAGGTGGTAGACCCCCCGGTGGGTTCTTGGGCCCCCTTGGTCCTCAAGAGCAGCTGACAGGAGGGGTGCCTCAGCACAGCCTGGAATGTTCACTTGGCTGGTCCGCTTTGTTGTTGTTTTAGGTGCCTTCGAGTCGATTCTGACTCAGTGACCCCATGTGATAGAATAGAACTGCGCTATAGGATTTTCTGGGCTGTAATCTTTATAGGGGAAATTTTGGTGATGTAGTGGTTAAAAGCTACACATGCTAACCAAAACGTCAGCAGTTCAAGTCCACCAGGTGCTCCTTGGAAGTCCTCTGGGGCAGTTCTACTCTGTCCTGTAGGGTTGCTGTGGGTCGGAATCAACTCGATAGCAACAGGTTTGGCTGATTTTTATAGGAGCAGATCACCAGGCCTTTCTGTGACAGAGCAGCTAGTGGGTTCAAACCACAGACTTTTTGGTGAACAGTTTGTAACTGTTTTAGAGGGAGAAAAGCAAGGCATGAAGAGAGGGCGGGGTTCCGCCTGAGGCCACGCTGTGGAGACAGAACCCTGGATGGGAAAAGGGAGCCTCTGGGGATGGTTGCTGACACAGGGTCCTCCCACCCCACCATCTGCAGCACCTGCCCCTCAATGCATTTCTCTACCCAGGGACAGACAGCCAAGGTCAAGGGGGTGGGGGCGGGGGTGCCCCAAGGTGGCCCAGTTCAGCCCCCGCCATGTGGGTCACGTGAGGTGGCAAGAGTGTGGGGGAGGGACCTTAAGGATGGTGATGGGGGCTGCAGGTGGTAAAGATAGGGACCTGGCAGCTCCCTGGTGTTCCCCATCCTGCCCCCATCCCAGACAGTGGTCACAGTGGCCACGAGGCCTCTAGGGACAGAACCAGAGCCCAGCACCCTGGCCTCGCTTCTGAGACCCATGGCCCCCATCCCCACCCTGCCTGGGTCCTGCGGGGCAAGGGGCCTGTGATTGAGTGCAGACGAAGGGTGAGGACTCGGGGGTAGGGGCAGCGTGACACAACAGGCCTGAGATTTAAAAGCCCCCTTCCCTCCTCTGCCGAGTGGGGAGAGGCTTATGGAGGCCGGGCCAGTGAAGGCGGCCAGGGGGAGGGGTGGAGCCAGAGGGACATACAACTAGGTTGGGGGGGCAGGCCCAAGGCCAGAGGTGGGCCGGGACCATGCTGGGTTTGGGGTGCCAGTAAGGTGGCGGGGCTGGCGACGGGAACAGCCTGGCCCCAGGACCCAGGAGGCCCTGCTGGGGAGGTGGGAGGGGAGCTGCCCCCCCACCTCCCTGGGGGTTTTCCTATCTCCTGAGGGAGCCTCCCCGGCCACACGTTTCTAGTCAGCCCATGAACCAGCCTTGGGTTACCAAAAGCTGCTTTGTTGCTAACTTTGTGTCTTGTACCAGAAGCCAAGGAGTTAGCTACATTGTCAGCACCCTCAGTGAGCACTGTGTGTACCGAGCAGTACGCATACCTAGGTGCTCTTGTCTCCTGGGAGCTGGGGGCGGGGGGGGGGTCTCCTCCCACTCCTGGGCCTGTACTCAAGATCCCCGGACAGGGGGCAGGGACCTGGGGAGTCCACATTGGGCCCTGGGGGCAGCTCCTGTTTCCGGAGACCCCAGCTACACTCCTCTCCACACGCACTGGGAATGGGGACTTGCCTCACCAAAGATGCTTCACGACTGACCCTGTGGCCCCCACACTTCTCCCCACCGGTGGCATCAGGAGCAAGGAGGGAGGGACCCTGAGTGGCTGCAGCCCAGGCACAGTGGACGCAGCTACAGGGCAGTGTCCCAGACAATGATCCTTGAAGCTAGGGACCCAGCCAGGGCCTCCTGAGGTCCCTGGAGTCAGGGCGAGACCTGGGACCCCGGCAGCCTGGGGGTTTCACTTGTTCGGAAGAAGATCACAGGCCATTTCCACAGACTGAGCCTCCGTTTCCCCATACATCAGGTGGAGGGTTGGTCTCAAAGGGGCCTTCCTGTCTTCTTTTTAAAGTTATATTGTGGTAAATATACCTAGAAGCCCTGGGGACACAATGGTTAAGCGCTTGGCTATTAACCAAAAGGTCAGCTGCACGGGAGGAAGACCTGGTAATCTTCTCGTGTAAAGCTGCAGCCTAGAAAACCCTACGGGGCAGTTCTGATCAGTGACGTGGGGTTGCTGTGAGTCAGAAATCGACTGGATGACGCTTAACAATGACAACAAAAACATACGTAGCGAAAAAACTTGCCACATTAGCCATTTTTTGGATGTACAATTTCGTGGTATCAGTGACATTCACAGTGTTGTGCAGCTATGACCAGTCGTGCCAGATGTTTCCATCACTGTTGACAGTATCTGTCAGGCAGCCACTCCGCGCCCCCTGCCCCAGCCGCTGGTAGTCTCTAACCCACTTCCTGTCTCATGGATTTGCCTCTTCTGGACATTTCTTGTCAGTGGGGTCAGACACCACGGGGCCTTTTGTGTCTGGCTTCTCTCACAGGGCATCACGTGTTCAAGGTTCATCCATGTTGTCGCGTGTACCAGGGCTTCATTCCTTTTTATGGCTGAATTCTGGGGTGGTACAAACGGTTAAGAGCTTGACTGCTAATCAAAAGGCTGGAGGTTCGAGTCTGCCCAGGGGTACCTTGGAAGAAAGTCCTGGCAATCTGCTTCCTAAAACTCGTTGAACACCCTGGGGAGCACAGTTCTGCTCTGCACACAGGGAGTCCCCTCAGCCGCAGCTGGTTTGTGTTATTTCTGGTTTTCGTGTTCCCCTGTGTGGATGGACCACGTTGTGTTTCTCCGTCACATGTGGGTGGAGGGAGCCTTCTTGCCTTGTTGTTTTTGTCGGACGTGTACGTGGCAGAACATACGTCGTTTCAGCTGTTTGTACGTTTACAACTCAGTGACGCTGATTGCATTCCTCAGGGTGTCAGCCCATCCCACCCTCCTTTTCTGAGTTGTTCCTCCCCAGTGATGGGGACTCACTGCCCCCTAAGCTCCGTCTGAACTTTGCAGTTGCAGTTGTCACCTTCATGCTTTTTTGCTCACTGCAATGCCTCTGGGGCCCAGGACTAGAGGGGAAACTGAGGCTCGGTGGGAGAATAAAGCCCATGGGGAAACAGGGAACAGGGCGGCTCGGGAGGACTGTGGGGGCTCCAGCCCGCTCACCGAGTCTCCCTGCCCCCACAGGCTGCAAGATCAAGGCCCTGCGCGCCAAGACGAACACTTACATCAAGACGCCGGTGCGCGGCGAGGACCCCGTGTTCATTGTCACGGGCCGCAAGGAGGACGTGGAGCTGGCCAAGCGTGAGATCCTGTCAGCCGCCGAGCACTTCTCCATGATCCGCGCCACGCGCAGCAAGGCCACCGGGCTGCCCGGCGCGGCACAGGGGCCCCCCAACCTGCCGGGCCAGACCACCATCCAGGTGCGGGTGCCCTACCGCGTGGTGGGGCTGGTGGTGGGCCCCAAGGGCGCCACCATCAAGCGCATCCAGCAGCGGACACACACCTACATTGTCACACCTGGCCGTGACAAGGAGCCCGTGTTCGCCGTCACCGGCATGCCGGAGAACGTGGACCGTGCCCGCGAGGAGATCGAGGCCCACATCACGCTGCGCACTGGCGCCTTCACCGACGCCGGCCCCGACAGCGACTTTCACACCAACGGCACTGACGTGTGCCTCGACCTGCTGGGCGCTGCCGCCGGCCTCTGGGCCAAGGCCCCCAACCCAGGCCGGCGGCCCTCTGCGGCCACCGCCGGCCTGCGTGGGGACGGGGCCCTAGGCGCCCCTGGGGGCCCCGAGGCCTTCTATGCAGGCAGCCGCGGGGGACCCCCGGTGCCTGACACGGGCCCTCCCAGCCCCTACAGCAGCCCGGGCAACGGCGGCTTCACCTTCGGTGGGGACGGCCCCGGGGCCCCTGTGGCAGGGCCCGCTGCCCCTGAGGACTGTGACTTTGGCTTCGACTTCCTGGCGCTGGACCTGACCGTGCCCGCTGCGGCCACCATCTGGGCCCCTTTCGAGCGGGCCGCACCCCTGCCGGCCTTCAGTGCCTGCTCATCCGTCAACGGGGTGCCGTCCGCTGCAGCTGCCCGTCGCCCCAGCGGGACTGGCACCCCCCGCCACTCGCCCACACTTCCCGAGCCCGGCAGCCTGGGCCTGGAGCTGCCGCTGGCCCGCCGCGCCCCCGACCCGGTGGGCGCCCTGCCCTGGCTGCCCCCATCCCCACAGGGGTCGCTCTCGTCCTTCTCCACCAGCTCCGGCTTCTCGGCTGCCGCCGCCTCGCTGCCCAGCAGCACCTCGGCCCCCTCCAGCTCCCCCCTGGACTCGAGCACCTCCGAAAGCAGCCGCAAGCCAGCGGCCACCGTGTCCTCGGCCACAGTGACCGCAGCGGCCCCAGCCCCGGCACGAGAGTGTGTGGTGTGTGCTGAAGGCCAGGTGATGGCTGCACTGGTGCCCTGCGGCCACAACCTGTTCTGCATGGACTGCGCCCTCCGCATCTGTGGCAAGAGCGAGCCCCAGTGCCCGGCCTGCCACACGCCCGCCACCCAGGCCATTCATATCTTTTCCTAGCAGGGGACCTTGGGGCGACCAGCCCTCTGTGGGGGGGGGGGCGGGAGAGGAGGAGGGAGGGGGCAGTGGGACCTCGGGACAGGGGACAGCGTTGGCCTGTGTTTACAAACGAGCTTTAACTCCATCCCAGGCGTGGAGACGGCGGACCGGCAGGCCAGCAGTGCTACGGTTCTTAACAAATAGCAGTGTTGAGTTGATAGGTTAAAATAAACAAGAAAGAAAAGGTCCTCTGGCACTTTTTATTTAAGACACCCTCCCCCTCATGGTGATCTTTTAAAAGAAAACACGATTTTTTACCACTTTCGGTTGTCATTCTTTTTGTACGTGGCAGTTTTCTGGTTCGACGGTGTTTGTTTCTGCAAAGCCGACAGCGGCAACGTTTTTACGCCTTTTTGGGGCCGACCCATCACCGTTTTGTACATTAGCCGTGCGGGGCGGTACGGGGAGGGCGGGTCTGGGGAGCACTCCACCCAGAGATTTCTACCTTTTCGAATTATGAATCCCCTCTGTGGTTTCTGTTGTTGGTTTTTACAGTTTTTTTAAAGTTATTTTTGGTTTTTATGTTTTGTTTTACTTTTTACCTCTTGTGTATATGTAGGGAATTTATAGGGAAATATGTACTTTATGGAATAAATTTTAAGAACTAAAATATATTTTATTTTAAATAAAATAACGGACCTTTGATCTTACAGCTAAATCATTGATTATATATTTGCTGAGCCGACCTAAGGGTGAAGAAAATTGTATCAAGAGTTTTATTTTTTGACTTCAAAGCCTTCTTAATAAAGTCTTTTTACTACATGTGAGCTCCGGCCTTGGCGTGGCATGGTGTGTGCGGGGGGTGCAGGTCGGGGCACAGGATGCGGGGAACCTGGATCAGGGACACTCAGGGCTGGGACAGGAGGTGCTCGGAGCTGGGCAGGGGGACCTTTGGAGCCAGAATAGGGGGACATGTGGGTTTGGGATGGGGGGATACTCAGAGCTGGGGTGGGCAGCCCTCAGGGCAGGAATTGGGAATGTGTGGGGCTGGGAGCCAGGATTAGAACGCTCAGGTCCAGGATGGGGGACACAGGAGGTCTGGATCGGGGAGACGCTCAGGGCCAGGATGGGGGACACTTGGAAATAGAATTAGCATAATGCTTGAAGGGAGAATCAGAGACGCTCAAAGCTGGATTGGGAACCCTGGGAGCCGGGTCCTGCCGCCCTGTTTTCCAGGCAAAGGAATCGGGGCTTGGGGCCTTGATTCTTCCCCAGCCTCTGGCCAAGCTGGCATAGCCTTGCTCCCAGTGAGGTTTTGGGCCCAGCTGGCCCTTCCTGAGGATCAGGCCCCACATGCCAGCAGGTGGCCCTTGCTGGGGACAGCCATGCAGAGCAGAGCCAGGCCTTCCTCCCAGGGTGTTTGCCCAGTGCCGTGGAGTGGGAAGCCCCCACCCAGCAGGACAGGCCCGCCAGCCACGGCACAGACAGAGCCTGAGGCCTGGAAATCTTCCTCACAATCAGCCCCAGTGCCTTCCCTTCCTCAAGGGAGACTGAATAGGGCCGCAGGCTTTGTCCCCATGCTGGGCCTGGTCAGGGGACAAGGGCCCTATGGGCCACCACACAGTTCCTGGGGGCTGCAGCCAGGCCCAGGGGCAAGGGCAGAGGGGCCGCAGCCAGGCGGCTGGTGGTCGGTAGGCAGAGGGGCCGCAGCCACGTGGCTGGTGGTCCGCAGGCAGAAGTCCCAGGCAGAGGGAGATGTCCTGGAGCATGGGGTGTGGTGACAGAGGGGCAGCTGTTCCCGGGACAAGGCAGAGGGCTGGGCAGAGGAGCCGGTGTGGGGAGGGCCTGGGAGGCAGACTCTGATACAAAGGTGTCTCAGTTTTCTAGAGAAATGGGACCAGATAGACAACTAGATAGATGAGGTCTCCAGGCGGCACAAAGCGTGAACACCGTTGGCTGTTACCCCGAAGGCTGGTGGCTGGAGTTCCCCAGAGGCGCCTCAGAAGACAGCCCTGGCAGTCTGCTTCCAAAGAATCAGCCTTTGAAAACCCCGTAAAGCGCAGTTCTACTCTGATACATGGGGTCACGGTGAGTCAGATAGCAACAGTTTGTTTGTTTGTTTTGTAATATTTCAGGTGTAATGTTTAAGATTTCCTTAAGACCGGTTTCTGTGACTGTTGGACACAAAGCGGACCAAGAGCCGGCTTGGGAGGGGAGGCTGACACAGCAGTGTGCCCAGAAACTGGGAGGAGAGAGTGACCAACAGAGCCCTGCACAGGGTGGCCCAAACACACGGGAAGAGGCAAAGGCCACGGAGAAGAGGGGAACACGTAGGCTGTGTGGGCAGCAGGATAGTGCCCCCTGGGGGTTCCTGTGCCAGTTCCCAGGACCTGTGGGCATGGTGCCTGATGTGGTAAAGGGACCCTGCAGATGGATGACGTGAAGGGTCTTGAGACGGGAGTGATCCTGGATCACCCAGGGGGCCCCTGTGCTCACAGGGTCCTCATCAGAGGGAAGCAGGAGGGTCAGAGTCAGAGGAGGAGATGTGAGGACGGAAGCAGAGAGAGAGAGACTGGAAGATGCTCGCTGCTGGCTCTGAAGATGCAGGAAGGGGCCAAGGGCCAAGGAACAAGGGGCCTGTAGAAGCTGGAAAAGGCCAGAGACAATTCTCCCCTGGAGCCTCCGGAAGAAGCTAGGCCTGCTGACGCCTTGACTTCAGGATTTCTTACTCCCACAACTGGAAGATGATGAATTTGTGTTGTTTAAACCAAAAAACGTGTGGTAATCTGTTGCAATGGTGGAGGGAAACGAGTAAACTGTGTAAAAAGGTGTTCCAGCTCCTTGGAGGGACGGCTGATTCTGGGGCCTGGGAATGGAAACGACAAGGTGAGCCTGGAGCATCCTGGAACATCAGAGAGTTAAAGACGTGCTAAAAAAAATACCCCAGGATGATAGGGCTATGTCAAAGCGACCCAGGAGCCAACCCAAAGAGCTCCCAATGCCCAAAGCTGGAACAATTTGTCCTGGAAAACACAGCCCGCCCAGTGACATTTGACCATCAGATAAACAGCAAACCATAATTTAGAGTAAGTATGTCCATTACGTACATCCCACCTGAATTTGGAGACCATCTCGAGAATAGATTTGAAGGATTGAACACTAATGACCGACCAAACGACTTGTGGAACGACATCAAAGACTCACACATGAAGAAAGCAAAAGGTCATTAAAAAGACAGGAAAGAAGGAAAAGACCAAAATGGATGTCAGAAGAGACTCTGAAACTTGCTCTTGAACATCGAGCAGCTAAAGCAAACAGAAGAAATGATGAAGTAAAAGAACTGAACAGAGGGTTTCAAAGGGCGGCTGGAGAAGACACAGTAAGGTATTATAATGACCTGGAGATAGAAAACCAAAAGGGAAGAACACACTCAGTATTTCTCAAGCTGAAAGAACTGAAGAAAAAATTAAAGCCTTGAGTTGCAATATTGAAGGATTCTATGGGCAAAACACTGAATGATGCAGGAAGCATAAAAAGTAGATGGAAGGGACACACGGAGTCACTGTACCAAAAAGAACTGGTCGATGTTCAACCGTTTCAAGAGGTGGCATATGATCAGGAACCGATGGTACTGAAGGAAGAAGTCCAAGCTGCTCTGAAGGCGTTGGTGAAAAACAAGGCTCCAGGAATTGACGGGATATCAATTGAGATGTTTCAACAAACAGATGCAGCGCTGGAGGTGCTCACTCCTCTATGCCAAGAAATATGGAAGACAGCTTCCTGGCCAACTGACTGGAAGAGATCCATATTTATGCCTATTCCCAGGAAAGGTGATCCAACCAAATGTGGAAATTATTGAACAATATCATTAATATCACACGCAAGCAAAATTTTGCTGAAGATCATTAAAAAACGGCTGCAGCGGTATATCGACAGGGAACTGCCAGAAATTCAGGCCGGTTTCAGAAGAGGACGTGGAACCAGGGATATCATTGCTGATGTCAGATGGATCCTGGCTGAAAGCAGAGAATACCAGGAGGATGTTTACCTGTGTTTTATTGACTATGCAAAGGCATTCGACTGTGTGGATCATAACAAATTATGGGTAACACTGTGAAGAATGGGAATTCCAGAACACTTCATTGTGCTCATGAGGAGCCTGTAAGTAGACCAAGAAGGAGTCTTTTGAATAGAACAAGGGGATACTGTGTGGTTTAAAATCTGGAAGGGTGTGCATCAGAGCTGTATCCTTTCAGGTCTGTATCTGTATAATCCGAGAAGCTGAACTATAGGAAGTAGAATGAGACACCAGGATTGGAGGAAGACTCGTTAACAATCTACATTATGCAGATGACACAACCTTGTTTGCTGAAAGTGAAGAGGACTTGAAGCATTTACTGATGAAGGTCAAAGACCACAGCCTTCAGTATGGATTATACCCCAACATAAAGAAAACAAAAATCCTTACAACTGAACCAATAAGCAACATCATGATAAACAGAGAAAAGACTGAAGTTGTCAAGGATTTCATTTTACTTGGATCCACAATCAACACCCATGGAAACGGCAGTCAAGAAATCAAAAGATTCATTGCACTGGGCAAATCTGCCACAAAAGACCTCTCTAAAGTGATGAAAAGCAAAGATGTCTTACGAGGGAGGGGAGGGGTGAGGAGGGAAAAACACTAACTAGACAATAGATAAGTGGTAACTTCCGTGAAGGGTAAGACAGTACACGATACTGGGCAAGCCAGCACACCTTGTCCAAGGCAAGATCATGGAAGCCCCACAGACACATCCAAACTCCCTGAGGGACCAAATTACTGGGCTGAGGGCTGTAGGGACCATGGTCTTGGGGAACATCTAGCTCAACTGACATAACACAGTTTATAAAGAAAATGTTCTACATTCTACTTTGGTGAGTAGCGTCTGGGGTCTTAAAAGCTTGTGAGCGGCCATCTAAGATACTCCACTGGTCTCACCCCATCGGGAGCAAGGGAGAATGAAGAAAATCAAAGACACAAGGGAAAGATTAGTCCAAAGGACGAATGGACCACAACTACCACAGCCGCCACCAGACTGAGTCCAGCACAACTAGATGGTGCCCGGCTACCAACACCGACTGCTCTTTCCGGGATCACAATAGAGGGTCCTGGACAGAGCTGGAGAAGAATGTAGAACAAAATTCTAACTCACAAAAAAGACCAAACTTACTGGCCTGACAGAGACTGGAGAAACACCAAGAGTATGGCCCCCTAGACGCCCTTTCAGCTCAGTAATGAAGTCACTTATGAGGTTCACCCCTCAGCCAAAGATTGAACAGGCCCATGAAAGAAAACGAGACTAAAGGGGCGTGCTAGCCCAGGGGGAGAGACGAGAAGGCAGTGGGGGACAGGAAAGCTGGTAATAGGGAACCCGAGGTCGAGAAGGGAGAGTGTTGACACATCATGGGGTTGACAACCAATGTCATAAAATATGTGTACTGTTTAATGAAATGCTGATTTGTTTTGTAAACCTTCATTTAAAGTACAATAAAAAAAAGAAAAGCGAAGATGTCAATTTGAGGTCTCAGATGCGCCTGACCCAAGCCATACTTTTAATCACTTTGTGTGCATGTGCGAGCTGGACAATGAACAAGGAAGAGCAAAAAAGAACTGACGCCTTTGAATTATGCTGTTGGCGAAGAATATTGAATATTCCACGGAGTGCCAGAAGTCTGTCTTGGAAGAAGTGCAGCCAGAATGCTCCTTAGAAGCGAGGACGGCAAGACTTCGCCTCACGTACTTTGGACATGTTATCAGGAGGGATCAGTCCTGGAGAAGGACATCATGCTTGGTGAACCAGCGGGTCAGTGAAAAAGAGGAAGGCCCTCGATGAGATGGACTGACACCGTGGCTGCAACGAGGGGCCCAAACTTAAGGATTGTGAGGACGGCACAGGACCAGGCAGTGTTTCGTTCCGCTGCACACAGGGTCAATATGAGTCGGAACCGACTCCACGGCACCTACCAACAACCACAACATGCCCACGCAATATTTGGGACACACTTATACTAAAAATTGGGTTGCTTCTATCTGAAATTCAAATTTAGCTGGACGTCCAGTATTTTAATTTGCAAACCTGGCAGCTGGACGAGGAATGGAGGAGGAATGGAGGAGGAAGTCGTTTTGGGTGTTTTCTGCTTTGCTTCCAAGTCCTAGTGATCCCACGTGACAGAGCAGAGCTGCCCCATCGGGTTTTCTTGGCTGCAGGGCCCCCAGGGAAGAGGAGGTGGAAGAGGCCCTGAGAATTAAAAGCTAGAGAGCTAAGTTTACCTCGTAGGTAAATGTGGCAGCAAGAAGGGAGTTTGGTGAACGCAGACCGGAATTAATTCCACAGATACTGATCGCGCACCATGATTCTTGCCAAAACCAGGAGTGCGTTTGCTCTGGGTCAGGAGCTTGCAGAAGCCGAAATTCCCCAAAACTTTTGTCCCCAGTCCCCGCCTCCACCTTCACCAGACTGAAACAGAACCACCGTCCTCTATCGCCACCGTGTGGCCAGAGCCGCACATGACCCCTGCCCCGCACCCTGCATCCGCGTCCAGGTTGGGCCAGAAAGAGCGTCCTCTGTCGCCACCGTGTGGCCACGGATGCACATGACACCCTGCCCCACACACCATCAAACCCAGTTACCTGGGAAAACGACCATTTGTGCGAGGTGGGGATTAATGGCCCCTCGCCCCCAGGCTGTGAGCTCCTTCAGGGCATTAAACGGGACCTCTTTTTTCGCCTTTCACCGCTGCCTACCCCTAGCCCAGCAGCTCAGCGCTGGCACACAGTGGGCATTCTGTGTCTGTTGACTGAACCTACAAAGGAGCTGCTCTCCTTTCCCTGAGAGCTTGTCCCTTAACCTGGGCAGATCCAGCTTTGTCCAGGTCTAGGGGTGGGTGACACAGAGCAGCCGAAACACCCTCCCTGCCCTCCGCCCCTGTATTAATGATCTGGGGAGGCCGTAACAAAGTACCGCAAACAATAGCTCACAACAGTGGAAATGTACTCTCTCACGGTTCTGGAGGGCAGAAGTCTGACTTCAGAGTGTCAGCAGGGCCTTGTTCTCTCTCTGAAGGGTCGCGGGGGGTAGGGGGGGACCCTTCCTTGTCTCTTCCAGCTCCTGGTCTCCTGGTGGCTCTGGGCATTCCCTGGCTTGTGATGGCATCATTCCAGTCTCCGCCTCTGTCTTCACATGGAGTCTGCCCTGTGTCTTTATCTGTCTCTTCGCTTTTATAAGGACATTTGTCATTGGATTAGGGCCCACCCCACTCCGGGAAGGCCTCCTCTTAACTGGTAAAGTAGGCAAAGACCCTGTTTCCAGAGTCGTGTTCACAGGCACTGGGAGTTACAGTTGCTGGGTCAGTTCCTACTGACAGCAAACCCATGTGACAGAGCAGAACTTCCCCGTAGGATCTCCTAGGCTGTCATCTTTACAGAAAGCAGATTACCAGGTCTTTCTCCCCAGAAGCTGCTGTGTGGGTTCAAACAGCCTACCTTTTGGTGAGCAGCTGAGCACTTAACCGTTGTGCCACCAGGGCTCCTTGGCAGGGGACACGACTCGGTCCTTAACAGCCTCAGTGGCAGCAGAGACTCCAGCTTGTTGGCTTTCTTCGATTAAATGGCATTTTTTTTCCAAGTGGCCATGGGCATCTTGAATATCTTGGAGGATAAATTGAGGGAGACAGGTCAGCTAGGGGCTCCAACAGGCCATTCAATAAGGGTGGGGCAGGATGGGGTCCCCACACTGAGGGACGAGAGAGGCCAGGTTCCCGCTCCAGACAACAGGTGTTTGGCTATGGAAACTCGTTCGGTCGTTTTCCGCTTGTGACAGCTCCCCCATCCCGCCCTGGGTTTCCTGTGTCCATCCTGCCTTCTCATCCTGCCTCCGGACAGGAGCCGCCCATTTGGTCTCGTGTATTCGCTTGAACTAAGAAGCACACTCTTCACGAGTATTATTTCACGTTTTACAGTCCAGTCTAATCTTTATCTGAAGACTGGGCTTCGGTAATGGTTTCAGATCTGAGTTAACAGTGTCAGGGATTTCCTCGGAGCCCGTTTTTCAATGACTCTCAGGCAAAGCAGGGAAGGCTGGGACCAGCCTGGGACGAGGTGCTGGCAACTCTACTCTTATTGAAGTTGGTTGCACCAGCTGGCAGGCCAAGGCTGTGGAGAAAGCAGTGTCTCTTGTTATTTAAAAAAAAAAAAATACTGAACAAAAGCCACTGTGCATAGCCTTGAAATGGGCTGGTACTCGTGGCTAGTTCCTGATTAAACAAAGAAACCCAGGACCCCCTGGGGAGAAGACCCTGGACTGGATCTCCACCTCCACCCCAGCAGCCAGCAACCGCTGATCGGCTTCCTGTCTCTATGGACATTTCACCCAAGTGGAACCCTACAATATGTGGCTTTTTGTGTCTGGTGCCTTTGACTGAGCGTGCTTTTCTCAAGGTTCATCCATGTCATAGCATGGATCAGTGCTTCATCACTTTTAATTGCAGAATAATATTTTATTGGGATTTTCAATCACTTCACATGCGTGTGAAGACTGGACAATGAGACATGAAGACCAGATAAGAACTGACGCCTCTGAATTGTGGTGTTGGCGAAGAATATTGGATATACCATGGACTGCCAGAACGAACAAATCTGCCCTGGAAGAAGTACAACCAGAATGCTCCTTAGAAGCAAGGATGGCAAGGCTGTGTCTCACATACTTTGGACATGTTGTCAGGAGGGATCAGCCCCTGGAGAAGGACATCATGCTTGGCAGAGTACAGGGTCAGCGGAAAAGAGGAAGACCCTCAACGAGGTGGATTGACACAGTGGCTGCAACAATGAGCTCAAGTATAACAACTGTGGGGATGACACAGGACCAGGCAGTGTTTCGTTCTGTCGAACACGGGGTTGCTAAGAGTCGGAAGTGACTCAACAGTACCTTAAAACAACAATAAATATAATTTATATATGTGTGTATACATGTATGTACATACATATAAAAATATGTATCAGCACTAACTGATGAAGATCAAAGACCACAGCCTTCAATACGGATTACACCTCAACATAAAGAAAACAAAATCCTCACGACTGGACCAATAAGCAACGTCATGACAGAGAAAATGTTGAAGTTGTCAAGGATTTCATTTTACTTGGATCCACAATCAATGCCCATGGAAGCAGCAGGCAAGAAATCAAATGACACATTGCATTGGGTAACCTGCTGCAAAGGACTTCTTCAGAGTGTTAAAAAGGAAAGATGTCACTTTGAGGACTGAGGTGTACCTGACGCAAGCCACGGTGCGTTCAGTCACCTCACGTGCATGTGAAAGCTGGACAATGAGTAAGGAAGACAGGAGAATTGTTGTCTTCAAATTGTGGTGTTGGCAAAGAATACTGAATGTACCATGGACTGCCAGAAGAATGAATAAATCTGTTTCGGAAGAAGTACAGCCAAAATGCTCCTTAGAAGTGAGGAGGAGAGACTCTGTCTCACACACCTTGGACATGGTGTCAGGAGGGATCAGTCCTTGGAGAAGGACATCGTCTTAGTCATCTAGTGCTGCTGTAACAGAAATACCACAAGTGAGTGGCTTTAACAAACAGAAATTTACTTTCTCACATTGTAGGAGGCTAGAAGTCCAAATTCAGGGTGCTGGCTCTGGGGGAAGCCTCCTCTCTCTGGGAGCTCTGGAGGAAGGTCCTTGTCTCTGTGAGCTTCTGCTCCTGGGCGATCTTCATGTGGGTTGGCATCTCTCTTCCCCCTTCTCTGCTTTTCTTCCTTGCTTGTTTAATCTCTTTTATATCTCAAAAGAGAACTCAAGACACACCCTTCACTGATCCAGCCTTATTAACATAACAAAGACATCCCATTCCCAAATGAGATTATAACCACAGGCATAGAGGTTAGGATTTATAACACATGTTTGTGGGGTTTATAATTCAATCCATAACAGACATCATGCTTGGTAAAGTAGAGGGTCAGTGAAAAAGAGGAAGAGCCTCAAGGAGATGGATGGACACAGTGACTGCAACGATGGGCTCAAACATAGCAACGATTGTGAGGCTGGCGCAGGACCGGGCAGTGTTTCGTTCTTTTGAACGTAGGGTTACTATGAGTCAGAACCGAGTCCATGGCACGTAACGAAAACAAATATTCCCTTGTGTGGCTGGACCACATTTTGTTTATCTGTTCATCCGCTGATAGACACGCAGATTGCTTCCATCTTTGCCTACTGTGACTCACGCTGCTGTGAACATTTGTTTACAGGTTTTTGTTTGAACACCTGTTTTCAATCTTTTTGTGTATACACAAAGAACTGAGATTGCTGGGCTGTGTGGTAATTCTATGTCCAACGATTTGAGGAACCATCAAACAGGACTTTTTTTAATTGAAATTTTTATTGAGATCATTGCAGATTCATAGTGTTGTGGGAAAAATACAGAAAGATTCCCTGTGCACGTTGCCCAATGTGCTCCGGGGGAAGGTTGTACAAAACTATTGACGCTGTTGTTAGGTGCCGTCAGGTCAATTCTGACTCCTAGCGACCCTGTGCACGACAGAACGAAGCACTGCCTGGTCCTTCGCCATCCTCACAATCGTCGTTACGCTTGAGCCCCTTGTTGCAGCCACTGTGTCAATCCACCTCGTTGAGGGTCTTCCTCTTTTCCGCTGACCCTGTACTTTACCAAGCATGATGTCCTTCTCCAGGGACTGATCCCTCCTGACAATATGTCACTGACATTGGTACAACTCACCAATCCTTCTCAGATTGCCCCAACATTGTCAGTTGTACTCATCTGTGCTTGTGTGTGAGTGTGTGTACATCTACACAATTTTATCACTTGTGTAGATCCAAGTATCTACCATCACGGTCAAGATACCGAACACTTCCATCACCACAAAGCTCCTCATGCCGTTTTATGAAAACCACACTCAGCTCCCTCCTGCCCGCCACCATCCATCCCTCACCCCTCTCAACCACTAATCTGCCCTTCGTTTTTAAAAGGCTATCATTTCAAAAATGTTCTCTAAATGGAATCATTTATATAATGGGGTAGGCTTTTTTGCTCAGCCTAATTCCCCCACACATCTGTCAGTTTGCATGTTTCTGTGATGCTGGAAGCTATGCCACTGGTCTTCAAGCACCAGCAGGGTCTCCCATGGAGGACAGGTTTCAGCTGAGCTTCCAGACTCAGACAGACTAGGAAGAAGGACCCGGAAGTCTACTTCTGAAAAGCATTAGCCAGTGAAAACCTTATGAATAGCAGCGGAACATTGTCTGAAATAGTGCTGGAAGATGAGCCCCCCAGGTTGGAAGGCACTGAAAAGATGACTGGGGAAGAGCTGTCTCCTCAAAGTAGAGTCAACCTTAATGACATGGATGGAGTAAAGCTTTCGGGACCTTCATTTGCTGATGTGGCACGACTCAAAATGAGAAGAAACAGCTGCAAACATCCATTAATAGTCAGAACCTGGAATGTACAAAGTATGACTCTAGGAAAATTGGAAATTGTCAAAAATGAAATGGAGCAGATAAACATCGATATCCTAGGCATTAGTGAGCTGAAATGGACTGGTATTGGCCATTTTGAATCGGACAATCATATAGTCTAATATGCTGGGAATGACAACTCGAAGAGGAATGGTGTTGCATTCTTCGTCAGAAAGGACATTTCAAGATCCACCCAGAAGTGCGATGCTGTCAGTGATAGGATAATATCCATACCCATACAAGGAAGACCAGTTAATACAACTGTTGTTCAAATTTACACACCAACCACTAGGTCCAAAGATGAAGAAACCAAAGATTTTTACCAACTTCTACAGTCTGAAATGCAATCAAGATAAAAAAAAACCTAAAAGATGGAAACCGTGGTGGTGTAGTGGTTAAGAGCTATGGCTGCTAACCAAGAGGTTGGCAGTTCGACTCCGCCTAGGCGCTCCTTGGAAACTCTACGGGGCAGCTCTACTCTGTCCTATAGGGTTCCTCTGAGTCGGAATTGACTCGACGGCAGTGGGTTTGGTTTTGCTTTGCAATCAAGATGTATTGATAATTATTGGTGATTAGAATGGGAAAGTTGAAAACAAAGAAGAAAAATTGGTAATTGGAAAATACAGCCTTGGTGATAGAAACAACGCCAGAGATCACATGGTAGAATTTTGCAAGACTAACAACTTCTTTATTGCAAATACCTTTTTTCAACAACATAAATGGCGACTATACCCATGGACCTCACCACATGGAATACACAGGAATTAAATCAACTGCATCTGTGGGAAGAGATGATAAAAAAGCTCAATATCGTCAGTCAGAACAAGGCCAGGAGCCGACTGTGGAACAGACCATCAATTGCTCATATGCAAGTTCAAGTTGAAGCTGACGAAAATTAGAACAAGTCCCCAGGAGCCAAAGTACGAGAATCTTGAGTATACCCCACCCGAATTTAGAGACCATCTCAAGAATAGATTTGATGCATTGAACACTAGTGACCAAAGACCAGATGAGTTGTGGAATGACGTCAAGGACATCATACATGAAGAAAACAAGAGGTCATTAAAAAGACAGGAAAGAAAGGAAAGACCAAATGGTTGTCAGAAGAGACACTGAAGCTTGCTCTTGAACTTAGAGCAGCTACAGCAAAAGGAAGAGATGATGAAGTAAAAGAACTGAAGATTTCAAAGGGCAGCTCGAGAAGACAAAGTAAAGTATAATGACGTGCAAAGAGCTGGAGTTAGAAATCCAAAGGGGAAGAATACTCTTGGCATTTCTGAAGCTGAAAGAACTGCAGGAAAAAATTAAGCCTCAAGTTGCAATAGTGAAGGATTCTAAGAGGAAAATATTAAACAACGCAGGAAGCATCAAAAGAAGACGTAGGGAATACACAGAGTCTCTGTACCAAAAAGAACTGGCCGATGTCCAACCATTTCAGGAGGCAGCATATGATCAGGAACCAATGGTACTGAAGGAAGAAGTCCAAGCTGCACTGAAGGCACTGGCGAAAAACAAGGCTCCGGGAATTGATGGAATATCAACTGAGATGTTTCAACAAACAGATGCAGCGCTGGAAGCGCTTACTCGTCTGTGCCAAAAAACTTGGAAGACAACTACCTGGCCAACCAACTGGAAGAGATCCATATTTGTGCCCATTCCAAAGAGAGGTGATCCAACAGAATGAGGAAATTATCGAACAATATCATTGATATCACATGTAAGTAAAATTTTGCTGAAGATCATTCAAAAACGTTTATAGCAGTACATCAACAGGGAAATGCCAGAAATTCAAACTGGATTCAGAAGAGGACATGGAACGAGGGATATCATTGTTGATGTCAGGTGGATCTTGGCTGAAAGCAAAGAATACCAGAAAGATGTTTACCTGTGTTTTATTGACTATGCAAAGGCATTTAACTGTGTGGATCATGACAAGTTACAGACTACATTGCAAAGAATGGGAATTCCAGAACAATTAACTGTGCTCATGAGGAACCTGTACATAGATCAAGAGGCAGTCATTCAAACAGAACAAGGATACTTCATGGTTTAAAATCAGGACAGGTGTGTGTCAGGGTTGTATCATTTCACCATACTTATTCAATCAGTATGCTGAGCAAATTATTCGAGAAGCTGGACTGTATGAAGAAGAACATGGCATCAGGGTTGGAATAAGACCCATTAGCAACCTGCATTAAGCAGATGACACAGCCTTGTTTGTTGCTTATTGGTCTAGTTGTGAGGATTTTTGTTTTCTTCATGTTGAGGTGCAATCCATACTGAAGGCTGTGGTCCTTGATCATCAGTAAGTGCTTCAAGTCCTCCTCACTTTTAGCAAGCAAGGTTGTGTCATCTGCATAACGCAGGTTGTTAATGAGTCTTCCTCCAATCCTGATGCCCCGTTCTTCTTCATATAGGCCAGCGACATCATGATGAACAGAGAAAAGATTGAAGTTGTCAAGGGTTTCATTTTACTTGGATCCACAATTAATGCCCATGGGAGCAGCAGTCAAGAAATCAAACGACTCATTGCACTGGGTAAATCTACTGCAAAAGATCTAAAAAGCAAAGATATCAATTCGAGGACTAAGATACGCCTGACCCAAGCCATGGTGTTTCAGTCGCCTCATATGCATGTGAGCCAGACAACGAATAAGGAAGACCAAAGAAGAATTGATGCTTTTGAATTGTGGTGTTGGAGAAGAACACTGAATATACCATGGACTGCCAAAAGAATGAACAAATCTGTCTTGGACGAAGTACAACCAGAATGCTCCTTAGAAGCAAGGATGGTGAGGCTGCGTCTCACATACTTTGGACATGTTGTCAGGAGGGATCAGTCCCTGGAGAAGGACGTCATGCTTGGCAGAGTACAGGGTCAGTGGAAAAGAGGAAGACCCTCAACGAGATGGATTGGCACACTGGCTGCAACAATGGGCTAAAGCATAACAGTGATTCTGAGGATGGCCCAGGACTGGGAAGTGTCTCGTTCTGTTGTACATGGGGTTGCTATGAGTCGGAACCAACTGGACTGCACGTAACAACAACAACAATTCCCTGGAGGCACTAAGATTTTTAAAACTCCGAAGTAAGTCCTAATGTGCAGCCAGGGTTGACCTACCAACAACCTCTCTTTTTATTACGGTAGCTTGTTTGTGGAGGAAATCCACAAGCCTCAGTTTCCTCATCTGTAAAATGGGGAGAGGAAGAGCCCTGGGTTAGAAGCCTGTATTTAGCCAGGGCCTGGACTCTGTAGAGCTTTGTGACTTAGCAAACGGTTGCCATGGCAGCAACCAATCACACCTGACTTCAGTGCTACCTCCTTGGCCCCGCCTTACTTGCTTATGATTGGAGGAGGTGTTGAGTCACATGCTTTAACTGACCAATGAGGACATAGTCCACAGGATCCAGCTGTGTTTCCGGTTAGGGCAAAGCATAAATGGACCCAAGAAAACTCTGGAGAGAGGCCAAGTTTTCCCTCATTCAACAGAGTTTAAAATGTTAGTGGTTTGTTCAAAAAAAGAAAGAAAGGAACACATTAAGGAATGTTCTGGCCAGGACTGGGGTGGATTCATTGCCATATCTTGAAGCTCCAATAATTTTGTTTCTGGATGCACACAGTTAACCCCTCTGAAGAAGATTCCAGAAACTTTCAGTGCGAGGGCGGTGTGGGCGCCTTGCCATCTCTTTAAGCTCTTATGCTTAGAAAGAAGAATCGGCCTGGAAGGTTGCAAAATTAATGCATTCTGTAGTTGGTTTATTTTTAATGAGCCACCATTGTGGGTCCAGGGTGTGGGAGATTCTCACAGATTGTTGTTGTCCCAACGCCCACAAACAGATGGAAATAAACATTCTAGGTAGGTCATTTTGTAAGATACACAGTGAAGCGTGCTGGAGATGTTTGGTCTTCCCCTCCCCCTCATCCCCAAATGATACCTGGGTAGAAATGAAGCTGAGTCATGTACTTGTTTGGGCATTTATATTAGTTATTTATTGCCGTATCACATGTCACCCTTAAACTTAGTGTCTTCAAGCAACAACACGCACTTATTTCTTATAGTTCCTAAGGGTCAAGAATTAGGCAGAGGCTGAGCTGGGTGGTCTTGTCTTAGAGTCTCTCATGAGGCGGCAATCAAGATGGCGACCAGGGCAGCATCATCTGAAGGCTTGACTGGGGCTGGAGCAGCCGCTTCCAAGGTGACTTCCCCACGTGGTTGTTGGCTGGAGGCCTCAGTTTCTCTCCATGTGGATAGCTCCATGGAGTTGCTTGAGTCTCTTCACAATATGGCAGCTGGCTTCCCCCAGAGTGTGTGATCCAAGAGAGAGCAAGGCGGAAGGCCCGGTACCTTTTACGACCTGGCCTCAGAGATCACACACCATCACTTCCGACATCCTATTGTTCAAAGGAGAGAAGACTTTCTGTCATTCGTAACCAAAAGATCATGATGCCTTCGACTGACGGATAAACATGCTTTGGTCCGTGCATACAATGGAATATTGTTGTTGTTGTTAAGTGCTGTTGAGTTGGTTCCAACTCATAGCAACCCCACGTACAGCAAAACACAACACTGCCGGTCCTGCACCATGCTCACAGCTGTTGCTCTGTTTGAGCCCACTGCTCCAGCCACAGCGTCTCGTCTGTCAGTCTGTCATACTGTAGGGGCTGGGTGTTGCTGTCATGCTGAAAGCTGTGTCATCGGTTTTCCAAATACCAGCAGGGCGCCCATATTGGACAGGCTTTCAGTGGCTCTTTCAGACTAAGACAGACTAGGAAGAAGGACCTGGCGGCCTACTTCTGAAAAAATTCGCCAGTGAGAGTGGAATGTTACTCACCCATAGAAAGGAATGAAACACTGATAGACGTACATCATGGACAAACCTGGAAAACACTATGCTCAGTGAAGAAGCCAAACATAAAAAGGCCACACAGCATCTGATTCCACTGATATGAAATGTCTAGAATAGGGAAATCCGTAGAGACAGGAAGTGGATTAGTGGTTGCCTAGGGTAGTGCAGTGGTTAAGAGCTCGGCTACTAACCAGAAGGTCAGCAGTTCGAAACCACCAGCCGCTCCTTGGAAACCCTATGGGGCAGTTCTAGTCTGTCCTATAGGGCCACTATGAGTCGGGATCCACTCGACCACAATGGGTTTTTTTGTTTTTGTTCTTTGGTTTAGGGGATGTGCTAGGAAGGAATGACTGCTTAAGGGGTATGCGGTGTCCTTCTGGGGTGACGGAATGTTCTGGAACCAGACGAGGCGGTGGTCACACAGTGTTAGTGCACTAACTGCTGCTGGATCGCACACTTTAAAATGGTTGCTTTACATGAGGTAAATGTCACCCCAGTAATTTTTAAAAAATGAGCCCTGGTACAGGGGTTTGGGGACCACGATTTCAGGGGACGTCTAAGTCAATTGGCATATTAAAATCTATTAAGAAAACACACTGCATCCCACCTTGGAGAGCGGCGTCTGGGGTCTTAAACGCTAGCAAGCGGCCATCTAAGATGCTGATTGGTCTCAACCCACCTGGATCAAAGCAGAATGAAGAACACCAAGGACACAAGGTAATTATGAGCCCCCAAATCAGAAAGGGCCACATAAACCAGAGACTACATCAGCCTGAGACCAGAAGAACTAGATGGTGCCCGGCTACAACCGATGACTGCCCTGACAGGGAACACAACAGAGAACCCCTGAGGGAGCAGGAGAGCAGTGGGATGCAGACCCCAAATTCTCGTAAAAAGACCAGACTTAATGGTCTGACTGAGACTGGAAGGACCCCGGTGGTCATGGTCCCCAGAACTTCTGTTGGTCCAGGACAGGAACCATTCCCAAAGCCAACTCTTCAGACAGGGATTGGACTGGACAGTGGGTTGGAGAGGGATGCTGGTGAGGAGTGAGCTTCTTGGATCAGGTGGACACTTGAGACTATGTTGGCATCTCCTGCTTGGAGGGGAGCCGAGAGGGTGGAGGGGGTTAGAAGCTAGTGAAATGGACATGAAAAGGGAGAGTGGAGGGAGGGAGCAGACTGTCTCATTAGGGGGAGAGCAATTGGGAGTATGTAGCAAGGTGTATATAAGTTTTTGTGTGAGAGACTGACTTGATTTGTAAACTTTCGCTTAAATCACAATAAAAATTTTTTTTAAATGAGCCGCAGTGGCACAGTGGTTAAGCGCTTGGTTGCTAACTGAGTGGTTGGTGGTTCCAACCCACCAGCAGCTTCATGGGAGAAAGATGTGGCAATTCGCTTCCGTAAAGACTGAAACCAAAAAAACCCACTGCTGTCAAGTCGATTCTGACTGAAGCGACCCTGTAGGACAGAGTAGAACTGCCCCATAGGGTTTCCAAGGAGCGCCTGGCGGATTCAAACTGCCAACATTTTGGTCAGCAGCCAAGCTCTTAACCACTGCGCCACCAAGGCTCCTGTGTAAAGATTATAGCCTAGAAAATCCTACGGGGTGGTTCTGCTCTTTCCTGTAAGGGTCACAATGAGTGGGAATTGACTCGACAGCAACGGGTTAATTTAAAAAATGTTCTTGTCACTCCTGTGAGTATTTATATTCCTCTCCCACCCGCACCCCCTTCCTCCCAACTTCCCCGGGGGATCTTCAAGCCCCTCATTTCACACAGAACAGCGGCTCCTCTGCTCCCACGCCGGCCACACCAAGGCTCGCAACCTCTGACCCATCGGCTCCACCGGCCCTGCGTCCACCGCTTCCACATCTGCTCTTTTCTCCACATCGGACACTGACCACCTTGTCGCTTCAGACCTCCCTTCCCTGGGGCTCCTAAGTGTCGGCTTCTCTTCGTCCTGTTGCTTCGTAGAAGAAAGGCTGTGGGGCGTGTACACGGAGGCGGAAATACTTCCGGACGACAGGGAAACCTTTGGGTGTGATCCCTGCCCACAGCGTACACCAGAATAAATTCCCGGTGGGTCAGGTGGTGTAAACCAGGGGGACCCCTACAGCTCCTGTGGCTTCTGTCCTCTCTCCTCCCCACTCAGTGTGTGGATTCAAATGTGGGAGGGCCACAGCCAGATGGCCTTGTACCTGCCCCAGAAAGGGAGGGCACCAGGGACTTCAGGTTTACGCCTTAGGTTGCAATTTCCCACAAGGAAACTGAGTCCATATTTCACTTCCAGAATAGATAGTAAACAGCACAACAGCAAAAAAGAGAAAGACCCTCAACCAGATGGATTGACACAGTGGCTACAACAATGAGCTTTAGCATAACAACGATTGTGAGGATGGCGCAGGACCGAGCAGTGTTTCCTTCTGTTGTGCACAGGGTCACTATGAGTCGCAACCGACTCGACGGCACCTAACAACAACAACGGCACAACACAGAAAGGGCTGCTGGCAGGGTGTGTCCCCGGTGGGGGCTCTCAGGCAAGACCCCCCACTCTGAGCTGAGCCAGTGCCCCCCTGCTGGTGGGTGTCCCAGGACACGGGATCCTTGGCGGAGCTGGGAAGGGTTACCTGAGTGAGCACCTGTCCCAGCCCCACTGGAGGCAGCGCTGACCTCGGATAAGGGACATTATCAACCAAGGGACACGTGCAGGACCCAGCCTGGGCGCTGGGCCCTTTGCTTCTCACAGGGCAGGCGTTTTTCAGGTGACAGTGGAAATATGGTACATGAAATTAAGCATTACACTTGTAAGGATTTCAGTTGACATTTCTAAAGCAGGGTCTCTCCCCGCAACCCCGGCACTGCTGACCTGGGGGCTGGACCGTTTCCTGGGGTGGGCTGTCCTGTGCACTGTAGGGTGTTGAGCACGTCTTAGTCAGCTAGTGCTGCCATAACGGAAATACCACAAGTGGATGGCTTTAACAAAGAGAAATTAATTTTCTCACAGTCTAGTAGGTTACAAGTCCAAATTCAGGGCCTCGGCTCCAGGGGAAGGGTTTTTCTCTCTGTCAGGCTTCTCATCAATGTTCCCATGGATGAGGAGCTGCTTTACGCAGGGACCCCGGGTCCAAAGGATGCACTCTGCTCCTGGTGCTGCTTTCTTGGTGGTATGAGGTCCCCCTGTCTGCTCACTTCCCTTTCCTTTTTATCTCTTGAGAGATAAAAGTTGGTGCAGGCCACAACCCAGGGAAACTCTCTTTACCTTGGATCAGGGACGTGATCTGAGTAAGGGTGGTGTTACAATCCCACCCTAATCCTCTCAACATAAAAGTACAATCACAAAATGGAGGATAACCACACAATACTGGGAATCATGGCCTACCCAAGTTGCTACACACATTTTTTGGGGGCATAATTCACTCCACGAAAAGCAGCATCCCTGGCCTCCACCCACTCGATGCCAGTAACATTCCCTACCCCAGCGGTGACAACCACAGATGTCGCCAGACATCACCAAGTGTTCTCTGGGGGCAGAATCTCACTGGGTTAGGGGATCCCACTGACCCCCCACCCCCACGCATCTGTCAGTTTGTCTCACTGTGGGGGCTTGTGTGTTGCTGTGATGCTGGAAGCTATGCCACTGATCTTCAAGCACCAGCAGGGTCACCCATGGAGGACAGGTTTCAGCCGAGCTTCCAGACTAAGACAGACTAGGAAGAAGGACCTGGCAGTCTACTTCTGAAAAGCATTAGCCAGTGAAAACCTTATGAATAGCAGCAGAACATTGTCTGATATAGTGCTGGAAGATGAGCCCCCCAGGTTGGAAGGCACTCAAAAGACGACTAGGGAAGAGCTGCCTCCTCAAAGTCGAGTCGACCTTAATGACGTGGATGGAGTAAAGCTTTCGGGACCTTCATTTGCTGCTGTGGCATGACTCAAAATGAGAAGAAACAGCTGCAAACATCCATTAATCATTGGAACCTGGAATGTATGAAGTATGAATATAGGAAAATTGGAAATCGTCAAAAATGAAATGGAACGCATAAACATCGATATCCTAGCATTAGTGAGGTGAAATGGACTGGTATTGGCCGTTTTGAATTGGACAATCATATAGTCTACTATGCTGGGAATGACAACTCGAAGAGGAATGGTGTTGCAGCCATTGTCAAAAAGAACGTTTCAAGATCTATCCTGAAGTACAACGCTGTCGGTGATAGGATAATATCCATATGCCTACAAGGATAATAATATGAATAATAATATGATTATTATTCAAATTTACACACCAACCACTAAAGCCAAAGATGAAGAAATTGAAGATTTTTATCAGCTGCTGCAGTCTGAAATTGATCGAACATGCAATCAAGATGCATTGATAATTACTGGTGATTGGAATGTGATCATTGGAAACAAAGAAGAAGGATCAGTAGTTGGAAGATAAGGCCTTGGTGATAGAAAAAATGCTGGAGATCACATGATACGATTTTGCAAGACCAATGACTTCTTCTCTGCAAATACCTTTTTTCACCAACATAAACAGTGACTATGCACGTAAACCTCACCAGGTGGAATACACAGGAATCAAATCCACTGTATCTGTGGAAAGAGATGATGGAAAAGCTCAATATCATCAGTCAGAACAAGGCCAGGGGCCAACTGTGGAACAGACCATCAATTGCTCGTATGCAAGTTCAAGTTGAAACTGAAGAAAATTAGAACAGTTCCACAAGAGCCAAAGTACTACCTTGAGTATATCCCACCTGAATTTAGAGACCATCTCAAAAATAGATTTGACGTGTTAAACACTAGTGACCAAAGACCAGATGAGTTGTGGAATGGCGTCAAGGACATCACACGTGAAGAAAACAAGAGGTCATTAAAGAGACAGGAAAGAAAGAAAAGAGCTAAATGGATGTCAAAAGAGACTCTGAAACTTGCTCTTGAACATCATGCAGCTAAAGCGAAAGGAAGAAATGATGACAGGAAAGGACTGAACAGAAGATCTCAAACGCGGCTCGAAAAGACAAAGTATTATAATGACATGTGCGAAGACCTGGAAGTAGAAACCCAAAAGAAAAGAACATACTTGGCATTTCTCAAGCTGAAAGAACTGAAGAAAAAATTCAAGCCTCGAGTTGCAATATTGAAGGGTTCTATGGAGGAAAATATTAAATGACAAATGAAGTATCAAAAGAAGATGGAAGTCCCACCTTGAAGAGAGGCGTCTGGGGTCTTAAACACTAGCAAGCGGCCATTTAAAATGTATCAATTGGTCTCAACGCACCTGGATAAAAGGAGAATGAAGAACACCAAGGACACAAGGTAATTATGAGCCCCCAAATCAGAAAGGGCCACATAAACCAGAGACTACATCAGCCTGAGACCTGAAGAACTAGATGCTGCCCAGCTGCAACCAGTGACTGCCCTGACAGGGAACACAACAGAGAACCCCTGAGGGAAAATGAGAGCAGTGGGATGCAGACCCCAAATTCTTGTAAAAAGACCAGACTTAATGGTCTGACTGAGACTAGAAGGACCCCGGTGGTCATGGCCCCCAGACCTTCTGTTGGCCCAAGACAGGAACCATTCCCAAAGACAACTCTTCAGACAGGGATTGGACCGGACAATGGGTTGGAGAGGGATGCTGGTGAGGAGTGAGCATCTTGGATCAAGTGGACACTTGAGACTATGTTGGCATCTCCTGCCTGGAGGGGAGATGAGAGGGTAGAGGGGGTTAGAAGCTGGTGAAATGGACACGAAAAGAGAAAGTGGAGGGAGGGAGCGGGTTGTCTCATTAGGGGGAGAGCAATTGGGAGTATGTAGCAAGGTGTATATAAGTTTTTGTGTGAGAGACTGACTTGATTTGTAAACTTTCAGTTAAAGCACAATAAAAAATAAAAAAAAAAAAAAGAAGAAGAAGATGGAAGGAATACACAGAGTCATTATACCAAAAAGAATTGGTCCATGTTCAACCATTTCAAGAGGTAGGATAAGATCAGGAACCGATGGTACTGAAGGAAGAAGTCCAAGCTGCTCTGAAGGCATTGGTGAAAAACAAGGCTCCAGGAATTGACGAATATCAATTGAGATGTTTCAACAAACAGATGCAGCGCTGGAGGTGCTCACTCGTCTATGCCAAGAAATATGGAAGACAGCTTCCTGGCCAACTGACTGGAAGAGATCCATATTTATGCCTATTCCCAAGAAAGGTGATCCAACCGAATGTGGATATTATAGAACAATATCATTAATATCACACGCAAGCAAAATTCTGCTGACGATCGTTCAAATATACGGCTGCAGCAGTATATCAACAGGGAACTGCCAGAAATTCAGGCCAGATTCAGAAGAGGACGTGGAACCAGGGATATCATTGCTGATGTCAGATGGATCCTGGCTGAAAGCAGAGAATACCAGAAGGATGTTTACCTGTGTTTTATTGACTATGCAAAGGCATTCGACTGTGTGGATCATAACAAACTATGGATAACACTGCGAAGAATGGGAATTCCAGAACACTTCATTGTGCTCATGAGGAACCTTTACATAGATCAAGAGGCAGTTGTTCGGACAGAACAAGGGGATACTGATTGGTTTAAAGTCAGGAAAGGTGTGCTTCAGGGTTGTATTCTTTCACCATACCTATTTAATCTGTATGCTAAGCAGATAATCCGAGAAGCTGGACTACATGAAGAAGAACGGGGCATCAGGATTGGAGGAAGACTCATTAACAACCTGAGTTATGCAGATGACACAACCTTGCTTGCTGAAAGTGAAGAGGACTTGAAGCACTTACTGATGAAGATCAAAGACCACAGCCTTCAGTATGGATTGCACCTCAACATAAAGACAACAAAAATCCTCAGAACTGGACCAATGAGCAACATCATGATAAACAGAGAAAAGACTGAAGTTGTCAAGGATTTCATTTTCCTTGGATCCAGAATCAACAGCCACGGAAGCAGCAGTCAGGAAATCAAAAGACGCATTGCATTGGGCAAATCTGCTGCAAAGGACCTCTTCAAAGTGTTGAAGAGCAAAGATGTCACCCTGAAGACTAAGGTGCGCCTGACCCAAGCCATGGTATTTTCAATCGCGTCATATGCGTGTGAAAGCTGGACAATGAATAAGGAAGACCGAAGAAGAGTAGACGCCTTTGAATTATGCTGTTGGTGAAAAATATTGAATATACCATGGACTGCCAAAAAGAACAAATGAGTCTGTCTTGGAAGGAGTACAGCCACAATGCTCCTTAGAAGCAAGCATGGTGGACAAGTTGTCAGGAGGGACCAGTCCCTGGAGAAGGCTATCATGCTTGGTAGAGGGTCCGTGAAAAAGAGGAAGACCGTCAGGGAGATGGACTGACACGGTAGCTGCAACAATAAGCTCAAGCATAACAGTGACTGTGAGGATGGTGCAGGACCGGGCGTGTTTTTTTCTGGTGTACATCAGGTTGCTGTGAGTCGGAACCGACTCAAGGGTGCCTAACAACAACAACTGACTCCCAAGAGACTCTGCATCCCATAACCATCTGACCTATTGACATCCTAGGACGCTGCCTACATTTAAATTCACACAGTAGTGGGGAGGAGGGAGGAGGGAAATCACAGGAGCTGGAGGGTCCCCCTGGTTCACATCATCTAACCCATCAGGAGTTTATTCTGGTGAACGTATGAGCGGGGAGCAAGCCCATATATTCCCAAATAATAAATGCAGGGTCCCTCCCCCTCAGCACTGCTGACATTTGGGGCCAGGTCCTTCTCTGGAGTGGGACCTCTTGTGTACTGTAGGGTGTTGAGTACGGTCCCTGGCCTCCACCCACTCGATGCCAGTAGTACATCACAGTGTGACACCCACACACATCTCTGGACATGACCCAGTGTCTCCGGAGGGCAGAATCACTCCCACTGAGAACCACTGCCTTAAAGAATAAGACCACTTTTAAAACAAAACTACACAAAGTTACACACTTTAAAAACTTAACAGTAGTTTCTTAAGTATCAACAAATGTCCCTTTGCTCACATCTTCACAGATGCCTCCCGTATACACACGCCCCCACACAGATGTATTTTTTGGACAGATGGGAACAGTATATATTTTTTCAGTGGCCCCTACATCACAAGCCACTTGCACCCTTATCACGATAAGGTCTCTGGTGCTCACAAGAAAGGCCAACCACAGGGTACGGAGCCAAGATTTCTTTAATGAAAAACAAACAAGGCAAGACAAAAACCTGGGTTGAACAGTCATGCCGCAAGGCAAGGACCCCGGCCCCCATGCTCCCTGCATGTCCCCCAAGGACACCCACTCTGGGGAAGCCACAGGGAGAGAAATGGTGCCTGGGTCCCTGGCATTGTCAGACAGAGGTCCAGTCTGACCCTCAGGATCAGGCAGGGGTCCAGTCTGACCCTCAGGATCAGGCAGGGGTCCACTCTGACCCTCAGGATCACATAAAGGTCCACGCTGACCCTCAGGGCCACTAGATGCTCTGAAGCATGCGGAGAGCATGGTGAAGGCGCTGGCGGGTAGCTGGGGCACAGCCATGGCTCCGCAGGATGCCCAGTGGGTAGGAGGTGCCAGGCCGGCCCTGTTCCAAGAGCGTGAGCACCAGGTTGTCACCCTCACCACTCAGCACCAGCCGAGCCTGCTCACCACTGCAGCAGACCTGCCGAAGGGTGAGAGTTGAGGTTGAGGGAACGAGCCACCCCCAGGCTGCCCCCAGTCCTGGGCCTTCAGGGGGAAGGATTGGAGGGCCCTGGACTGTGAGCTGGGTCTGTATGCCGGCCCCACCTATAAGTGCTTAGGGTCCAGAGCCAAGAGCTCAACTCTACAGAAGGGGAAACTGAGACTCAGATGAAGACCCCCACCCATAGCCACCCCGTGTGACCCCCACATTAATGCAGCAACTCTGCGGCCTTGGGGAAATCGCTCTCCTTCTCTGAGTGGTGTTATTGGTGCAGTCCAGTGGATTCTGACTCCTAGCGACCCCCTGTGACACAGTAGAGCTGTCCCATAGGGTTTCCTAGACTGTAGTCATTACTGAGGGAGCCCTGGGGGTGCAGTGGTTAAGCACTCTGCTGCTAACAAAAAGGTCAGTTTGAACCCACCCAGCAGCTCTGCAGGAGAAAGACCTGGCCACCTGCTTCGGTCCTAGGAAACCCTATGGGGCCGTTCTACTCTGTCCTACAGGGTCACTAGGAGTCAGAATCAACTTGACGCCAAGGGATCAATCTTTACGGAAGTCGATTGCCAGGATTTTCTTCCACAGCAAGGCTGGGTGCGTTCCTACCACCGACCTTTGAGTTAGCACGCTAACTCTTAGCTGTTGTGTCACCAGGGTATCTCTCTGAGTATTAAACTCCCCAATTCCCAAGCAGAGCCTCTGCAAGTCTTTCTCCCTAACTCATGGCCACCCTGGCCCAGACACCACACCCTAGTTCAAACGTAGGTTTTTACTTTGACTGCAGAAAAGGACAGTGTTTTATAAGGTTGCATTCGAAATACGTTTCAGGACTGGTTGGGTTTCTTGGAAACCCTCAGAGCTGCTTGGGAAACATCGAACCTAAAAATGATTTTCCACCAAAATGACAGGCGCTATATTTAACCACACGGGAAGAGCAGTGAAAATGGCATTTTGCTGTTATTTCAACATGTTTTCGTTTGGGTTTGGCGGGCTTGGGTTTCGGAGTCAACACTTTTTTTCTTTTTCAGGAAGCTCGGGGCTCCTAGAGCTTCTGAAAAGCTGCCACGCTATGATCCAATCCGAGGGGGACGCGGCAGCCCCCACCCCGCTGTCCCCTCACCTGCACCGTCCCGTTACTGAAGAGGAGCATCGAGGCCTGACCAAACACCAGGAAACTCAGGAGGCAGAGGCTGGGCCCGGCAGGCGGCGTGGGTCCAGGCAGGGCCCCGTCCTGTGGGCAGACCCAGCCACGCGGGGGTCAGGGCCACGGGTGTCACCAGCCGCCCAGCCCCATCCGCCCCGCCCCATCCGCCCCGCCAGCCTCACCTCCCACAGCCGCTGCTGCAGGTAACGGCTGAAGAGACGGAGGACGGCTAACTTGGCACCCAGCGCACCAGGCACGTCCCTCAGCGTGAACGTCTCCAGTTTCCCGCGGTCGGATGCGTAGCAGACCTGGCTGGAGAGAGAGCCCAGCGGGCAGCGTCAGCTGCAGGGCTCTGTCCCCAGGCTCCCATGCCCACGGACACCGTCCCGCCCAGCTCCGTCCACTCAGACCTTGTCTTAAAGAGCAGCTGCCCTCTGATCGCCTGTGACGACTGAATTACGTGCCTTCAAATATGTATCTGAGGCCCCGGGTGGTGCAGACGGCTATGTGCTCCACTGCTAACTGAAAGGTTGGCAGTTCAAACCCACCCAGCGGTGCCTCAGAAGACAGGCCTGGCGACCTACTTCTGAAAGGTCACAGGCTTGAAAACCCCATGGCGCAGTTCTACTCCACACGCATGGGATGGCCACCAGTCAGAATCGATTTGACGGCACCTACAAAATATGTACTGATGCCCTGGCCCCCGTGCCTGTAAATATGACCCTGTTTGGAAATAGGGTTTTCCTTCTGCTGTGTTAACGAGATTAATGCAGTGTAGGGCGGATCCTAAACCTAACCCATTCTGAGTTCTCAAAAGAGCAGACCAGGCGCAGAGACACACACGGAGGCGGGGGGAACAGACGCCATGTGAAGACCCGTCTACAAACCAGGGAACCCGTGGGGTTACCAACAAAGAAGGCCCCCGCCCCTCCGCAGAGCCAGTGCCCCGAATTCCGACTGCTGTTGTTACTTGCCGTCTAGTCAATTCCAACTGGTGGTCACCCCATGTGTGCAGAGTAGAACTGCCCCTTAAGGTTTCCATGGCTGAAACGACGTATTGCTTTGGGCAGATCAGCTGCAAAAGGGCTCTTCAAAGTGTTAACAAGCAAAGATGTTGCTCTGAGGACTAAGCTGCTCCCGAACCAAGCCCTAGAGTTTTCAGTAGCATCATATGCGTGCGAAAGCTAGATAATGAGTAAGCAAGACGGAAGAAGCATTGACCCCTTTGAATTAGGGTGTTGCAAACAAGACTGAATACAGCATGGACTGCCAGAAGAACACGGAGCCCTGGAGGCGCAGTGGTTAAGAGCTCTGTTGCTAACCAAAAGGTGGGCAGTTCAAATCCACCAGCCACTCCTTGTAAACTATATTGGGAAGTTCTACTCTGTCTTAGAGGGTCACTATGAGTTGAAATTGATGACAACATAATTAGCCAGAGGAACGAACACATCCGTCTTGGAAGAAGTACAGCCAGAACGCTCCTTAGAATCGAGGATGGCGAGACTTTGTCTCACATAATTTGATGGAATATCAACTGAGATGTTTCAACAAACAGATGCAGCTCTGGAGGTGCTCACTTGTCTATGCCAAGAAATATGGAAGACAGCTTCCTGGCCAACTGACTGGAAGAGATCCATATTTATGCCTATTCCCAAGAAAGGTGATCCAACCAAATGTGGAAATTATAGAACGATATCATTAATATTGCACGCAAGCAAAATTCTGCTGAAGATCATTCAAAAACGGCTGCAGCAGCATATCGACAGGGAACTGCCAGAAATTCAGGCCGGTTTCAGAAGAGGACGTGGAACCGGGGATATCATTGCTGATGTCAGATGGATCCTGGCTGAAAGCAGAGAATACCAGAAGGATGTTTACCTGTGTTTTATTGACTATGCAAAGGCATTCGACTGTGTGGATCACAACAAACTATGGATAACACTGCGAAGAATGGGAATTCCAGAACACTTCATTGTGCTCATGAGGAACCTTTACATAGATCAAGAGGTGGTTGTTCAGACAGAACAAGGGGATATTGATTGTTTTAAAGTCAGGAAATGTGTGTGTCAGGGTTGTATCCGTTCACCATACCTATTCAATCTGTATGCTGAGCAAATAATCCGAGAAGCTGGACTATATGAAGAAGAACGGGGCATCAGGATTGGAGAAAGACTCACTAACAACCTGCGTTATGCAGATGACACAGCCTTGCTTGCTGAAAGCAAAGAGGACTTGAAGCACTTACTAATAAAGATCAAAGACCACAGCCTTCAGTATGGATTGCACCTCAAAATAAAGAAAACAAAAATCCTCACAGCTGGACCAGTGAGCAACATCATGGTAAACAGAGAAAAGATTGAAGTTGTCAAGGATTTCGTTTTACTTGGGTCCACAATCAACACGTACGGAAGCAGTAGTCAAGAAATCAAAAGACGCATTGCATTGGGTAAATCTGCAAAGGACCTCTTTAAAGTGTTGAAGAGCAAAGATGTCACCCTGAAGACTAAGGTGCACCTGCCCCAAGCCATGATATTTCCAATCGCAGCACATGCATGTGAAAGCTGGACAATGAATAAGGAAGACTGAAGAAGAGTTGACGCTTTTGAATTATGGTGTTGGCGAAGAATATTGAATATACCACGGACTGCCAGAAGAATGAATAAATTTGGTCTTGGAAGAAGTACAACCAGAGTGGTCCTTAGAAGCAAGGATGGCAAGACTGCATCTTACATACTTTGGACATGTTGTCAGGAGGGATGAGTCCCTGGAGAAGGACATCATGCTTGGCAAAGTACAGGGTCAGCGGAAAAGAGGAAGACCCTCAACAAGATGGATTGACACAGTGGCTGCAATAATGGACTCAAGCATAACAATGATTGTAAGGATGGTGCAGGACTGGGCAGTGTCTCGTTCTGTGGTACCTAGGGTAGCTATGAGTCAGAACCGACTCAACGGCACCTAACAACAACAACTCAGTGAGATGGACCGACACAGTGGCTTCAACAGTAGGCTCAAGCATAACGATTGTGAGGATGGCGCAGGACTGGGCAGTGTTTCGTTCTGTTGTATATGGGGTCACTATGAGTCAGAACCAGCTCAACCGCACCTAACAACCACCACCACCTTTCGGAAGCAGATCACCAGGTCTGTCTTCCGACGTGTCTTTGAGTGGATTCAAACAGCCAACCTTTCAGCTAGTAAGCAAGTGCTTAACCGTTTGCTCCACCCGGGGACTTCTGGCCTCCAAAACTGTGAGAAACTAAATACCTGTTCTTGAAAGCCATCCACTCATGGTCTATTTTGTTACAGCAGTCCTAGGGAACTATGACACCCCCTTGTCCCCTCCCCCCCGCTTGAATCTGACCCATGGAGCCAGCCCTTGACTCAGCGTCTCCTCTGAGACGTCTCTGCCCGTTAACCTCAGCGTGTCCATACTGGGGTCTCGATCAGCCCCAAGCCACCCTTCTGGCATCTTCCCATCTCGGCTGATGGTGGCTCCATCCTTCCCACCTTCAAATGAAGTCCAGAATCCAGCCCCTCCCAGCCCTCTATGGCCACCACTGTGACCCTCCAGTGGCCTGCAGGGACTATAACGTCAAGTCCTCCTGTCTTTCCTCGCTTACTCCAGCTTTCTCACTGTACCTCAAACCTGCCAGCCTCAGTCCTGCTTCAGGGCCTTTGCACATGTTGTTCCCTGTGGCTGCAATGCTGCGCCTGATGGCCTCCTTCTTGTCATCCATGTCTTGCCTGAATGTCACCTCCTCCAAGAGGCCTTCCCCAATCATGCTATCAAGAGTCGCCTCCCCTCCCTCCCTGCCACCTCACCTTCTTCACGTTCTTTCAGAAAAGTGCTACCTGAAATCAACTTAGTCATTCATTTGTTTAGCATTGTCTCCTCCACCAGGCTGTGTAGGTGCACACAGTCGGTGCTTACTAAATAGCTGAGGAATGAAGGAAGGAAGGCGAAGGGACAGCCCGCCTCCCGGGGGACAGGAGCCTCACTACTTACCCCCCTGGGGGGCGCAGGGCCATGTGGGTGCCGTCTCGGAGCAGGACCCCACTGCCCCCGTCCGACAGCTGGTAGCCGAAGCCGTACTTGCTGGAGTATTCCACCCACTTGGGGGCCCAGAGAAGGGGCCGCTGCTCTCCTGGGGGGTCCTGTGTGGCTGGGCACAAAGATGAGGTAAGCTGAGCTGCAGGTGGGGGGCCGGCCTGGCGGCCTGGGCAGGGACTATTGTCAGTTTGATCCCATATAACCCCCCCAAAAACAAACCTGTTCCAAGGCTTGGTGGCTTTAATAGTGGGACTGCAGGCCGAGGGGATAATGAAAGGAGCCCAAGAAACAAACAACCAGCCCTCCTCACCTTTCAGGAAAGTACTGGGGACCCTGGGATTACAAGCTGCTTCTGGAATGCTTATCACGCTATAAGGCTTTGTTTAATTTTTATTAAAAAAGGATTTTGATCCAAAGGGGGAAAATTCAGTACAAAATTTGAAGTTCTCATGGAATCCAGACCTTCTGGAGCCACGGAGTTTCAATGAACCCCTGAAACTATTGCCCTGAGGTCATCTTTAAACCTTAAAGCAAAACTACCCCCTGAAGTCTTCTTTAAACCAAACAATAGTTTAGCTTATTTTCGTGGTCTTTTAAGGACTATCTATATGGGATCAGGGGAAACCCCGATGGTGGAGTCATTAAGAGCAACGGCCGCTAAGCAAAAGCTCACCAGTTGGAGTCCATACTGGACTCCTTGGAAACCCTATGGGCACTTCTACTTTGTCCTATAGGGTCACTATGAGTTGGAATCCACTCAACGGCAACAGGTACATGGGATCAGGAGCACTGGTGGGGCAGTGGTTAAGAGCTACGGCGAGCCAAGGCTGCTAACCAAAAGGTCAGCAGTTCGAATTCACCAGCTGCTCCTTGGCAACCCTACAGGGCGGTTCTACTCTGTCCTATAGGGTCACTGTGAGTCAGAATTGACTCGACAGCAAGGCGTTTGTTTTTTTTGGTGGTTATATGAGGTCAAATTGACAACAGGAACTCGAAAGCTGAGATAGGAAGCTTGGGGGCAGTGAGTGTATGTTAGTGGGGGAGGGACAATTGAGAAGGAGGGTGAGAACGGTCACAGCTTAAAGGACATAATCGATGTCACTGAATTGTATGTGCAGAAACTGTCAAAGGGGGTGTGTTTTGCTGTGTCTATTTTCAACAACAATAAAATAAAAAATGTATTAAAATTTAAAAGATGACATGAAAATAAATAAAAAGTGATCAGTGCAATGTGGAATCCCCGGAACAGAAAAAGGACATTGGTGGAAAACCAGGTGATATTGAATAAAGTCCCCGCGTCAGTTTCTCCGCCGTGACAAACACCATGGTGACAGAAGATGCTTGCAGGAGGGGACACTGGGTGAGGGGTAGGCAGGCACTCTCTGCATGATCTTTGCCACTTTTCTGCAAGTCTAAAATGATTTTTTAATGGTTATTAAAAATTGGAAAAAAAGGGTGGCTCCAGGGAAACTTTAAAATGTGGGGCCTTTCTTGGGCTCCACAGGCGGGGGAGGCTGGAAAAGAAGGGAGATGGGCCGACGTGATATAGAAAAGGCTTGAAGGGAGGACGGCGGACCTGGTCTGCAGTTCAGGGCTCCCTCTCTGCGGAGTCCTGGTGGCGCCGTGGTTAAGAGCTTTGCTGCTAACCAAAAGGCTGGCAGCTCAAATCTACCAACTGCTCCTTGGAAACCCTACAGAGCAGCTCTGCTCTGTTCTATAGGGTCACTACGAGTCGGAATTGACTTGATGGGAACAGGTTTCTTTTTTATGGTTTCTCCATGGGGGTTGGGGCAGGACATTGTGGGCTGGTGGAGGTTTGGGGTCCTGGGACTCAGGGACGGGGGCTTGGTGTTGGCCAAAGTCCAATGTTGCATTTCCTCCCTCAGTTCCTCTCTGGCTCTCAAACGGGACAGGATTAAGGGCTTGAGAGACCCAGGCCCTAAGGAACTGATTGTGCCCTTAAGACACCTCACAACACGTCACCCGAAATAAAGATAACGGTTGTTGTTGGGTGCCATCGAGTCGATTTTCAACTCATAGCGGCCCCGCGGGACAGAGCAGAGCTGCCTCATAGGGTCCCCTGGGCTGCAATCTTTATGGCAGCAGATCACCAGGTCTCCCTCCCACGGAGCACTTCACTGTTGCGCCACCTGGGCTCCTTACGGTCATTGTAAGATATGTGTGAAAGGACCTCACAAAGTCCCAGATGGCGCACAATGACCACCTCCATCACTATGATTACAGGTGGGGAAACTGAGGCACAGAAGGGTCCGAATGCCCTGAGGCCTCTTTCTTCTCATTCCGCCGCCTTCCTGCCCCCCCAGGGGAGCCCCAGGAATGCCTGGGAAGGGCCCGGATGGGGATGGGGGCAACATTCCCGGGACATTAAGAGAGAGGAGGCCTCTGTGGGCTGGATGGGGCTCCTACCTGGGGGGGCAGCGTCCAGGCAGAGCAGCAGGCCCTGGATGGCTGCCTCCACCTCTGGCCGCCAGCTCCCCTCAGACCCTGGGGAGACAGATAGGTGGGGAGACAGGAGGGGAAGGGGGCAGACAGGCCTGGCTCCTGCCAGCTGCCCATGTCTGTCCAGGGAAATGCTACTTTCGGCCCAGAAGGATTCCTTACGGCACTCCCATTTTACAGGTGGGAAAACTGAGGCCAGAAGAGCTGTGGCTCTTGAAAGGCAGAGATCTGCTCACCCTCAGGGTCACTCCTGAGGGTCCCTTGGGTAAGCAGGCAGATGGGAACCTCGGGGCAGAGAGCCCCTCTCTCAGACAGGGAGGCCTGCAAAGAGAGCAGAGGGGTGAGGGGCCGCCCAGCTCCCTGGGAGAGGCCTGAGGTGGGTGAGGGGCCCCAAACACCCTGCAGCCCCTCCAGGAGACACCCTGCCCTCTCCCTCACCCAGCCCTGCCCTGAGCCGACTCAGCATACAGGCGGACCGGCTTCCACTGGGATGTAACCTCAGAAAGCCTCAAAGGCATACAGTAGACATTCAATAAGTGTGCATGGAATGAAGAAGTAGATGGAATTACGGTGGTGGGATCCGGCCCTTGGGAAACCCCCAGGCCAGGGGCACAGAGCTGGACACAAATGGGCCCCACCCCCATGGGTGGTGGGTCAGAGGATGGGGTCCAGAGCTGGGGACCCAGAAGAGGTGGACCTCAGTCCAGAGGTGTAGGGAAGCCTGTGTGTGGAGGGGGTTTGGAGGTGGTCAGGGCAAACCCCCAGGGCTCTTGGGAGAGGGATGCCCTGGGTACACCTGTCCAGACCTGTGCATGTGCCCCCAGCCCCGGCTCTTCACCTCACTGCTCCAGTCCATGGAGTCAGGCTCCGGACCCTCTTCTCCTGGTCCTGGGGTCTCTTTGGGAGTGAAGGGGCCTGGGGAAGGTGCGAGGACATGTGGGGGGCAGGTCTGGACCCCACATCCACCTCTGCCATGGGTGTGGAGACATTGTGGAGCAGGTGGGGGGTCTGGCCAGGTGTGTGAGGGCTGGGACAGGTGTCAGGCAGGTAGAAGCAGGTGAGAGGTATGGGCAGGTGAGGGAAGCTGTAGGCAGATGTGGGGCAGGCGTGGGCAGTGAGAGCAAGTGCTGGGGGTGCAGGCGGAGGTGGGCAGGTATGGGCAGGTAGGGTACTCACAGGGTGGCCGGCACTGAGTCAGCAGCAGCTGGCCCACCTTCCGGAAAAGCCTGCCCAGGGGCTGGGGGATGGCAAAGATGGGGGTGCTGTGGCAGGAGTGAGGGGGCAGCCGGTCTGGAGTGAAACCCTTCAGAAGGAGCGTCAGGATCAGTACCAGGCTCAGGTCACCTGCTCCCAGCCCCTGCACCTGAAACACCTGGGTGCTTCGCTCCTTCCTGAAGAAAATATCACGACCAGGCCACATGGCACAGGGACTGCCCACCTGTGTGAAGAAATCATCCTGCAGCACCTGGTCAAGGCTGGGCCGCTCCGCCGGGTTGGGCGCCAGGAGGCGGGCTATGAGGCTGCGAGCGTTGGGCGACAGATGTGTGGGTTCAGGGTAGCGGCCCTCACGGATGTTTTGGTACATCTCTGACAGTGGTGCTGCCGTGAACGGCGGGGATCCGGTCAGCACCATGTACCTGGGTGGGGTGCAGGGGGCAGAAACCTGGGTGCCTGCTTGCATCTGTCCTGGGCATTGTCCAGGGTTTACTTGCACCTGCCTGTGCACACCTGGCCATACCTACCCACACAGCCCCGCCCCGCTCAGGGATACCAGCACCTGTCTACACAACTGTCTGCTCCTGTCCCATATCTGCATACACCTTTCCAGTTTTATTTCTACATGCTCACACCTGCCCCACTTCTGTATGTTCCTGACCATTGTACATAATCCCACATGCCCTGACCTACCTGTGAAACTCCCACCTGCCCACATCTACACTCACCTGAGCACACCTGTCCTCCCTCATACACATCCCCACATCCGCCCTATTCTCACTTGCATGGTTGAATGATGGCAGGTGCGTGTTCCCCCTCCCCACACCTGCACACACCTGCCTACATCTGTTCTGTGTATGCTCACACCTGTCCACCCCCTCATTCAGCCTTCCCTGTACACGCTTAATGGAGCCCTGGTGGCACAGTGGTTAAGAGCTGGGCTGCTAACCAAAAGGTCAGCAGTTCGAATCTACCAGTCTCTCCTTGGAAACCCTACGGGGCAGTTCTACCCTCTGCTATAGGGTCGCTATGAGTCAGAATTGACTCAGTGGCAACAGGTTTAGTTTTGGCACATACTTACACCTGCCTTGACTTGCCTGTATGTGCTCCCACCTGCCCATACCTGGCTCCACCTGGGCAGTCCTGCCCACTGTCCCCAGACCCAGGGATCCTGGGGAACCACTCACATGATGCAGCCCAGAGCCCAGATGTCCGACTGGCAGGAGTGCCCATTCCTAGAGACCACCTCAGGGGCCAGGAAGTTTGGAGTCCCGCAGAGCACTCTGAGAGAGGGAGAGTGGGGGCTGGGCCCCCTTGTCAGACTCAGAGTCTCATCTGTGCCCACCCAGAGGGACTTCTCAGAGTCTCCCCAGTCTCACCTGTGGCAGCGGCCCCCCGGCCCCACCCTGGCGGCCAGCCCTAGGTCTCCTATCTTCACCTCCATGTTCTTGTTCAGAAAGAAGTTACCTGCCGGTGGGAGGTAGGAGTGGGGGTTGGGGGTGATGGTGAAGCCTTGCTCCTGCTCCCCTCCCCCAAGGGTCCCCTCCATGGCACTCACTGAGCTTCAGGTCCCGGTGCACAATGTGCTGCTGGTGCAGATAATGCAGGCCGCTGACCAGACCCCGCAGATAATAGCGCACCTCAGGCTCTGTCAGGGTCTGCCGGGCCTTCAGCACATGGGCCAAGGACTGCAGGTAACGGGCACAGGTGAGCTCAGGTAATGGGTACAGGTGAGCTCAGAGCAGGTGGGTACTGTAAGTTCAAGGGGCCCAAGAAGGCAAAGGTAAGTTCGACTTGGCCAAGCTAGGCATGGCAGATGTGGGATGGACACAAACGAGCACAGGTGAGCTCAGGTGGACATAGGTGAGCATGGGTAAGTTCAGATGAGCCCAAGTAGAAACACAGGAGTTCAGATGGGCACAAAATGGCCACAGGTGAGTTCGAAAATGACCATATGATCACAGGTGAACACAGAATGGGCATAAGCTGGGCACAAGTGACACAGGTAGCTCAGGAGTACTTAAGTGGACAAAGTAAGTTCAAGGCATCTATGAAGGCACAACTAAGTTCAACTGGGCCAATGTGGGCATGCCTGAGTGTGGGGTGAGCACGGATCAACACAGGTGAGCACAGGTAAGCTCAGGTGGGCACAGGTGAGCATGGATGAGTTCAGGTGGGTCCAAGTAGAAACAAACAAGTTAAGACAACCACAGCATAAGATGGGCACGGGTAGAGACAGGCGATCTCAGGTGTGCCTAGATGAATCAAGTGCCTAGGTGGACACAGGTGAGTGAAAGATGGGCACAGATGGGTATTTGTGGGCATAGGAAGCACTGATGACCAGACACTGGTAGAGGTCCCATAATGGGCATATGGACACAGTAGAAACAGGTAAGTACAGGTGGACACAGATGGGCACAGTAGACATGGAGTGGCCACTGCCTGCTCCTTCTCCTTCTCACTTCCCCTCACCCGCAGCTCTCCCCCAGGGCACCTGGCGGCTGCAGTACTCCAGCACCATGTACACGTGGTCGCGGTCAGCGAAGTGTCCATGGAAGGCCACAATGTTGCGGTGTCGCAGATGGCTGTGCAGAGCGATCTCACGCTCCACCTGTGGGCATGGCCTCCACGTGTGCACACCCGCCGGTGGACGTGCCCCGAGGGCACACACCCCAGGATTCATGTCAACAGGTGTACACTCTCCCCACACACACAAAGGGCAGGAACCACTCTGGGGACCCGCTTTGGGTGTGGGGCTTCTCGGGATGTGGATGGGGGCTTGTACCTTCCCTCCTGGAGGCAGCCGCCCAGCCCCGCCCCCACCACGTGGCACCACCTTGAGGGCAAAGACAGCACTGGTGGACATGTCTGTTAGCTTGTAGCAGCGGCTGAAGGCACCCTGTGGGGAAGGGGATTAGCCCACTCAGTGGACAAGCGGACACAAGTGTGCAGACAGGTGGCCTGAGCAGGGCAGAGGCACGAGGCTGCCAGGGAACCAGGTGTGGCCAGGTCCCTTCACACACACCTGTCACTGGATACACTCTGAGAAACGTGGACACACAGCTCATACCCTCATACCTGGACACACAGCATAGACACAACATAAAGACACAACACAGACACATACTACAACACATGGGTGGACACACAACACATGGACACACAATGCAGGACACACAACACATGGACACAATGCAGGACACACAACATGACACATGAACACACAATGCAGGTCACACAAAATACATAATATGACACACAGATACACAATACAGACACACAACACAACACATGAACACACAATGCAGAATACACAACACAAGATACACAACGCACAGGCACACAACACATGGACGCACAACACAAGATACACAATTCAACACACAGATACACAACACAGAGACACACAACACAACACATGAACACAATGCAGGACACACAAGATACACAACACAACACATGGACACACAGCACAACACAGGATACACAACACAGCACACGGACACACAGAGGGCACAGAGATTTATAACACACTGAGACACACAACATATCAGACACACACCTGAACACACAAAACCACGCATCACACACCTGGAGACACCACACAGCACTGAGTCACACAGGAAGGCACCAAGACCCATCACACCCCTGGCCACTCAACCCCTGGACACACAGCACAACACTCCAGACGCCGTTCCCGCCACAGGATCCGCGCCACGGACTCTGACCCCCAGACCCCGAACTCTCGGGGAGACCCCTAACTCGCCAGGACCCAAGCCCGGCGCCCAGACAAAACCGCGCGTCCTGCGCCCCGCGCCGCCCGATTGCGCGCGCCCCCGCCGGGGACCCGGACCCGGGGAGGGTGCCCCCCACCTTGCCGATCAGCTTCCCGCGCCGGTAGACGCGACCCGAGCCCGGGTCGCGAAGGAAGGAGGCCACCAGCTGGCGACTCCTGCGCCGCCGCCGCAGCCCGGGCTCCATCGCGCCCTGGGGACTGGCGCTGGCGCAGCCTCGGCAGACCCCGCGCCCGCGCCACCGCGGCTCTGGGGACCGCCGACACCGGGGTGCGTCTCATTGGCCGCAGGGGCAGGGAAAGGCGGAGTCCGGGCGCTCCTGGGTTGGCCCGCGGCGGGAGGGGGCCGGTGCGTGGGGGACGCCTGGGCGTGCTGGGACGCAGGGCGGCAGGGAGGCCGGGGACAGGGATAGCTCCCTAGGGCTGGGAACTGTTGGAGCGCCCATTTTACCGAGCAGGAAACTGAGCCCCAGAAGGATCCATCCGCATCGCCGGCCTTTCCCACGGTGCGCACGGGGCGCGTGTCTGTTCTTCCTGAACGTGTGTGTCTGTGTTCCTGCTGCTGGCTTTGTGTGCCTTCCTGTGTGGCAGTGTGCCGTGTTGTGGCTCCAGGTGTGTGTTGTGTGGCTTTGTGTGTCCGGGTGTGTGTGCCTGAACGCGCTGTGTGTCTAGGGCGTTATCCATCTCTGTGTCCTGGGTCCTGCCTGATAATGTGAGACTTGAGCCCAATGGCTCTGGGGAGCTATGGCAGGATTTAGAGGAGGAGAGAAGCCGGGGCTAGTGGATGTGAAGCCTGGGACAGGGACAGGGCTGAGGTCTGGCGAGACTGATGGGCTGACACTGGGGTTTGGGACTGGGGGCACAGGGCGGCCAGAGATGGGGTATGAGGGACAGTTTGATGAGAAGATATTGGACCGGTTTGGACCCCCTTGGGTGCCATGGGAGGCATCCCTGAGCCCTTGTCATGCCCCACACTCAGCTCTAACCCCTTTCCTTGCTTTCTCCCAGTTCAGCCTTTCTTCAACCCTGGGACCCTGGAACAGTCTTGCCCCCATTTTACATGTGAGCACACTGAGGCTCAGAGAGGTTAAATCGCTTACCCAGCCAGGAAGGGACACCGGCAGGATTTGAATCCAGGCAGCTGTCTGTGCTTGCGAGGCATTAATCCCCAAACATTACATAACTCCATGAGTGGGGCGGGGTTAGCAGGACTCTGTGTGGCTGGAATCAGCCTTCGGAATTTTCCAGAGAACAGATTTTCGTATCGGGCCGGCCACACCACCAGGGGACAGAAAACACCCTCTGAGTTGTTGTGGGCCTGCCTGATGTGGTTCGTCAAGTTGGGGTGCCCAGAGCATAGGGGGCCCCTCAGGGGGCCCCAGTGTGTGTGGTAGAGTAGGACTCCACCACTTTCCTAGGGGTCTAGCCAAGGATTCCAGGCCAGCAGGGCTAGGGGCCAGCTGGCTGTGGCCCGAGTCCCCTGCTAATGAGAACCACGTGCAGCATACCGGAAGGTGGGCAGCTCAGGGGAATGGGGGAGCCTCAGCCGTGTCATCACTGTCACCCCGGAATCCACAAGGGGAGACAGCCAGTTCCCTCTGGAGACCGTAAATCCATCCACGTGCATTAATTCAGGTACTCACGAAGCATCTACTGTGTGCAGAGCCTGTGCTGGGCTCAATATGCCCAAGACAGACCCTGCCTGGCCCTCAAAAAATGACAAAGGTTTAAGGGACTACAAGGAGATCATCCGAGACTTCACCACATTGGGGGTCAAGGAAGGCTCCTGGAAGCCCTGTCCGTGAGGTAGGTAAGGCCAGAGAAGGCACATGAAAGCACAGGATTGCCAGGCTGCAGGTGACTGGGTCCCAGCTGGAGCCCTTGACCCCGGCCCCCCCATGCAGTCCCCAAGACACCCCACCCCAGCAGCCCCGGGAGAGGTGCCAGGTGGAGCCCTCGTGCTGAGGCGGGCACTGAGCTGCCCAAACACCCAGCAGAGGAGAAGTCAGAAGACGCTGGCCCTGCGCCTTGAAGCTGGGTCAGCTGATGCCTTCTGCCCAGGGACCAGCTCTCTCCCAGGCTCCCTTGGCCTCTCCTTCCCGCCCACTGTATTTTCTGACTGAGCCACCACTGTGGAACCAGGAGGGCTCCTTGTCCTGGCCAGCATCCCTCTGAGCTGGGACCCGTTCCCCAGCCTGCCTGAGCCCCTCTGACCAGTTGCCCCCAGTGCCCGCCTGCCCCTGCCTCACTGCCTGCCCCAGCCTGGCCTCAGGGGCTTCCAGGGGCAGCTGGGGATGGGCCACCCCATGCCGCACCTTCTCTCCGAAGGCCTGGGACAGCTTTGGCTTCAGGTGAACCCACCCCTCTGTCCCATCCTGGTTCTCCCCAGAAACACTTCCTGAAGCCCCTCTTGTCCTTGTTCTCATCCTCCTCTCCATCTTCCTCATTCATTTGTTAACACATTTACCTAATGAGCGCCAGACACTGGGGGGCAACTAACAGACCAAATGGTGAGCGGTGGAGAGGGTGACATCCTGGAGGGGAGAGGGGAACAGGAAACACGCAGTCGGAAATAAAGGCCGGAAGGCCAGGAGGGGCGAGGGCTTCGGTGCCAAAGAAAGTGGAGTAACATACCAATAAACACAACGTGGCCCGTCGTACAAGGGAACGTGGTTTAGCCATAAAAAGGAGTGAAGCTCTGACACATGCTGCACCGTGGATGAACCCCCAAAACGTGCTGCTGAGCGAAATAAGTCAGACACGAAAGGCCATACATGGCGTGATTCCATTTCTGTGAAATGTCCAGAAGAGGCAAACCCAGAGGCAGATTGGGGATCAGTGGTTGGCAGGGGCTGGGGGTAGGGAGTGACTGCGACAGGTGGGGGGTTTCTGTGTGGGATGGGGAGAATGTTCTGGAATTAGACAGCGGTGATGGTTGCACAACATTGTGTATATACTAAAAACCATGAGCTGTACACTCTAAAGTAGCTGATTTTATGTCATGTGAACGTCACCTCAATTCAAACAAAACAAAAGGAAGGAGAGTGAGGTGCCACAGGGGTCGGGGGGACCTCTCAGAGATGTGACCCACCCAAGGGGTGATGTCCCAGTTTGGGGCTGCGGACTTGAGGGACCCGTGCATTGGAAGGGGGTTCAGGGCTTGGGTTCAAGAACGGGGGAGGGAGACTCAGGCATTCATCTGTCCTGGAACCCTTAATTCTACAATGAAAGCAAGCTGACAATCCCAGTAAAACAGAAAAAATGTATACATATACATCACAAGATTGCCCACTTCCCAGAAAACACAGCTTCTAGGGTTTATTGATATCCCCATTTCATTGTTACTGTTACTTGATGTCAGGTCGGTTCACCCCCATTTTACAGAGGGGAAAACTGAGGCATGGTTTGCATGGTGAGCCCAGGATTGCAGCCCTGGAAAAGGGAGGGTAGCATTCAGCAGCAGCCTGACCCTCCTGTTCCGGCCCCTCCCCAGGGCTCCCCAGGCTGGGTGGTGGTAGGCTGGAGCTGCTGCTGGGCCATGGTCCCCCCACGCCCCCCACAACCCAGTCCCTAGATGGTATTTTCCCTTCCCATCTCCACTTTCTTGCTGACCTAACTCGCCAGACTCAGCAGATTCCCCAGGAGGTGAGCTGGGCAGCTCAGCTTAAAATACCTGCTGCAGGCAGAGGGATGGCCAATGAGCCAGCTCTGGCAGACTCCCGGGAGACCTCGGGAGGCTCACGGGGCTGGGCGCCGTTCCTTCTGGAAGGTGTCAGGCGGGGTGGGGGGCATCCCAGGCTGGGGAGACGTGACTCAGCCCACATCTGCGCTCCTGGCCTTTCAAACATGGTAGACATCCACATGTCTGCCCCGTGAGCCTTCAGCCTGACCATTCCAGTCTTGGGAGACCAGCGGGCTCGTGAACAGAGGGGCAGGAGGGATCCCCACTGCCACCTGTGCCCCAGAAAGCCCATGACTCTGGTGCCCAAAACCAGAGCCATCTGAAATTGGGCGCCCAGGTTCTCCGTGCTCCCACCTCCCTCAGGACCAAATCTTGTCCTTGTTTCTCTCCGCCTCTCTGTGCTGGCCCATGTGGGCTCCTTCTAGAAGATTCCTCCTCTCCTGTCACCCAGGACACCCCCTCTCCAGGTTTCCTCCCACCTTTCTGGTCATATCTCAGTTCTCCTTCAAGTTTCCTCCTCCTTCTCCAGGTGGAGAGGGCCTTGTCCCCTCCTCCCTTCCTTCCTCCCCACCCCACACCCCTGCTGACATGGTCCAGACCTTTAGCACCAACCGTGGTCTTGGGTCTTTAACTTGGCTCCAGAGGGACACCAAAGTGAGCTGCTTGTCTCTCTTACCCAGTCTCAGCCTGGGCTCCCGCAGTGCAGAGCCTGAAGCAAGGGTTTGGTGCGGAGCGTTGATTTGGAGAGCAGAAGAGCTGGGGAGAGAGTCAGGTAGGAGCTGGTTACCACTACAGGCACCTGGGGCTAAGCCTACTGGGGACCCTCTGAGGAACCGAGTAGAACATCCCTCAGAATTGCCTGCCCAAGATGAAAATGAAGGGACATTGACTCCCTGGCTCTTGTCCCCCAATGGCTCCCGTAGGTGGTCCACTGTCAGTGCCAGCAGGAGGGGGCTGTGTCCTCTCCCCTGCAGACTCAGCATTGACTTCCACGCAGGGAAATTGATTGTCTCTGGCTCCGCGCGACATGCTGTGGGGCCCTTGGAACCTGCAGATTCTGCCATTTCGTCTGTGTGGGTCTTTTTGCTAATTACAAGAGGAGTCACTCACTGTCATGTGGGCTCCTGGATGGGCTCCTGGGACAGAAAGGGAACATTAGTGGAAAGACTGGTGACGTGGAATAAAGTCTGGACTCAGTCCAGAGTAACATGCCCACATGGGTTTCTTAGTTGTGGCAAGTGTACCTTGTGTTGTAAGGTGTCACCAGGAGGGGCAGGGTATGAGTCACCTGTAGCAGCTGTAACACCACACACTGACAGGCTCAAAGCCACACATGCTCATGACCTCACAGTTCTGGGGGTCCAGAGTCCAAAACGGGTCTCATGGGGCTGAAACCTGGTTGTCGGCTGGTTCCTTCCGGAGGCTCCAGGGGAGAATTGTCTCCAGACTTTTCCAGCTACTAGAGGCCCCTGGTTCCTTGGACCTTGGCCCCTTCCTGCGTCTTCAGAGCCAGCAGCGAGCATCTTCCAGTCTCTCTCTCTCTCTGCTTCCGTCCTCACATCTCCTCCTCTGACTCTGACCCTCCTGCCTCCCTCTTTGAGGACCCTGTGATCACATGGGCCACCTGGGTGATCCAGGATCATCTCCCATCTCCAGACCCTTCACTTCATCCATCTGCAGGGATGTCTTTGGGGTCGTTATTTCGTCTGCCACGAAGGATATATGGGAGCTCTCTGTTACGGATTGAGTTAGGTCCTCCCAAAGTACATGTTATAAATTCTAAGCTCTATGCCTATAATCCCGGTTGGGAATAGGTTGTTTTTGTTACGTTAATGAGGTGGAATTTGTGTAGGTTGTATCTTGACTCAGTCTCTTTCGAGATATAAAAGAAATTGAACAAGCAAGAGAGAAAAGCAGAGATGGGGGAAGAGAGTTGCCAACCCACATGAAGCTCGCCCAGGAGCAGAAGCTCACGGAGACTAGGACCTTCCTCCAGAGCCAACAGAGAGAGAAAGCCTTCCCCTAGAGACAGCACCCTGAATTTGGACTTCTAGCCTGCTAAAATGTGAGAAAGTAAATTTCTGTTCATCAAAGCCACCCGCTTGTGGTATTTCTGTTACAGCAGCACTAGATAACTAAGACACTCTCTGTAGTATCTTTGCAACTTTTCTGTAATCCAAAATAATGTTTATTAAAAAAAAAAAAGAAATGGACACTCATTACAAGAAATTCAAACAGCACCTATGAGGTAATAACTCTAAGTTACCCATAACTCTCCCCAGGGTCATCGTGAGTGGCGTTTGGTGTTTATTTCTCCCCATTTCCTGACTAAGTTTATACTAACAAATATACTTTTTTTTTTTTTTTTTTACATAAATGGCATATTTATCTTAGTCATCTAGTGCTGCTATAACAGAAATACCACACGTGGGCGGCTTTAACAAACAGAAATTTATTCTCTCACAGTCTTGGAGTCTAGAAGTCCGAATTCAGGGCGCCAGCTCCAGGGGAAGGCTTTCTGTCTCTATTTGCTCTTGGGGAAGGTCCTTGTCATTCATCTTTCCTTGGTCTAGGAGCTTCTCAGCACAGGGACCCGGGGTGCAAAGGATGTGCTATTGTCCTGGCTCTTGTTTCTTGGTGGTATGAGGTCCCCTGTCTCTCTGCTCACTTCTGTCTTTTATATCTCAAAAGAGATTGACTCAAAACACAGACTACCCCTGCAGTTTGAGTCCTGCCTCATTAACATAACTGCAGTAATCCGCATTTACATCATAGAGGCAGGATTTACAACACAGAGGAAAATCAGTTCAGGTAACAAAATGGTGGATCGTCACACAATACTGAGAATCATGGCCTAAGCTGACACACATTTTGAGGGGACACAAGTCAATTCATAGCAATATTATACATAATCATCCTTTTTTTTTACCTAAAGAGGTACCACGTCTAAAAAATCTTTCTAAATTCTCCCCTGTTCCCCAGCTTCTCCCTGCAACCCCCATAGCCTTACGGAGCCCCCACCACCTTCCTGGCCTTGACGCCAGCGCCCTGCCTCTTGTTCTCTCTGCTCTATTCCCATTGGGCATCTGCCTGGTCCTCACCCTAGGCACCCAGCTGAGGGCTGTGAGGGTGAGCTGAAGGAGGCCCTTGTAGAATTCACATTTCCTACACAGGAAGTAGAAACTGCCCTGGGGGAGGAGGAAATAATGGAAGGGAAGTTGTTCTCATTAGTCAGTGCTCTTTGGTTAGAAGTAACAGAAACTCAAACTTGCTAACGTGAAAAAAAAAAAAAAAAGGTAGATGACTTCAGGTGTGGCTTGATCCGGGGGTCAGACAACCTCAGAAATCTGCCAGTTTCCACCTCCTGCCCTTTGTGTTGACATCTCCTGGGGGAGGGCAGCCCTTCCCAGGGTGGCAAAGGAAACGCCAGGGGTCCCAGCTCACACCCTGCCTGGTAAGCAACCCCAGAAAGCAGAGAGAACCTTTCCCCCAAATGCTCCAGCTCAAATCCCAGGGCAGACTCTCATTGCCCCACTTGGGTCACATGTCCGTCCCCAAGCCAGTCGCCACAGCCCTGGTCCTATGGGGTGATCCTGCTGTGGCGGGACTCCAGATACAGCCCCTCCCACACTCATGCCCGAAGACAGCTGGGCAGCCCCAGAGATCTGGGGTTCTGGGGTGCAGGTGGTGACAGGACCCCTCCCACCCTCTTTACTCAGGGACCGCAGGATCTCTCATGGGATTTTCTTAAGCAGGAGACTGGCTGAGCCACATCCAATCAAACATGTGTTCACTTGGCCCCATCCTGCCCTGGCCTGCCTCATGGAGGAGGTCCTGGCTGAAGCCCAGGGTAGGAGGGACCCTGATGACCCCTGGGCTGGGCCCAGGCTCAGGCAAAGGGAAGGAGCAGAGCTGAGAATGAGCTCCTGGGGAGTCACGGCCAGGCGCTGACGCAGCAGCCTCCCCTCCACCTACACAGGCATGTATCTTGAGCTGTGCCTCCAGGGAATCTGCTAAGTCCAGGCAAATTACCTCTAGAGGAGGAGGCTTGACCAGAGGGGAAACAAAGGCTGTGGGGATGGGGTCAGGCAGGGTGGGGGTGGGCCCAGGGCTGGGCACCTCTCCCTCCTCCCCTACAATCCCTCTAGTGTTCGGCCCCCATGCAGTGCCTACTCTATGCACTCCCTGCAGGGCACAGTACTTTCTGTATGGACTCTGCACAGCACAGTGCCTGCTGTATACCCTCCATGCAGGGTGCAGAACCTGCTATATATGCTTCCTGCTGGACGAAGTCCCTGCTGTATACCCTCCCTACAGGACGTGGTGCCTGCTGTATACCCATCCTGCAGGCCAAAGTGCCTACTGTATACTCTGCCTACAGGATAGAGTGCCTACTGTCTGCACTCTCTCCAGGGCACAGTGCCTGCTGTATGCATTCCCTGTAGGACACCATGGGCTGGGGCACATCTGAGGGGTAGGCTTGTGCACTCTGCAGAGCCCCCAGCCGAGCCTGGGTGATTTTTATCCCCCCTGCCCCAGGCCCCACCCTGAGATGGGTGTGGGCGAGTGTGTGGACTGGCTCCGCCATGTCCCTTCTGCCATCCTCAGTGAACTGTCTCTAGTCAGCCCCCCAGGTCATCAGCTCCCCCATCTCTGACCACCGGTCCCCCATCCATCCTCACCTCGCCCACCTCTCCGTGACTGCCGACACAGTCCACCCCACCCTTTTGGAAGCCCATCCCCTGGAGGCCTCTGAGCACCCACCCATACTCACCGACTTCCCCCCGGCCCTGGCCTCTGACAGATGCTTCAGGCTCAGCCCCGCTCTGTCTACACTAGCTACACCTCATCCACCATGAGAAACACCACCCGTGTGCCGAGGACACCAGCGTCACCTTCTGCAGCAGACTAGGCCCTGGGCTCCAGGCTCAGGTATCCCACCCTCTGCTCGGCAACCTTGGTGTCCCACAGAAGTGGCCACCAGGGTCCCCTCCACCCACTCTCCCCAGCCTGACCTTCTCAGTAAAGGGGGCACATTCTTTCACTCAGAGGCTACCTCCCAGGTGGATCTGCCAGCACGTTTTTCTGCCTCCACTCCCAAACAGGGCTCCTTGCCTCACCCACACCCCCGGGACACCCTTCAGCCTCCTTCCTACTTTCCTGGCTCCCCTCCTGCCCCCCAAAAGTCAGAGGAGACTTTTCCAAATTTCAAAGTAACCCAGGCAACTCCCAGCTTTACTGCCCTCTCTCTGACCTCATCTCCTCCGCCCCAACCCCTAGGCCCTTTGCTCCAGCCACCCAGACCTTCTGACTCTTCCTCTAGTCCACAAAGCTTATTCCAGCCTCAGGGTCTTTGCACTTGCTGTTCCCTTTGCTGCCCCCCTCTTGTGTCCGTCACCTTCTCAGTGAGGACCCTCACTGAAGCCCTACCCCCATCCGCGAGGTCTGGGCTGTTTCCTCCGTTAAGAGGTGGGACTACACCCCAGCAGGGGTCAGCCTCCGCCACTGGCTTGTGATTGGCTGGTTGTTCACAGCTGTAAGGAGCCCTAGTAAAAAAGTAGGTGTCAATAAATGTTGAATGAATGAATGAGTGAATGGTTTTGGTTAGTCCTGTACGGAGGAGCTCCAGGCAGGTGGGCAGACAGAGCTGGACCCAGCAACCCCTCCCTTCACCACTGCCCATGGTCAGGACTCAGGAGAGGCAAGGTGGACTTCCTGGAGGAGGAAGCAAGTTGAGCCTGGGCCAAGCCCTGGGGCAGAAGAGCAGCCGGGGAGGGGTGGTGTCCTCTCCACCCACCTGGCCCTCAGTGCCCCCATCCCCGCAGCCTGGCCGCCAGGGGGTGCCGTGGGGCAACAGCAAGGGACTGGGGTAGAGGACCGGTGAACAGAGAGCACCTGCTGCGTCCCTGCGTGAGCGGGAGTGCGTGCAGACCTCGGCTGGGAAAGGGTGGGGTGGCGGGGAGCCCTAGGGTCACCCTGTTGTCTCCGGTCCGCGCAAACAGCTGAGGTCTGGCTGGGAGGTCCGCAGTGGAAATGGGGAAACTCGGGTCGGAGGGGGTGGGGCCACCACCGGGAAGGAGAGGGCTGCCTGGACCCGGGTCTGGCTCCGAAGCCTCTCGCAGCCCAGGGGCCCGGCAGGGAGGGCGGGAGGAGGGGTGGGGCGGGCGCGTCTTCGGGTGACAGCAGCGCCCGGGAATGCGCCGCCCGGGAATGGGCTCCCCGCCCCTTGCGCCAAGCCCCCTGGTTCTGTTTCTCCCTGGTGCCCTGAGGCCTTCGTCTGGGGCGGCTGGGACCTTGGGGGGGCACCCCTGCCATCGGAAGCCAGGGGTCCGGGCTTCCCCGTCACTGAGGAGGGCGACCCTGGGGCAGGGCTGGGTGGGGAGACGGATCACGGGACCCCAGCTGGGACGCGCTCCAGGCTTCTGCGGGGAGCGGGCAGCGCCCCGGACACCCGGAACCGGGCAGGGCGACCTCGGTGCGAGCACATTCCCGGGCCCTGAGCACCGCGCCCAGAATAGCAGCCCCAGCGGCGCCCCCCCTCCCCAGCTGCGCCCCGCCCTGGGCTTTCCAAGGGCACCCGGACCCTGACGTCCGAACACCAGACCGCGGCGCTGGGAGGCTAGAGAGCCCGCCGGGCAGGCAGTCCCCTGCCGCAGATCCGTGCGGAGGCGCGGGACGGCCGCGCGGGGGCGCACGGGGCCGAGGCCCCTCTGGACCCCGGCCTGGGCGGGCCCCAGGAGGCCCGGTGGGAGGGACCCGCACCGGGTTCCCCCCGCCCCTCACCTCGGGCCCCGACGCTTCCTTCAGCACTGCGGCAGCCTGGGAGTCCGATTGCATAGCCTTGGCCGGTAAGTCCCCCTTCCTATCCCTCCACTTTCCCTGCCGGCGTCCAGGCCCTGTGATCCCTCCTTCAGCCTCCCTGAGCCGGCAGGGCTAGGTGGGGTCTGGTGAGGGCAGCCATCGCCAGAGGGGGAGCTTAGTCCCTGGTCTTCCTGGGGAAACCCAGGCCCAGAGGTGCGGTTTGTCCTAAAATCACCTTGCAGGTAAGGGGTCCAGACAAAACAGGAGGTGGAGGGGCGGATGTCTTGCTCCTTGGGGAGACCAGTCTGGGGAGTGGGAAGTTTGCTCATTCTAGCCCCCCATTTTCCATCACCTAGACCCCCACTTCAGCAAGCCAGTGCTGAGGGTCGGGGTGGGGGGTTGTCAGAAGGTCAAGTCCCCTCCCCACTTTCTGGCTTCTGGCCTTGCCAGCTTCCTGCTTCCTGGGTTTGCTGGGGTTCTGAGCTCTGAGAGGGATGGAGATGAAGCTGGCCTAATGTGGTCCTCAGACCAGCCCTGGCCCCCCCGGGTTCTCAGCATCTCAGGCCCAGACCCCACAGTGTTGAGGTCTAAATGTCAGAGCTGGAAGGGACAGAAACTGGGGAAGCTGAGGGTCCAGAGGGGCCATGGTCCAGGTGGGACCCCAGCCTTCTCCCCATGGGCTGGAGGTCACCAGTGTGTCCTGCCTGTCCTTTGGGTACTGCTGACCGCCAGCTGCCTAGCCCCAGCCTGAGAAAGGCCTCATGGGGTGGCGAGCTCCCATCCCCCTTTCTCCTGGCAGGCCAAGGTCACATGGAGCAGGGGCTGGCGAATGATTTTACCCTTCACCGACAGGTGGGGAAACTGAGGCCCAGGGCAGCAAAGTCTTCCACCCCAGCTATCCCCTTACTCCCTCCTTTCCTCCACCAGCCTCATCAGTGGTCTCTTTCTTGCAGGCCACCCTGGTACTCCCTCCCACGTTCTCTGCAGATGAGGCCATGAGGCACCCACTGGATCGGGAACAGGTCACCCCTCCTGCCCTATCCCCAGTCCTGGAGGCCAGGGTGCTGGATTGTCGGGGGGGGGGCCTCTGCCAGGGCCCTGGCCCCTGACCCAGCCCCTACTGGCCACACCCTATGCAGGGTCTCAGAGAATCATGGATTGAGTCCAGCTGGTCCCCACTGTACAGATGGGGAAACTGAGGCCTGGGGAAGGGGAGTGGCTGGCCTCCAGCCACACAGGAAGGTATAAGCAACGATGGTGAGGGGGGTAGGGAGGGGGCCCCAGCTCTAGGAGACCTCTGTGCGCTATCTTTGAATGATCGCTTCAATCATCAAACATTTATTAAGCAGCTACTGTGTGCACTCCAACACAATAGCCAACCAGTAGCAGTAATTAGTGATTAAACAGCAGGTCATTGTGCCGTGCCAGGCTCTGCACCTCCTGCCTTCCTGACCTTATCCAATGGACCCCTCAAAACTTTCCTGTAAGGGGGGGTTCTATTATTGCCCCGTTTTTCAGAGACGAGGCTCACAGAGGTAGTTACTGTGCAGGGTCACCCAGCCAGTCAGGGTGGGGCTGGGGCTCCAACCCTGGTCCACTGGCAGCTCCTACTACAGATACCCTCTTTGCTCCGCCAGACCTTTCCCACCCCAGAACTTCCTGCTGCTGCTCGGGACCCTCCTGAGCTGTGGCCTGGGGGGCAGTGCTCAGGTAAGGAGGCCATGAACCCAGAGGCAGGTGGGAATAGGGACCCAGACAGCAGTATGGGGTCACCGCTGTCTGTGCCGCTCTCTCCCCAAGTAGGGTCCAGGCGAGTGGACTCCGTGGGGTTCTTGGACCCACTGTTCCAGCTCATGTGGGCAGGGAGTCTCCGTGCGCAGCCGGCGCTGCATCCGGTAAGCAAAGGGTTGGGGCTCCAGCCAGGTGGAGCGGGGGGGGGGGGTCCCTGCCCCTCCTCTCCTGATAGCCCAGCCCAGCCCCTAGCCGCACCCTTGGCCTGCCCACACATGCTGTGCCCTTTAATCCCACTGATCCAGCTGGAATGCGGGTGGGGTTGGAGGGGTGGAGGGGCAGACAGCCACCTCTGGGGAGGGGGTCCCTGGGAATCCTGGCCAGCTCTGGGCTCCCTCCTCTGCAGGTTTCCTGGGGAAGAGCCATGCTGGGGGGACACCCATGAGTACCGCCTCTGCCGGTTGCCGGTAAGCTCTGTCATGCCCCAGAGTCTGCCCTGAAGGCCTCCTGCTTCCTTGATCATATCCGCAAGTATACCTGCCACTCTGCCAGGCTTGGTGTGGGCTAGCAGAGGGGGAATCTGGAAGCCTGTCCCAGCCTCTGACCCACCCACCTCTGCCCCCAGGACTGCCCCCCAAGTGCTGTGCCCTTCCGAGACTTACAGTGTGCCCTCTACAATGGCCGTCCTGTCCTGGGCACTCAGAAGACCTACCAATGGGTGCCCTTCCACGGGGGTGAGTAGCCTGGTTGGTCCAAAGGAAATGACTCAAGGCTAGCAGGAAGAGGGTTCTGCCAAGGAGGAAGGGGGACTTGGAGGGCTGCATGGAGAAGTAAGCATTACTGCTAGGGCTTTGAAGGATGTGTAGGAGTTGGTCAAGTGAAGGAAGCATGAAGCAGGGGCAGAGGAAAACAGGTCCCATTCTGCAATTCTGCATAGAGATGAACACCAGGCTGAGGATTTCCTTGGGGCTGTATCCAGAGGACAACAGTTCTCAGACTCATTCCAGTAGCAGAAAATATTGCCACATTGAGCTGAAAATAGTGGGTTATATAACTGTGTGCCCGGGGCAGCGCACCTCCAGATTCAAGGGAGACAGGTAGCTTCAGACACCACAGTGGAGGCAGACACAGATAAGGCAAGCCTAGAACAGAGAAAGTTCCATCCATCAGCTTCATGGATTTGTTTTGCCCTGAGAACTGGGGGAAGCCTGCCATGATCCTACCCCTGCCAAAGCCTGCCAGGGCCAGCTGGGGCTCCGTTCCAGCCAGCTTCTGCCAGCCAGGCTCAGGGAAGTGGGAGCCAGAGGCAGCTTAGAAGTAGGAGCAGGGATTGGGGCTGTGGACCCAATGTAACGGGACAGACTTAGACGGCCCATCCAGCCCCACTGCCAGGCAGAAGGGGAAAGTGACGCCCACAGAGAGCCAGCGGCACACCCAGGCTACAGGGACTCAGTCAGCACTAGATAAACATTTTTTGTTGGGTGCGTGCTGAGTGCTGGGCCCAATTGCCGAGCAAGTATCCCTGAGCCTAGAACACTGTCTGAACGATTCCAGGTGCTCAGTGAGTGTTTATGGAACAAATGAATAAGTGAATGAGCAAAGGGTAATAATGTTAACGTTATCCATTATGTGTTATACATGTAAAGACTCCTCATATTAGGGCATGAATGAATGAATGATTACAGACCCACCGTACCTTCAAGGGGAGAGTTCCAGGGAGCCAGAGGCAGAACCTTGACATGAAGCTTTAACTGCCTCTGGGCGCCATCTGCCCAGTGGGGGCACAACTCTGAAGGCCGCCTGAGAGGGCGCTGGGACTCAGAGGATCCTCCTGTCCCTAGCGCCCAACCAGTGCGACCTCAACTGCCTGGCCGAGGGCCACGCCTTCTACCACAGCTTTGGCCGCGTCCTGGACGGCACCCCCTGCAGCCCAGGCGTGGAGGGGCTCTGCGTGGCTGGCCGCTGCCTCGTGAGGACTCCCCAGGCCCCACTGCCAGCCTAATTCTCCTAATTCGCCCTAATTCTCAAGGCCACTTGGTCCTGTCCAGGCCTGGCCTCTTCTCCATCTAGGTCTCTTTACCTGCCTCCAGCCCCCTCTACACCCTGCCCTTTACTTCAAGGCCCCACCCCTGAGGTTTTCTGGGTTCCACCCTTGCTCCATTCTAGGTTCCACCCTTTTTCCATCCAGGTCCTAATCTCCAAACCAAAAAACCAAACCCACTGCCATCAAGTCGATCCCCCACTCTTAGTGACCCTGTAGGACAGAGTAGAACTGTCCCATTGGGGTTCCGAGGCTGTAATCTTTACAGGAGCAGATCGCCACATCCTTCCCCCACAGAGAGGCTGGTGGGTTCAAACCACCAACCTTCTGATTACCAGTCAAGGGTTTCACCCTGCGTCACCACCGTGGCGTCTTTTGTAATCTCCAGACCTGCCCTTATCCCCTCCCCACCCCATTCCTTTTACCTTCAGGCCCCGCCCCTGCCCTAGGCCCCCCTGACTAAGCCCCGCCCCAGGCTCTGCCCCCAAGCCCAATTCTTGTTAACACCTGCCTCTCCCGTAGGCCCCGCCCCTGCCTCCTTCCCGGCTCCGCCCCAGACCCCAATCCTTTTACTTTCAGGCCCCATTCCTCCCCAAGCCATGCCCCCAGGCCTCATTCTTTTAGCGCCAGACTCCGCCCCCTCCCCAGGCCCCGCCCCTCCCGGCCCGGGGGCCGTCCTGACGCAGCCCCTGTCCCCTCGCCCCTTTAGAGCGCCGGATGTGACGGGCTGCTGGGCTCGGGCACCCGCGAAGACCGCTGTGGCCGCTGTGGCGGCGCCAACGACTCGTGCCTCTTCGTGCAGCGCGTGTTCCGCGATGCCGGTGACCACCCGCCCTGTCCTCAGCGCGCGCCGGGAGCGGTCCCTTTAACTACCCGCGGGGCCCCGGAAGCGAGGTCCCGCGCTGATTGGGCACTCTGGGGCCCAGCCCCCTTGCTCATCATCTTGATTGGACCCTGCCAGATTGTCCCGCCCTTCCCTCAACTGACCGGGTTTTAACCCCTTCCCTGCTGCATTGAGGCCGGTGGTGTAGTGGTTAAGAGCTGCTGCTGCTGCTGACCAAGAGGTCGGCAGTTCGAATCCACCAGGCACTCCTGGAAACTCTATGGGGCATTTCTACCCTGTCCTATAGGGTCGCTATGAGTCCGAATCGACTTCAGAACAAGGGGTTTGGTCTTTTTTGTTTCATGGTACCTCCAAGTGTTTCCGGAGGGTTTTCTGGGTACCAGGACCCTTGCTAGCCACCTCACCTGCAGGATCTTATTTAATTCTCAAATCGCCTCTGCGGCGGCTACTACACACCTCCACCCTCCCACCCAGGTGCCTTCGCCGGGTACTGGAACGTGACCCTGATCCCCGAAGGCGCCAGACACCTCCGCGTCACCCATCGGAGCCGCAACCACCTGGGTAGCTCAGGGTCTGAGAGGGGAGGCTGCGAAATGCGGGTGGTTGTCCCTGTTTACAGCTGGGGAGACTGAGGCCGGGGTAAGGGGCCTGAGGAAGAGGTTGGGCAGGTTCCCAGGAGCCAGCTGACCCTCCCCTTGCAGCGCTGATGGGGGGCGACGGGCGCTACGTGCTCAACGGGAACTGGGCAGTCAGTCCATCTGGGACCTACGAAGCGGCGGGAACCAGCTTGATCTACACCCGCGCCGCCGGGCCGGAGGAGACGCTGAGCGCCACTGGGCCCACTTCCCAGGACCTGCTCCTGCAGGTGTGGGGCTTGGTCTCCGAGGGACGGGGGGGGGGGGGAGGGCCAGAGGGAGGAGGCTGGGGACAGAGGGTCGGGGGGGAGGCTGGGGACAGGGTCAGAGAGGGGAGGCTGGGGACAGGGTCAGAGGAGAGAGGCTGGGGACAGAGGGTCAGAGGAGGGAGGCTGGGGACAGAGGGTCAGAGAGGGGAGTCTGGGGACAGAGGGTCAGAGAGGGGAGCCTGGGGACAGGGTCAGAGAGGGGAGGCTGGGGACAGAGGGTCAGAGGAGGGAGGCTGGGGAGAGGGGGTCTGAGAGGGAAGGCTGGGTCCTCAGGCTCTCATGGTGCCGGCCCCTCCTCCAGGTCTTCCTTCAGGAGCCTAATCCCGGCGTCGAGTTCGAGTTCTGGCTCCCTGGTGAGCGCTATGGCCCCTTCCAGGCACAGGCGCAGGCACAGGACCTGGGCTGGCCCTTGAGGCAGCCGCAGCCTCGGGAGGTGGAGCCTCAGCCCCCTGAGCCCTCTGAGCCCCCCGCAGCCCCTGCTGCCATCCCCCCACGGATCCTGACCCCAGCCCCAGGTGAGGGTGAGGTGGGCTCGGACGGGGTGGGAGCGAGCAGAGAGATGAGGCCTGCAGCCCTCACAGCCCCGACCCCACAGACCCCTGTGCGCCCTGCCCCGACACGCGCGGCCGCGCCCATCGGGTGCTCCACTACTGCGGCAGCGACTTCGGTGAGACCCCAGACCCCAGCCCTCATCTGACCCCTAAGTAACCGACCTCACCCTTGACCAGAGCGGAGCCCTGTCCTGCCGACCTCTGATCCTGATTAGACCTGACCCTTGACGTGACCCCAACTTGACCTGACCCCAACTTGATCCCCTGATCTGACTCCTAACCCCTCATTGATCTATAACCTGACCTGACCCCAGGCCCCAGCTAACTCAGACCCCTCCCCTAGGTCCCCAGCAGCCCCCAGCCCCCACCCAGCACCTGCTTCCCTCTTCTGTGCAGTGGGGTGTGCCTGTGGGTGTGCAGTGTGGAGTACCAGCAGCCTCAGCGCCTACCTGCCCACAGTTTTCAGGGCCCGTGTGCTTGGCCGCCGTCGCCAGGCCCAGGAGACTCGCTACGAGGTGCGTGTGCAGCTGGTCTACAAGAACCGCTCACCCCTGCGGACTCGCGAGTACGTGTGGGCACCGGGCCGCTGTCCCTGCCCACCGCTGGCCCCCCATCATGAATACCTGCTGGCCGCCCGGCGCCTGGTCAGCCCCGATGGCAAACAGGACCGGCTGCTGCTGCCCCATTCCGGCTATGCCCGGCCCTGGAGCCCAGCTGAGGACAGCCGCGTGCACCTGGCCAGCCGGCACTGCCCTGTCTGAATGCTTAGATGAGACCTGCGTCACATGCAGCAAGAAAGATGCCTGTCTAGGCTAGACCTCTACATATTTCCCCTCTTGTTCTGGCTTCCAGGGAGCTCAGAAATATCTCCAACTGTACCTTTGTGACTCCTCTGTCACACACATACTTAGACCCCCTGCGTGAAGTCAGATCCACTGTCAGGAGCAGGTAGGCACTGGTGAGAACACACTAAGTAGACTCTTTAACTCTTATTTCCTCTATTGCCCTGGCTGCCAGGAAGCTCATTGCTATTTTACACCCAGAAACTCTGTGTCTGCTTTATTTCTCTTGTCTCATGCTCACTTGGCTGGAGACACTGTCACTAACAAGCATAGCCCAGAGGAAGATATGCCTAACAAGATATTGTAATATATACATACATGCATATACATACACACATACACACACACACACCAGTTCCCCTTCTTGCCCCGACTACCAGAAAGCTCATCCCTGCTTTACTCCCTGACGCTCTGTGCTCCCTCTTCCCTCTGCCACTCACACACACCATCAAGTATTCAGAGACAATGTCAGAAACTGGCATGGCATGTTCTTTAGAAGACATGCCCAACCAAACACTGTAAAGTACTAATCTCCCCTTTTGCTCTGGCTACCAGGAAGCTCAAAGATAAGCTTGACACCATCCTCAGTGATTCTGGCTTTCTTTCCTCCAGTTAACACTGCTGTTCATACCTTTTATATTCTTATTTAATTAATTTTTACAAGCACTTTTTTTCTTTTTTTTTAACAAAGCACACCAGTTGCACACACTTGATTGTAGAGATTTGGAGTTGTGGGGTCTGGTAGAGCCAGGTCCACAATCGCACCCTCACAGCATGTCCACAGGTGCTCCCCTCCTTCTCCTGGCCCAGCCCCTACCTCCCCACTTCCTGTCTGACCGCTGTGTGGGGGAAGCCAGGGGAGTATATGAGGATGGGGTGGGTAGGAAAAAAACAGGCTTTAATAGGTCCCTTTGGGGGACACACATTCATCTCAGGTCCACTCAGGGGCCCCTCCCCATCTAGGCAGGCAGGTGAGAGCCCCTGCTGTCAGCCCAGGCCCAACCCCATCACCACACGTGTCTGAGGTGTCTGTAGGGGGGTCACACAGCTGCTTAGCTCACCTTCCTGTGGGGCCACCGCCCTTCTGCCCCTCGCCCTGAACTGAGTGACATGCGTTGTCATTAGGGACAGCCTTTTCTTCCACACTATCCATGGTTGTGTCTTTTTCTGGGACACGGGGAGCCCAGGGCCAGGGAGGGGCGAGAGGGGTGAAGGGCAGAGGAAGCTAATGGGGGCTCCGAGGCAGAGGGAGGGTCTTCCTGTGGGAGTCAGCATGCGGTTCCTGATGTGCAGGTCTTGATCGGCCCAGCCCCTGACCTCGCAGGTGGCCTTCGGCCAGTCTTTGCCCCCTCTGGGTCTCAGTTTCCCCATTGGCGAGTGACTGCCCTTTATTCTGGCCAACACATCCCACCCCAACCTGGGGCATTCTCTTCCTTCATTCATACATTCCAACGAGTATTTATTGAGCGCACACTGTATGCGAGGGACGCAGCAGTGCCGGAGCCGGCCCAGGCCTGGCACCGCCTTCCACCGTCATCAGTAGCAACATGCTGCGTGGGCGAGAGTCCAGGTAGCCCCAAAACCGCAGAGCCCCAGCCCCTCTCTGGAGAGACGCGTGGGGCCCGCGCGCCCCCTGGTGGACACTCTGTAGCACAACGGGAGAAGACGGGATTCGACGCAACCCAAGTTGCAAGCACCCCAAGTGACCTGGACCCGCCTCCCTCGCCTAACGGCAGCTCCGACAGCCAAAGTCCGTCCTCAGGGCACCCACGCAGCCGTCACCATTGCTCCCACAGTTGGCACTCATTATTCTCTCTGCGTCGTTGCCGTTTGGGGGTTATGTCAGGGACTGGGGGGCTGGTTGCTTGGTCCCGACCTCCTGGGCACCTGCCCCACCACCGACTCCCAGGTTCTGCCCCCCGCCATCAGGGCCAGCCGACGGCGGTGAGGACACCCGCTCAGAAGTGTCCAGAGAACAGACAAGGGGAGAGGCCATCGCTGGGTCCCCCTTGGGCGGTGACTCTCAGGCCGTGGTACAATGCTAAGGGACAGGCAGAGGAGCAGGGGCAAGGAGGGAGGAGGCAGCTGGACGTCCCCACGTGGGAGGCTGTCCCCACTGCCATACTCAAGTGGACAATGCGACCAGGTGTCCCTGAAGCAGTGACTCCCCTGGGATTCTGATGCTGGGGCGGGTCATTCCTTAGCCCCCCTCCTCTGTACAGCACTGTGTGCAGTAGTGGCCATGTGACAAGCGGTAATGAACATGGCTTTCTTGCTTGGTTCTTTAGTTTTAAAACAAACACTGAACAATTTAATGAGAAGAATACATTCCCATTTTTAAAGATCCTCAGATTCAGGCAACTATTCGACGTAGGAATTAGCTTTGGCACTTAGATAGATAGCTGCCATGGGGTCCACCCCGTCCCAAGTATAGCGGAACGAACGCTGCCTGGCCCTGCATCATTCTCACGGTTGCTGGAATGTTCCAGTCCGTCGGTGCAGCTTCTGTGCTAACCCATCTCACAGAGAGTCTCCCTCGCCCTGTTGACCCTGCTTCACCCAACACAATGTCCTCCCCCAGTCATCGATCCCTCTTGATGGCCTGTCAAAAGCAAGCAAGTTGCCAAAGTTCTGTTGTGACCCATAGGGTTTTTGTTGGCCGATTTTTGGAAGTTGATTGTCAGGCCTTTCTTCCTACTCACCTTAGTCTGGAAGTTCCTCTGAAAATTCATTCGGCATCAGAACAACACGCAAGCGTCCACTGACAGACAAGTGGTAGCTGTGCACGGGGTGCACTGGCCAGGAATCAAACCCAGGTCTCCCACATGGGATGCCAGGATTGTACCACTGAACTATCACTGACCCCAATTCAATATGAGTGGTTCCTTATAAAAGAGAAGACAGAGGGAAGAAGGCCATGTGAGGATCAACCCACAAGCCAAGTGACTCCTGGGGCCAGGAGACAAGGAAGGATCCTTTCCTACGGCCTTTGGAGAGAGCACAGCCCCGCCAACACATTGATTTCAGACTTCTGGCCTCCAGAGCTGAGAGAGGACGAATTTCTGTGGTTTTAAGCAGCCCAGTTTGTGGTTCTTTGTCCCAGTAGCCCCAGGAAATAAGACACCCTACACTCTGTACTCCCTCCCAAGAGAAACAAGAGCTCTGCCCACCAAACCCTAGTTCTAGAATGTTCCTAGCAGCCTTAATCACAACAACCCAAAGCTGGAAACAACCCAAATGTCTGTCAACAGTGTTATTGTTAGTTGCCATCAAGTCGATTCCAACTTATGGTGACCCCAAATGTGCAGAGCAGAACTGAGCCATAGGGTTTTCAAGGCTGTGACCTTTCCCAGAAGCAGATTGCCCAGCCTTTCTTCCAAGATGCCTCTGTGTGGGTTGAAATCACCAGCCTCCCACTTAGTCATTTGTGCCACCCAGGGACTCTATCATCAACAATGAGAAGGGCGGGGTAAACACCCACAGGGTGGAATACTATACACCAGTGAAAAAGACAGGAATACTGATACCAAAAACACAGTGAGGAAACTCCCAGCCATGATGCCAAGGGAATGAGCCAGACACAGCAGAGGACAGAACACACGGTGTGTGACTTTTACGGGCATGGTGGGAGAAGTTGGGAGAGGGGTTACCTCTGGGGGTGGGTACTAGCCATGAGTGCTGGCTATATTTTCCGTATGATTAAATAAAAAAAATAATGAATAATAAAACTTGAAGGGTTAAAGATCATTATTTCCACCTGGCAAAACGGGTGTGTTCTCCATGCCTGTGCCCTTGGGTGAGCTGGCTGAGTGGGGCTCAGGATTGGTCTTTGGAGGGGCTGGGCTGGGTGGTTTTTCAGTGTCCCAGGAGGCCAAGGGTGAGAGGCAAAGCTGCTGCAGAGCTGGCCTGGGAAACTTCTCTCGGCCATGGGCGGACCAGATTCCTCAGCAGCTGTGCCAGCGAGAAGCAGATCCCAAGATTGCTCTTGCAGGCTCAGTGCAGACTTCTCAGCAGGTGGTGGGGAGTATTAATTAATGATTACCCTCTATCCCTCCCTGCTCCATCCTCAGGAAAACCAAAGTCCTCACCACACCCTACAAGAACCTTCGGGTTGGCCCCACGGACTCCCCTCCCAAGAGTTCCCCTCGCTCACCTGGCTCTTCCTCACTCACCAGGCTGGTCCTGCCTCAGTGCCTTTGCACATGCGGTCACCTCTGCCTGGACTGCTCTTGAACTAGATATCCCCAAGATGCCTGCCCTCACCTCCTCCTTTAGGTCTTTTCTCAAATGTCACTTTCACCAAGAGGCCTCCCCCGACCTTCCTTGACTGTCTTAGTCATCTAGTGCTGCTATAACAGAAATACCACAAATGGGTCACTTTAACAAAAAGAAATTTATTCTCACACAGTCTAGGAGGCTAGAAGTCTGAATTCAGGGTGCCAACTCCAGGGAAAGGCTTTCTCTCTCTGTCAGCTCTGGAGGAAGGTCCTTGTCATCAATCTTCTCTGGTTGAGGAGCTTCTCAAAGCAATGATTCCAGGTCCAAAGGACTGACTCTTGTTTCGTGGTGGTATGAAGTCCACATGTCTCTCTGCTCGCTTCTCTCTTTTATATCTCAAAAGAGATTGACTTAAAACACAACCTTATCCTGTAGATTGAGTCCTGCCTCGTTAACATAACTACTACTGATCCCACCTCATTAACATCATACAGGCAGGATTTACAACATTTAGGAAAAAAGATGACAAAATGGCGGACAATCACACAATACTGGGAATTGTGGCCTAGCCAAGTTGACACACATTTTGGGGGACACAATTCGGTCGATAGCACTGACATTGCGGCCCTGCCTCCAACTCTGCTTCTCCTCCTGGCAGCATTTCTCCCCCACCCGCACGTGTTAATATTTAACATGCCGACTGTCACCTCCCCAAATCCACAGGGGCCAGGATTTTTTCCATTTATTTTATTTTTATTGTTGTTGCGAATATCCGCAGAAATACACCAATCAACAGTTTCTCCATGTACAATTCTGTGACTCCGATGACATTCTTCTAGCCGTGCACCCATTCTAATTCTCCTTTTCTGAGTTGTTCCTTGTCCATTAGCATAAACTCACTGCCCCTGAACGGTCTATCTAACCCATCCAGTTGCTGTTGTCAATTTGATTTCATATGGACATAACTTAAAAGAGTATAATGCTCAACACAGATAATCCTTACTAGTTAAGCTAAACTATTGTTGGGTTTTAAGAAGACTTCAGGTGATATTATTGGTTTAAGGTTTAAAGATGATCTCAGGGCAATAGTTTTGGGGTTCATCCAGGCTCCATGGCTTCAAAAAGTCTGGAGTCCATGAGAATTTGGAATTCTGTTCTGCATTTTGAGGGCAGGGATTTGTGTCTGTTTGAGTGACTGTATAAAATGGCGGCAGTAGTAGCAGCATCAGTAACAGCATCAGAACCTGTCTCACTTCAGGGGGACACTGCCCAGGGTCAAGACCAGCCAAAGGCTGATCCCTATGAGACGGAGGTCAGACATACCTCCACTCTCCAAACTTTTTGCCAATTCTGACACCAGTCGTCCCTCCCTCAGCACTCTTTACTTCTCTTCTGGGTTCGATAATTCCTTGCAATGGCTACACAGAACTCACAGATCATACTCATAATTATGGGGTTTATTAAAAAAGAAGTACAGCCAGAGTGCTCCTTACAATCTAGGATGGTGAGACTTCATCTCACATTCTTTGGACAGGTTATCAGGAAGGCAAGCCCCCGGAGAAGGGCATCAAGCTGTGTAAAGTGGAGGGTCAGTGAAAAAGAGGAAGACCCTCAATGAGATGAACTGACATAGTGGCTGCAACAATGGGCTCAAACATAGAAACGATTGTGAGGATGGTGCAGGACAGCGGTGTTTTTTGCGCACTGGGTCACTTTGAGTTGGAACTGACTCAACGGCATCTAATAACAGTAACAAAAAACAGAGTACAATTCAAGATCAGGAAGCTGTAGGCAAAGTCTCCCTTCTTCAGTGCAGAACAGCTCTCTCAGCTCCTCTCAGGCCCCTGAGGATAGACTCCTCTCAGCCCCTCAGGACAGGCTCCCCTCAGCCCCTCAGTAAAGACTCCCCTCAGCCCCTCAGGACAGGCTCCCCTCAGCCCCTCAGGACAGACTCCCCTCAGCCCCTCAGGACAGACTCCCCTCAGCCCCTCAGGACAGACTCCCCTCAGCCCCTCAGGACAGACTCCCCTCAGCCCCCTCAGGACAGACTCCCCTCAGCCCCTCAGGACAGACTCCCCTCAGCCCCTCAGGACAGACTCCCCTCAGCCCCCTCAGGACAGACTCCCCTCAGCCCCCTCAGGACAGACTCCCCTCAGCCCCCTCAGGACAGACTCCCCTCAGCCCCCTCAGGACAGACTCCCCTCAGCCCCCTCAGGACAGACTCCCCTCAGCCCCCTCAGGACAGACTCCCCTCAGCCCCCTCAGGACAGACTCCCCTCAGCCCCCTCAGGACAGACTCCCCTCAGCCCCTCAGGACAGACTCCCCTCAGCCCCCTCAGGACAGACTCCCCTCAGCCCCCTCAGGACAGACTCCCCTCAGCCCCCTCAGGACAGGCTCCCCTCAGCCCCTCAGTAAAGACTCCCCTCAGCCCCTCAGGACAGGCTCCCCTCAGCCCCTCAGGACAGACTCCTCTCAGCCCCTCAGGACAGACTCCCCTCAGCCCCTCAGGACAGACTCCCCTCAGCCCCCTCAGGACAGACTCCCCTCAGCCCCTCAGGACAGACTCCCCTCAGCCCCTCAGGACAGACTCCCCTCAGCCCCCTCAGGACAGACTCCCCTCAGCCCCCTCAGGACAGACTCCCCTCAGCCCCCTCAGGACAGACTCCCCTCAGCCCCCTCAGGACAGACTCCCCTCAGCCCCCTCAGGACAGACTCCCCTCAGCCCCCTCAGGACAGACTCCCCTCAGCCCCCTCAGGACAGACTCCCCTCAGCCCCCTCAGGACAGACTCCCTTCAACCCCCTCAGGACAGACTCCCCTCAGCCCCTCAGGACAGACTCCTCTCAGCCCCTCAGGACAGACTCCCCTCAGCCCCTCAGGACAGACTCCTCTCAGCCCCCTCAGCACAGGCTCCTCTCAGTCCTGCTCTCTGTCACCACTGGCTCTGCCACTGGGGTCCTTCCAGACCTCTCACTGTCTTCAGCGTTACAGCCCTTGACTTGTATTAGAGCTCTTTTTAGGAGGTTCATTTGCCTCCTTGCTCTGTTTGTTTTCTTTCTCCTTTCTGCTTTTCTTCATACTGCTTTCTGCCTGGAAAACCTCTGTTATGTTTGCTTCATATACGCATAAATTTCTTGTCATTTTCAAGGAATGGCCATCCCACCAGGGCCACGGACTGACCAATCCCCTCTTGGTGGCCCACAGACTCTTTATTTAAATATATGCAAAGCTGGGCTACAACTCACCTCATTTGCATAGTTTATTGACCAATATCTGCAAGGTGCATACTAATCACAGGGCAGGCTGCATTGAAACTATGAGTTGTTTATAGCTTACCCAGAAAATGTAATTAACCTGGACAAAAGTAACAGACCCTCTGGGGTAGAAAACTAGGGCAAAGGTAACTAACTCCTCAGGGCTTATGGGAAAATTCTCTCAAGATGTTCCAAAAAACCAAGGCAAAAGGCCACATAAAGGAACCCATTTCACCACATTGGTTACCCATATCTCCTGGAACATGGTCTGGTATACACTAGGTGCTCAATATTTGCAGAATAGCCGGGTGAATGCATTGGGCTTTCTCACTGTCAGCACTGGGTTGTCCCAGGGGAGGATTAGCCAATAAGCATGGTAAGCATAGGCTTACTTGTGCTTATTTACCAATCTGTAGCAAACAATTTCAAAAACCAGATTTGTTTCAAAAAACAGAGGCAACGCTGGAAGTGCTCACTCGTCTATGCCAAGAAATTTGGAAGACAGCTACCAGGCCAACTGACTGGAAGAGATACATATTTATGCCTATACCAAAGAGGGGTGATCAACCGAATGTGGAAATTATCATGCAATATTATTAATTTCACACACAAGTAAAATTTTGCTGAAGATAATTTAAAAACGGTTGCAGCAGTACATCACCAAGGAACTGCCAGAAATTCAAGCCAGATTCAGAAGAGGACGTGGAACAAGAGATATCATTACTGATGTCAGATGAATCTTGGTTGAAAGCAGAGAATACCAGAAAGATGGTTACCTGTGTTTTATCGACTATGCTAAGGCATTTGACTGTGCGGAGCATAACAAATTATGGATAACATTGCGAAGAATGGGAATTCCAGAACACTTACTTGTGCTCAAGAGAAACCTGTACATAGACCAAAAGGCAGTCATTCAAACAGAACAAAGGGATACTGCATGGGTTAAAATCAGGAAAGGTGTGGGTCAGGGCTGTATCCTTTCACCATACCTATTCAATCTGTATGCTTAACAAAAGCTCCGAGAAGCTGGACTGTATGAAGAAGAACGGGGCATCAGGATTGGAGGAAGACTCATTAACAATCTGCGTTATGCAGATGAAGGTAAAGAGGACTTGAAGCACTTACTGATGAAGGTCAAAGACCACAGCCTTCAGTATGGATTACATCACAACATAAAAAAAACAAAACTCCTCACAACTGGACCAATAAACAACATCATGATAAACAGAGAAAAGACTGAAGTCGAATATTTCATTTTACTTGAATCCACAATCAATACTCACGGAAGCAGCAGTTAGGAAATCAAACGACATGTTGCATTGGGCAAATCTGCTGCAAAAGACCTCTTTAAAGTGTTATAAAAGCAAAGGTGTTGATTTTAGAACCTATTATACAGCCACGGTAGTCAAAACAGCCTGGTACTGGTACAACAACAGGCACATAGACCAATGGAACAGAATTGAGAACCCAGATATAAATCCATCCATATATGAGCAGCTGATATTTGACAAAGGCCCAGTGTCAGTTAATTGGGGAAAAGATAGTCTTTTTAACAAATGGTGCTGGCACAACTGGATATCTATTTGCAGAAAAATGAAACAGGACCCATACCTCACACCATGCACAAAAACTAACTCCAAGTGGATCAAAGACCTAAACATAAAGACTAAAACGATAAAGATCATGGAAGAAAAAATAGGGACAACCTTAGGAGCCCTAATACAAGGCGTAAAGAGAGTACAAAACATCACCAAAAATGACGAAGAGAAACCAGATAACTGGGAGCTCCTAAAAATCAAACACCTATGCTCATCTAAAGACTTCATCAAAAGAGTAAAAAGACCACCTACAGACTGGGAAAGAATTTTCAGCTATGACATCTCCAACCAGCGCCTGATCTCTAAAATCTATATGATTCTGTTGAAACTCAACCACAAAAAGACAAACAACCCAATCAAGAAGTGGGCAAAGGATATGAACATGCGCTTCACTAAAGAAGATATTCAGGCAGCTAACAGATACATGAGAAAATGCTCTCGATCATTAGCCATTAGAGAAATGCAAATTAAAACTATGATGAGATTCCATCTCACTCCAACAAGGCTGGCATTAATCCAAAAAACACAAAATAATAAATGTTGAAGAAGCTGCGGAGAGATTGGAACTCTTACACACTGCTGGTGGGAATGTAAAATGGTACAACCACTTCGGAAATCTATCTGGTGTTTTCTTAAAAAGTTAGAAATAGAACTACCACACAACCCAGAAATCTCACTCCTCGGAATATACCCTAGAGAAATAAGAGCCTTCACACAAACAGATATATGCACACCCATGTTTATTGCAGCTCTGTTTACAATAGCAAAAAGCTGGAAGCAACCAAGGTGTCCATCAACGGAGGAATGGTTAAATAAATTGTGGTATATTCACACAATGGAATACTACGCATCGACAAAGAACAGTGACAAATCTGTGAAACACTTCATAACATGGAGGAACCAGGAAGGCATTATGCTGAGCGAAATTAGTCAGAGGCAAAAGGACAAATATTGTATAAGACCACTATTATAAGATCTTGAGAAACTGTATAAACTGAGAAGAACACATACTTTTGTGGTCACGAGGGGGGGAGGGAGGGAGAGGGTTATTTACTGATTAGTTAGTAGATAAGAACTGCTTTACGTGAAGGGAAGGACAATACTCAATACACGGAAGGTCAGCTCAACTGGACTGGACCAAAAGCAAAGAAGTTTCTGGGATAAACTGAATGCTTCAAAGGTCAGCAGAGCAAGGGCGGGGGTTTGGGGACTATGGTTTAAGGGGACTTCTAAGTCAATTGGCAAAATAATTCTGTTATGAAAACATTCTGCATCCCACTTTGAAATGTGGCGTCTGGGGTCTTAAATGCTAACAAGCGGCCATCTACGATGCATCAATTGGTCTCAACCCACCTGGATCAAAGGAAAATGAAGAACACCAAGGTCACACGATAACTATGAGCCCAAGAGACAGAAAGGGCCACATGAACTAGAGACTTACATCATCCTGAGACCAGAAGAACTAGATGGTGCCTGGCCACAACCGATGACTGCCCTGACAGGGAGCACAACAGAGAACCCCTGAGGGAGCAGGAGATCAGTGGGATGCAGACCCCAAATTCTCATAAAAAGACCAGACTTAATGGTCTGATGGAGACTAGAGGAATCCCGGCGGTCATGGTCCCCAAACCTTCTGTTGGCCCGGGACAGGAACCGTTCCCGAAGACAACTCATCAGACATGAACGGACTGGACAATGGGTAGGAGAGAGATGCTGATGAAGAGTGAGCTACTTGTATCAGGTGGACACTTGAGACTATGTTGGCATCTCCTGTCTGGAGGGGAGATGGGAGGGTAGAGAGGGTTAGAAACTGGCAAAATTGTCACGAAAGGAGAGACTGGAAGGGCTGACTCATTAGGGGGAGAGTAAGTGGGAGTATGGAGTAAGGTGTATATAAACTTGTATGTGACAGACTGACTTGATTTGTAAACGTTCACTTAAAGCTCAATAAAAATTATTTAAAAAAAAAAAAAAAAAGCAAAGGTGTTACTTTGAGGACTAAGGTGCACCTGACCCAAGCCATGGTATTTTCAATTGCTTCATATGCCTGCAAAAGCTGGGCAATGAATAAGGAAGACCAAAGAAGAATTAATGCCTTTGAATTATGGTGTTAGTGAAGAATATTGAATATACCATGGACTGCGAAAAGAACCCCCACGTGTCTGTCAGTTTGTCGTACTGTGGGGGCTTGTGTGTTGCTGAGATGCTAGAAGCTATGCCACCGGTAATCAGACACCAGCAAGGTTATCCATGGAGGAGAAGTTTCAGCTGAGCTTCCAGACTAAGACAGACTAGGAAGAAGGACCTGGCAGTCTACTTCTGAAAAGCATTAGCCAGTGAAAACCTTATGAATAGCAGTGGAACATTGTCTGATATAGTGCTGGAAGATGAGCCCCCCAGGTTGGAAGGCATTCAGAAGATGACTAGGGAAGAGCTGCCTCCTCAAACTAGAGTCGACCTTAATGACGTGGATGGAGTCAAGCTTTCGGGACCTTCATTTGCTGATGTGGCATGACTCAAAATGAGAAGAAACAGCTGAAAACATCCATTAATAATTGGAACCTGGAATGTACGAAGTATGAACCTAGGAAAATTGGAAATCGTCAAAAATGAAATGGAATGCATAAACATCAATATCCTAGGCATTAGTGAGCTAGAATGGACTGGTATTGGCCATTTTGAATCAGACAATCCTATAGTCTACTTTGGTGGGAGGGACAACTTAAAGAGGAATGGTGTTGCTTTCAGAGTCAAAAAGAACATTTCAAGATCTATACTGAAGTACAATGCTGTCAGTGATAGGATAATATCAGTACACCTACAAGGAAGACCAGTTAATACGACTATTATTCAAATTTACACACCAACCACAGGGCCAAAGATGAAGAAATTGAAGATTTTTATCAGCTGCTGCAGTCTGAAATTGATCGAACATGCAATCAATATGCATTGATAATTACTGGCGATTGGAATGCAAAAGTTGGAAACAAAGAAGAAGGATCAGTAGTTGGAAAATATGGCCTTGGTGATAGAAATAATGCTGGAGATCGAATGATAGAATTTTGCAAGACCAATGACTTCTTCATTGCGAATACCTTCTTTCACCAACATAAAAGGCGACTATACACATGGACCTCGCCAGATGGAACACACAGAAATCAAATTGACTACATCTGTGGAAAGAGACAATGGAAAAGTTCAATACCATAAGTCAGAACAAGGCCAGGGGCCGACTGTGGAACAGACCATCAATTGCTCATATGCAAGTTCAAGCTGAAACTGAAGAAAATCAGATAAAGTCCACGAGAGCCAAAATATGACCTTGAGTATATCCCACCTGAATTTAGCGACCATCCAAAGAAGAGATTTGACGCACTGAACACTAGTAACCAAAGACCAGACGAGTTGTGGAATGATATCAAGGACATCATACATGAAGAAAGCAAGAGGTCATTGAAAAGACAGGAAAGAAAGAAAAGACCAAGACGGATGTCAGAGGAGAATCTGAAACTTGCTTTCGAAGGTCGAGCAGCTAAAGCAAAAGGAAGAATTGATGAAGGAAAAGAACTGAACAGAAGATTTCAAAGGGTCTCTCAAGAAGACAAAGTAAAGTATTATAATGACATGAGCAAAGAGTTGGAGACGGAAAACCAAAAGGGAAGAACACGCTCAGCGTTTCTCAAGCTGAAAGAACTGAAGAAAAAATTCAAGCCTCAAGTTGCAATGGAGAAGGATTCCATGGGGAAAAATTAAACGACGCGGGAAGCATCAAAGGAAAATGGAAGGAATACACAGAGTCATTATACCAAAAAGAATTAGTTGATGTCCAACCATTTCAAGAGGTGGCATATGATCAGGAACCGATGATACAAAGGAAGAAGTCCAAGCTGCTCTGAAGGCATTGGCGAAAAACAAGGCTCCAGGAATTGATGAAATATCAGTTGAGATGTTTCAACAAACAGATGCAGCTCTGGAGGTGTTCACTTGTCTATGCCAAGAAATATGGAAGACAGCTTCCTGGCCAACTGACTGGAAGAGATCCATATTTATGCCTATTCCCAGGAAAGGTGATCCAACCGAATGTGGAAATTATAGAACAATATCATTAATATCGCACGCAAGCAAAATTTTGATGAAGATCATTCAAAAACGGCTGCAGCAGTATATCGACAGGGAAATGCCAGAAATTCAGGCTGGTTTCAGAAGAGGATGTGGAACCAGGGATATCATTGCTGATGTCAGATGGATCCTGGCTGAAAGCAGAGAATACCAGAAGGATATTTACCTGTGTTTTATTGATTATGCAAAGGCATTCAACTGTGTGGATCATAACAAACTATGGATAACATTGCAAAGACTGGGAATTCCAGAACACTTCATTGTGCTCATGAGGAACCTTTACATAGATCAAGAGGCCGTTGTTCGGACAGAACAAGGGGATACTGATTGGTTTAAAGTCAGGAAAGGTGTGCATCAGGGTTGTATTTTTTCACCATACCTATTCAATCTGTATGCTGAGCAAATAATCGGAGAAGGTGGACTATATGAAGAAGAACGGGGCATCAGGATTGGAGGAAGACTCACTAACAACCTGCGTTATGCAGATGAAGGTGAAGAGGGCTTGAAGCACTTACTAATGTAGATCAAAGACCACAACCTTCAGTATGGATTACACCTCAACATAAAAAAAACAAAAGTCCTCACAACTGGACCAATGAACGGTGAAAAGATTGAAGTTGTCAAGGATTTCATTTTATTTGGATCCACAATCAACAGCCACGGAGGCAGCAGTCAAGAAATCAAAAGATGCATTGCAGTGGGGAAATCTGCTGCAAAGGACGTCTTTAAAGTGCCCAAGAGCAAAGATGTCACCTTGAAGACTAAAGTGCGCCTGACACAAGCCATGGTATTTCCAATTGCATCGTATGCATGTAAAAGCTGGAGAACAAATAAGGAAGACCGAAGAAGAACTGACCCCTTTGAATTGTGGTGTTGGCGGAGAATATTGAATAAACCATGGACTGCCAAAAGAACGAACAAATCTGTCTTAGAAGAAGTACAGCCGGAATGCTCCTTAGAGGCAAGGATGGTGAGACTGCATCTTACGTACTTTGGCCATGTTGTCAGGAGGGATCAGTCCGTGGAGAAGGACATCATGCTGGGCAGGGTACAGGGTCAGTGGAAAAGAGGAAGACCCTCAACGAGGTGGATTGACGCAGTGGCTGCAACAACGAACTTGAACATAGCAACAATTGTGAGGATGGTGCAGGACTTGGGCAGTGTTTCTTTCTGTTGTACAAAGGGTCGCTATGAGTCGGAACAAACTCAGTGGCACTTGACAACATCAACCGTGAACAATTTCACACTTTTTCACCGCACAGCACCTTCTTACAGAATCAAAGCCTCTTCAAATATAGGATCCCTGACAGGGCCTGATGACCTGGGAAGCGAGGGAAACACGGCCTTACTTGTGCTTACTTACTATTCTGTAGCGAAGAGTGTCACAGGGGTTTCTCTTTGATGTGGTACGGTGAAACCCCGGTGACACTGTTCACTACAGAGTAGTAAACAAGCACAAGTAGGTCTGTGCTTACCCTGCTTATTGGGTAATCTGATCCTGGGTGTCACCGCCAAGTAGTGTTGCCCCTTCTGCATTTGAGCTCAGGAGTTCAAGTGGTTTGGAGCTGTCGTGAGAGTTGGAGAGTGCATACCTGGGATCTGCAGGGGACACGCTGGGTCTGCTAAGGGGACAGAGGATTATCCACCAAAGGACTGAGGATTTGGCTGACATGTTTGGGCAGAAACAAGTGTCTCTTGACATTGCTCTTTCTGCTCTTACATTTTACCGGAAGTTGAGCCCAACTAGAATCTTGGAAAGGAACCCAGGTGGTGCAAGAGTTAAGCGTTCAGCTGCTAACCAAAAAGTTGGCAGTTCAAACCCACCCAGCAGCTCCACAGGAGAAAGACCCACAAAGATTGCAGCCAAGGAAACCCTAAGGGGCAGTTCAACTCTGTCACATGGGATTGCTATGAGTTGGAATCAGATCTATGGTGCCAAACAATAACAGTTGGAAAAGCAGTGCTTGGATGGAGTGAGCTACATGGTAGAAGCTGCGGGTCTGAGTGGTTTAAGGGGCGGACTGTAGTGGGCACCATTGTGGGTCTGAGCTAAGGGGCGGACTGTGGTGGGCACAGTTGTGGGTCTGAGCTGTGTAAGGGGTGGACTGTAGTGGGTACTGTTCCCTGGCCCAGATCATCCTGAAACTGTGGCAGCAGGTGAATTGTGACTGCTCCCTGCTCTGGATGGCGGAGCTGCCTCACATATACATGCCCACTAGGTTACAACCCCCATCCCAAGAGTGGGCTGAAGCCAGTGACTGACAGACATGGGGGTACAAATGCCGGTCCCTAGGCTCACAGCAGAGCTAACTCCAGGGTGCAGTTCACACTCCAGTGCTCCCGTGGGATCAGGCTGAGGCCAGCTCCAGCTGAGACCACCTTCTTGCTCAGGTCCTTCTCTCCCTAGCCCCAACACAGGCTCTTCTTCCAGGGAACCAACTTGGACATGGGGTGTTTTATTTCTCTGTATACCCTTGAACTTGACTTGTTAATATTTTGCATCTGTATTCACAACTGAACCGAGAGTATCACCTTTCTTTCTTGTTTTCTTTGTCCTGTGTCGTATCAGGGTTGTGCTGGTCTCATACAAAGTTGTCATTGCTCTACGTTTCCTTCCATTTCTGGGAATGCCAGTCCCTGTGCCTCTTTGCTGAAGGTTTTCCCTAGCTGCTGGCCCTTGCCCTGCCTGCAGGAAGGGCTGGGCAGAATTAACGACCCCCGGCCACCTGAGAACAGCCCTCCACCAGTGGGTGACCGGCATGGGTGGATACATGCTGAGCTTCTCCGCCACTTGGGTGGAATGAGCCTGGGGTGTGTGTTCAACATTGTCTCCCAGAGTTCCTCAGTGTAACTGACTAGACGAAGTGATTTTTGTTAGCTTCCTTAACTTCCTGTCTCAGGCCCTTCTCCCAACTGTTGTTTTCTGGGATTGTCTCCCAAATAAACGGTTGTACTCAAATTCTCATCTCAGCATCTGCTTCTGGGTAGACCCAAACAAGGCCAGGATATTTCCTCTATTTCTCTTCTCTGAAAGAATATTTAGGAGCCCCTGGGTGGCCACCAGGGGTTAAACGCTCCACTACTAGCCAAAAAGTTGGTGGATTGAACCCACCCAGAGGTGCCTCAGAAGAGATACCTCGTGATCTGCTTCCAAAAGGTCACAGCCTTGAAAACTCTATGGAGCACAGTTCTACTCTACACACATGGGGTGGCCAGGAGTTGAGATCAACTTGACTAGAAGTTTTGTTTTTGAGTGGCACAAACAGTTAAGCAATCCACTACTATTTCAAAGGCTGGCAGTTTGAACCCACCCAGAGGTACCTCGAAAGAAAGCCCTGGGAATCTGTTTCGAAAAGGTCATAACCTTTGAATACCCTATGGAGCACAGTTCTACTCTGACACACAGGGGGTTGCCAGGAGTCGGGGTTGGCAGCAACTGGTTTGTTTTTGGTTTTGGAAGGGTATTTGAGAGAAGGGGATGGAGAGTGATGAGTCATTGAGCACAAAGATTTCCTGGGTTTGCAGCCATCTTGGCTGCATGGTGTGGCCTTGAGCAGGTGACTTCACCTCTCTAGGCCTCAGTTTCCTCATCTGTAAAATGGTCCCAATGCACAGGACATTCACTCCCGATTAAGCGAGACACGGCCCGTGAAGCCCCTTGCCCTGGTGGCCCCCAAGGATGGACGGCATAACACAGATTGGCCAGATGAGCTTTTAATGCGCCCCGTCAGCAGGCTAGGTGCTCCAGCTGCCAGCAGTGCCGTAAGCAGCGTAGGCGGTGTTCTTTGAAGTAGGGCCAGGTGTAGGTGAATTTGGAGATCCACTCGCAGGAGGTCTCCAGGGAGGTCTCAGAAGGGGAGCACTTGGCCACTGAGGTGTTGCTGGCATGCCGTGTAGATCGCTTCCAGTGACATTTGCTGGACTTGGGGGCCACATCCCCGGGCTCGCTGGTGGTCCTGCTGGGGGCCCTGCTGGGGGTCCTGCTGGGGGTCTTGCTGGGGGACGGCACTGGCACTGGGATGTTGGTTCCACTGGGGGTCTGGACGGGGGCCGGTATCTGGCTGATGGTGCCGCTGGGATGTTGCGAGGGGGTTGAGGGTTTGCGGGATGTCTGCCCAGGGGCCGTGGGTGTCATGGACAGTCGCGGACGCTGCTGGTTGGGGCCCTGGGGCCGACTGGTGGAGTTGCCTCGTGGATGCGGCCGCCCTCCAGTCTTGCTGGGCAGCTGGGAGCTGCTGGCAGAGCCCATGGGAGGCTGGACACGGCCCCCGGAGCTGGTGGCGACCGGGGATTGAGATCGGGAGTTGCCTGAGGCCTCGTGGGAGGAGACCCCGGGGGTCTTGCCAGGTCCCGAGGGGCTGGTGGGGACCTCAGGCGGGGATCCCGTGGAGGAATCTGTGGAGGGCTGGCGGTCTGGTGCATCCAGCTCCCCAGCCTGGAGGTTTTCACAAGAGTTGGCGGCTGGCTTCACCTGTCCTTCTGCGGCTGTGTCACGTTTGCCCGGCCTGTGGGCAGAGGGCAGTGAGGCCTGTGCCGGCTGTGGCGACAGGGGTGAGGGCAGGGTCCAGGCTGCTGGTGGCCAGCACAAGGTCAGCTTGCAGGGCTGGGCGGCCTCCCTGCAGGGACAGAGTCCCACACACGCCCACATGCACACACATTCACACACACACACATATACATGCTCAGACACACAAACAACACACTTCCTGACACACTCACACATATGCACACACACTTATTCACACTCACACACAGGCACATACTCACACTCATACACATATTTACATGCAGGTACTCTCATGTACACATACAAGCACACACTCGCACCCACGTTCTCACACCTACACACTCACAGCCCCACCTCTCCCAGGGAGTTACCTACGGTTGGCTCCAAGGGCAGCGGGGGGCTCGCCTCCGCCACGGGGGTGATGAAAGCCCGGCTCCGGGCCAGCATCCTCAGGACTGGTTCCCGAGAGCGTGGGGGAGAGAGGCGGACAGTGAGAGGGACAGGAAGCACGCAGTTGGGTGTTGAAACGTCCGGCGGAGGCCAGGCAGAGTTGGGAGAGGGGACGGACAGACAGACCAGGACCAGGCAGATGGACAGGGCCAGGATAGGCAGGCAGACAGTCAGGACCCAGACAGATGGATGGACAGGCAGACAGACAGACCAGGACCAGACAGACAACAAGGGCTGACATCCAGAGGATGTGTGAGAAGCAAGGGATGGAGGGACAGATGGAAGGACAGGTGGCACGCACCCTCCCTGGTGAGTCCGGCTGCCGCGTCCAGGGCTCGCCCGCTGAGGTCGCTGACGACGCTGTCCACCGCTGCGCGATGCTTTAGAAACAGTGGACGGACGACGTGATGATACAGGATGTGGGCCCCGTTCCAGGGCCCGGGCGTCATGCAGAATAACAGGAAGGCGCACTGCAGGGGGCGAGGCCACACTCAGCTCCCCATCAGAGCCCCCCCTCTCCGGGAGGGCTGGGGTCTCCCCTATACACTCTCCATGGTAGGCTGGGGCCTCCCCATCAGACACCCCTGGGAACGGCTGGGGCCTCTCCCATAGACTCCCCAGGGCAAACTAGGGCCTCCCTATCAGACACCCTCAGGGCAGGCTGGGGTCTCCCCTTCAGGCATCCCTGGGAAGGGCCAGGGCCTCCCCCAGAGACTCCCTAGGGCAGGATGGGGCCTCTCCCATCAAAACCCCTCCAGGGCAGGTCAGGGTGCCCCCCATCAGACCCCCTCCCAAGCAGGGCATGGTCTCCCCCATTAGACACCCCTGGGAAGGGCCAGGGTCTCCCCTATCAGACTCCTCCAGGGTAGGCCAGGGTCTCCCCCATCAGACTCGCCTTGAGATAGGCACTGGTTCTCTGGCATCAGATACCCTTTGGGGTGGGCCTGGCTCTCCTCCAGGAAAGGGGTAGGCCTGGGCCCCTTTTAGCTCCCCATCTCCTGGCCTCCCCCCCAGGTCCTGGCCTCCCCAGGGACCCCATCCCCACGCGTTGTGCACCTTTCCCACGTAGTAGAAAGGGAACCAGAACAGGAGTAGATCGCTGAAGAACTCTACCAGCCCGAAGAGGCCGTAGACCACCCAGTATGTGAGCCACAAAGTGTCGTCCTCTTTGTTGGGACTCTCGATAGCCTTGATTCTGGGGGGTGGGGGAAGGTCAGGGGCCGCCCTGCCCCCCACCCAGGGCTCCCCCACCCAGCATCCCCCTACCCGGCACCCCCCCACTGTGCCCCCCCAGCATCCCCTGCCTAGCACCCCCCCGCTCTGCACCCCTTGCCCAGTGCCCCCCTGCCCAGCACCCCTCTCACCCTGTGCCCCTCGCCCAGTGTGCCCCCACCTGGCACCCCCACCGTGCTGTGCCCCCCACCAAGCTGTACCCACCTGGCATCCCTCTGGCTCAGCAACTGTGCCCCCCGCCCAGCAGCTTCCCCCCCACCCTCTGCCCCCCAACCCAGCCACTCACGAAGCATATGCGGGGTATACAAATCCGATGAGATTGCACAGCAGAGATGCCCCGTAGCCGAATAGAAGATATAGGCCTAACAGCGTCACGGCTCCTGAGACCAGAGGCAGGTGTGGGCTTGGACCTCAGGCACCCAGGGCCCCCCAGAGCGCCCAGCCTCCACCCACCCTGGTGGACACAGTGGTCTGCTACCATCACCTCCTCCTGGGTGGCAGCTCGAGGGTACCTTAGGAGGCCCCATGGTGCCCGGGCAGCCCCCATCCTGGCCCCAAGCCTCATGTCCACAACAGGTTAATGTGTCTGCCCCCCACCCAGGGCTATACTGTCCCCAAGACAGGCAGGCAGTGTGGCCCTTTGTGATCCCAAGTGCCCAGCAGTGGAGGCAGAGTCGCTGCCCAAGAGATCTTTGAGTGAAGGAGTGACTGTCTGCAGTTGTCAAGGCCCCGCTCCTCCAGGTGGAGTGAGGGGTGCTGGGGACAAGAGGCCAGCATTTAAACAAACAGGGTCGAGAGAAAAGTCCACAAGGCGGGTTGCTGTCATTAAGACTTGACTCCCTGTGAGCTGGAGGAGGCCACAACCTACTTTTTCTGTTTTTGTTTTTTATTTTATTTTAATACAGGGTCCCTCCCCCTCAGCACTGCTGACACAGGGGTGGGAGACTTCTCTGGGATGGGGTGTCCTGTGCACTATAGGGTGTTGAACAGCATCCCTGGCCTCCAACCACTCGATGCCAGTAGCATCTCCCTAAATTGTGACAACCCCAAATGTCCCCAGACATTGACAAGTGTCCCCTGGAGGCAGAATTGCTCCTGGTGAGAACCCCTGGGTTAGGGGATCCCACTGACCCCCAAGAGACACTGCATTCCATAGTCATCTGACCTACTAAAGTCCTAGGACGCTGCCCACATTTAAATCCACACACTGAGTGGGGAGGGGGAGGAGAAGGAAGGTGCAGAACCTAGAGGGTCCCCCTAGTTTATGCCACATAACCCAATGGGAATTTATTCTGGTGGGGCAGTGGCTAAGCTCCTGGTATAGTGGTTAAAAGCTACAACTGGTAACCAAAAGGTCGGCAGTTCAAATCCACCAGGCGCTCCTTGGAAACTCTATGGGGCAGTTCTACTCTGTCCTGTAGAGTCACTGTGAGTTATGAGTCGGAATCGATGGCAAGGGGTTTGGTTTTTTAGTTTGCTAACCGAAAGGTTGGTGGTTCAAACCCACCAGCCACTCCATGGGAGAGAGAAGTGGAAGTCTGCTTCTGTAAAGATTTACAGCTTTGGAAACCCTATGGGGCACATCTACTCTGTCCTACGGGGCCACAATGAGTTGGAAGCGACTCGGCTGCAAGATTTTTTTTTTTTTTTATACAGTGAGCAGTGATGGAACTCAAGGTCTTTACCGATAATTAACACAGGGTCTCCTCCTCAGTGCTGCTGACATGGGGGCGGGATCCTTCTCTGGGGTAGGGGCATCCCTGCAGCATCCCCCCCCTCCAGTTGTGGCCGTGGTTCCCCTGGGGGCAGAGTAGCCCTGGTGAGAACCAGTGGCTCAGTGAGAGGCAGCAAAGCCCAGCTGGGATCTGGAGCCCCCAGACCTGGGGGGGACCCTTGCTTTCCTACTCACTCACCACATGACACCCAGCACGTCCCTCTCTGCTCGGGCCTCACTTTCCCCATCTGCCAATGTGGCAGTAATGTGTCCCTAGGGTTCCTGTGGGGTTCGCTGAGAGAATGCCTTCTCTCTCCACATTCCTTAGGCACCTACTGGACACAGCATCGGCTGGCAGAGGAAAAGTGTGTGTTGGGGGCGAGGGGCAGCCAGGAGCCTGAGCCACAATCCTGAACCCGACTCTGAAAACACCACTACTAATATGCTGCATTTACTAAGCACTTACTGTGTGGGGGGGGTGCTTCCCCTGCCTTTTCTCATTGAATGGCTGGAACAAAACAGAGGCTGGGGGGCAGGTGAGGTGCGGGTTGCCCAAGGTTCCAGGGAGCCTCTGGGAAGTAGTGAGCTCCCTGAGGCCACCTCCCACCTCCCCCAGGCCTTTATCTGCAGAGAGAGATGGAGGCCACTTCTTGGGACAAAGGGCAGAGACGTAAGTCACCCCCACTTCCTTCCCTCCACCTGCACTAATCTTTGTCCTCAAAGGCCCAAGGTCAGCAGCTGACCCTAGGAAAGACCTCCCAGCCACTGCCTCTTTTGAGCCTTAGTTTCCCCAACTGTCATCTGGGGGGTCAACCCACAGAAGGGGCGGGGGGACGGTGCTTGCACACATTCACTAACTGGGCAGGATCTGGCAATGTGGGGCGGGGTGGGGCCCAAGGGTACCCCCATCTGTTTAAGGGGGGTGAGGACTGGTCTCCAATGCCTTTTCCTGCTGCCTCAGCATTGAGGGGATCAGCCTGGATATCAAGACTGGGGGGGGCCGCCCCAGGAATCAGCAACAGATGGGACCCGGTGGTGGGGAGAGGGGGTACTCTAGACAGGGTGGGTGGTAAGGGCTGCCTCCCACACGCCCTCACCTACCTGTGCCTCAGTTCCCTCACAGGCTCCCCAGCTGGCCCCTCCCAGCTGCTCCCTCCCTGTGCTCTATGATCTGAATTCCCGCCCCCCCCCACTCTGCTGGTGCCTGGGATGAAGAAAAGCAGGACAGAGGTCAGGGCCTGCACCTGACTGAGCCCCACTGGGGCCTCTGGGATCAGGGACAGAGGCCCACTGGCAAGAAAAAGGGAGGGGCCCGGCTAAGAGAATCTGCACACAAAGGTGTTTAAAAACCGTGGCAGTGGCCTCAATGGAGCGCCCTCTCCCCAGAGGGTCTGGGCAAAACATCCTTGTGACTCACCCCAGGAGGGCTTCCTGGAAGAGGTGGGCCTTGGAGACTGGGTGTAGGGGGAGAGGAAGGGAGAAAGACTGGGTGTAGGGGGAGAGGAAGGGAGAAAGACCCAAGATCACAGGAGGAACTGGAATGGAAGTTAGAACTGTGTTTGCCATTGGACCACCCCCTCCATGGGCAGCCCCAGTCCAATGTCTCCACAAAGCCATGGCAGCTGTCAGACAACCCAACTCGGCAAATATTTACACACTGTGGGGCTGAGCCCCAGAGCTAGAGAGAGGGGAGAGGGCAGGCCAAGAGAGGGTACTGTGCCCACAAAAAATGGGGGGGGGGGCCGGAGTGACCCTTCCCCTCCTGGCCTGGAGGTTCCCCTTGGAAACACGGGGAGACCTCTACACTGCTTCCAGGCTGGGGTTCATGCGGGAAGGGGGATTGGCAGCGGAGTCTGCCTCCTCCTCCCTCGGGGCCCCCTGGACAACTGGAAGAACCGGACTTAGTCCTGGCGGACACCCAGGGCCCAAGGGAGCAGAGGATGGCCTCCAGGCCAGGCCGGGCACCGACGGTGGGGTGGGGGTGCTGCTGCAGCTGAGCGAGGGGTGGCCCTCGGGGTGGCAGGGCAGGGAGGCGCTCCGGGCAGCCCCAGACCCCGGGCCAAGCCCCTTCCCCAGGGCCTCGGTGTCCTCCCCCGACAATGGGGCGCGCCCTGCAGCCGGAGCGGGTCGGAGGGGGGCTGCTTTGATATCCCGGAACCCCAGGATCTCAGTGTGCCCGTCGGTGAAATGGGGCGGCGGCCCCCAGCGCCCCCCGACGGCTCACCCGTGGCCAAATACCGCTTCTCGACACCGGTCCTGGCTTCGAGCGCCCCGAGCACCTCGGTGGCCAGGTTCCTCCGTTCCAGAAGCTGCTCGAACCGCTGTCGCAGACCGTCCATGGCACCGGCGCCGGGGCTGGCAGCCCGAGCTCGACCGCCGCGCCGCGCTCCCGGCCCGCCAAGAGCGCCCCCGCTTCGCCCAGCGCCGCCGGCCGCCCCCGCTCCGGCCAATAGGAGGGCAGGGCGGACAAAGGAGGTGGGGCCTGCCCCCTCTCCCCCGCCGCATCGCCCTCTGGCGGGCCTCGGCCGCCGCAGCGGCTGTGCCGGCGGCAGGGGGCGGGGCGCGGCGGCTGAGGGCGCCGATTGGCCGGCCGGGCGCGGGACGTAGCTGATTGGAGAGGTGGGGCCGGGGGTGGAGCTTGCGGGAGAGCAGCGTGCTGGTGGAGGCGGAGCTTGCGGGAGAGAGGAGGGAGCTGATTGGAGGCAGTGGAGAGTTTCATTGGTGAGACCAGAGGAGGGGCGGGGTTGATCATAAAGGAGGCGGGGAGCAACCGGAGGGGTGAGAGGTTGGGCGGGGCTAACACGAGAGGCCAACTCTGATTGGATCAGAGAGGAGGCCGGGCTGATTCGAGAAAGAGGGGCGCTTAGGAAAGTGGGAGGTGCCAAAGAAAGGGGTGGGGCCAAGTGTAGTGACAATAAACTCCCTCCTGGGGGGTCAGATGGTTTGTGTCACTGTACAAATAGGGAAACTGAGGACCCAGAGGGTTGGCTCCAGCGGAAGATCCGGGACGGGCCTGTGTCTCCCGGAGCGGGTGCGTGTCTCCCCCCCCACCACCTCCTCGGATCTTCGCGCCCCTTGAGGGGGGAGCCGCAAGGACCCCTGGAAGTTGAAGACCCTCCAGGGTTGCTATGGCGCCGGAGGCGGGGCGGCGGGCGCTGGGGCCGTTTGGCCGGAGGGAGGGGCTCCCGCAGGCCCCGCCCCCGCCGCGGCCCCGCCCCCATGCGGCCCGCCGGGACTGCGCTCTGGCTGCCCCTGGCCTTGGCCCTGGCCCTGGCCCTCGTCGACCCCCTGGCTGTGGGGTGGGCCTTGGCCCGCGCCCCGATCTATGTCAGCAGCTGGGCCGTACGGGTGTCCCAGGGGAACCGGGAGGCCGAACGCCTAGCGCGCAAGTTCGGCTTCACCAACCTCGGGCAGGTGGGAGGGACCCGAATGGAAGGGAAGGGGGAGGGGGCTAGACGACCCGACAGCCGGGAGGAGGTCCTTCAGACACCCCCCCAGATATCAAGACTCCTAGCCCACCCCTGCCTCGGCCAACTGCAGATTCTGGGATTCCCAGAAGGCACCTGAGGCCCCCACCTGGGCATCTGGTTGGAGGGGATGCAAGCACAGGGGCTTTGTTCCCGTCCTGGGGTGGCTCCGACAGGGGGGCCCCAGTCCCAGCGATGCAGCTGCCTCCTCCCCACACCCCCAGATCTTTCCCGATGGGCAGTACTTCCACCTACGGCACCGGGGCGTGGCCCACCGGTCCCTGAGCCCCCACTGGGGTCACTGCCTGCGCCTGAAGAAAGACCCCAAGGTGAGCCCGGCCTCCAGGCTTTCCCCTCAGGGCCTCGACTACCTCCTGGGGCCAGCCGGCCACCTCCGGTCGTTGTTGATTTTGAGGACTTAGCCTCTCTCTGAGCCTCAGTTTCCATGTCTATACAAATGGGGTCCCAGTTCGGGACAGGAGGCTATATCGGGCAACTGTAGTAAAGTGTGGGCTTTTAACCCA